>NC_058081.1:345670957-346034082 GCF_014858855.1 Bufo gargarizans | reverse complement strand
CACTCAGTGATGGTCGTGGGCCCCTGTATAACTTTGGGCATATGTATATCAAATGTATTGTGGTATCAAGCTGTAATTCCTCATAGCAGGCTATATAAGTGTCATTACATCTATTCACCCCTAGGTGGTGCTGGCACCCCATATATATAGTTGAGGGTGTACTAATGCAGAAGGAAACAGTGGTAGAACAATAAAGTAGAAGGAAGGAAGTTAATGGCCACTTTAGCCCCTTGGCCCTGATCAAGCTGAGGGAGTGCGGACTAAATCCTTACAGCTATCTAGCACAGACCAGAGTCAATGTCTGGATATAGAGCAAGTCTAGTGGAGATAGAAGCACCATTAGTTTATGGACTCCAGAGCACCAGTGACTGGGAGAAGCCTAAAAGCTCCTGGACACAGCCAGACGACTAGGTGCAAAGTTGTCCATTACCACATGCCTCTATGGACATTGTGGACCTGAGCTTATAGAAAGAAAAAGGGGGTCAGTCAGCACATCCCAATGCGCAGGTGCACACTGAAACACAAAGAAAAAAAAACACAATGCAACAGCTCTCTGCAAACCAAATAAAGTACAATAATGCCATAGTAATAGAAAATAGTCTTGTGCTAATGCTATGCTTATTTTTTTAAATTTAGATTCTTGGCCCAAGATCGGGCCCAAATAATTTTGCACAAAATGTATTTGCCAAGCATCTAAATTTTACAAAATAAGAGTAGCATTTGCCAGGGGCGTCGTTAGGTCAAAACATTCGGGGCTGGAGCCCCGGATGTTTTGTCCTGTGCCCCGAATGTTTATGCTGGTGGTATTTTTTATATTTTTATTAGGCTATTCCTAGCCATCTGGGCAAACCCACAGATCATCCCCCAAACCCCCTTGTACTTGCTCCGCTACTTGCAGGCTACGCGGGCATGAGTTCAGAACTTTAGTCACTTCGGTCCGCAACTCTGTTCTGCGGCGCATGATCCAGCGAAACCCGCCGCGGGAGGTCATGGGTCTCGCTGGATCACGCGCCGCAGAACAGAATTACTGACCGAAGTGACTGAAGTTCTGAACTCATGCCCGCGCAGCCTGCAAGTAGCGGAACAAGTACAATGGGGGGTTGATGGGTTCCAACTTCCTACACTTGTTGATGGGTTCCTTCACAGATCACAACTGATTCTGGCATCCCAGCAGCACAATCTGTGATTAGTTTATAGTTGGGGAGTTTGCTTAATTGTAAATAAGGCTGACCACAGGTTAGGATGATCTGTGGGGTTGCCCAGATGGCTAGGCCCTTCACTGTAGTTATTAACCCCTTTCAGCAGTCCTCCATTCACTGAAGGGGGGACTGCTGAAAGGGGTTAATAACTACTGTGAAGCCCCCCCCCCCCCCCCCCCCCCCCCCCGGTGGCGATGAGGGCATGGCTTCATGGGGTGGGGGGCGTGGCTTGTGGCTTCACGGGGGCTCGTGCCCCAGATGTCTTCAGACCCTAGCAACGCCCCTGGCATTAGCACCAGAATATTTTCTATTACTATGGCATTATTGTACTCTATTTGGTTTGCAGAGTGCTGTTGCATTGTGTTTTTTCCCCCCTAAGTTTAAGGAAGCATACTGTACAAAGAATGGAGCAGAGGTTTTTGCCTGCCGTTAGTGGATTGCTAATTACAGCTAATTACAAGTAAGAAGTTATAATATCCAGTACCTGATTGCTAGAGTGTGGACAAAGTATAGACAGATATAGAGAGAAGGAGAACTCCTCAAGTTACAACTGCCAAGCCTGTTACAAGGATTACAGCTGAGATAATATTTGGATTATTACTTTTACTATCTAAATGAACTGTACTGATGACTCTGAGGCAAGTTATTAAGTAAAGGTTCCATTGCTTTCAACCACCTCAACCACCATCTGGCGGGAATCCCTGGACAAGAGAGTGTGCCCCGAAGCAACTGGTGCTAACCTTCCCATCACTGCACACCGGCCCAGGGAGCGCTGCTAAACGTGAGTAAAACTACTACTATACCCATCGGCCCACCGTAGCTCACATGTTGCCTCTGCGGCCTGGTCGCTGTAGTAGCGGAATCCATAACAGAATTCTTAGATAAGCCAAACCCCAACCTTGTACGCCAAACTTGAAAACACAAGTTTGCTCATCCCTATTGACAGACTCTCCCTCAGAGCCACCAGTGTAAGCAATGGCGTGATATCTGACATATTCAATGCTGATGAGGTTCATATTTCAAACTGTGCAAATAAAGAACTGCAATAATTCTTAGCAATTATTTACTATGCAAAATGTCACTCACCAACAGGTGTATCTTCTGGTAACAGAACAAAAGGACTTCCTCCAATAACAGGTTGATTGTTTGCAGCGACTGAAAAACAATATTTACCTCTTATATTCTGAAGCAATGGAAGACATAATGCTATGACAAGATGTACTAGATAAAATCGCATTGCATGGAAGCATACTGTATAATAAGGAATATTCACACCATAGCACAATTCAACTTTTTGCCCAAAAACACAGCAACCAATCAGAGGTTGGTTTTCATTTCTTAAACCCTGGAAGCACTGGAAAAACGAAAGGCTGTATTAGAAAGGCAGATCACACAGGTGATTGTCGAGTGGTAAGCGTTCCTTCCTGTCAATCGCCTGTTTGTTAGTGGAGGAGACTGCTCCGATTACCTGCAGAGATCTCCTCCACAGCATGGGGAGAAGTGATCGTTATGCCATCGCTTGTCCCCATACTGAATCATTGTTTGCCGGCAGCAGATCCTGATTACACAGCACGATCTGCCGCCTGAAAACAATGATTTTTAAACCTGTTGAAAGATTATCCGATGAACGAGCAAACCGGTAATCGGCGGCAGTATTACACTACCAGAGTATCACTAACGAGCGTTACTACAAATGCATGTTAGCTATGATCTGGCAGACTATCCGTAAATCTAATACACCCTTAAGGCTATGTTCACAAAGCTGGTTTTAACTCCTGCCGCGGTTGTTCAGTTTGGATGCTGCGGACCTACCTGCAGATTAGCTCTATCGAATGGAGCTAAACCACGTATGAGCACCCACCGTGTCATCAAGCAGAAATAAACCGCTAGCCATGCAGACTGCTGCGCTGCCTTCCAATGAAAACAATGGCAGCAGATACCACATGGCTGGAGCTGGAATTTTGTCACAGAGTCTATGCCGAACTTCTGGAGACATAAACTTCCGTTTGGAAGGGCGCTTAGGCTGCACTGTGGTTGGCTGCTATGAGAGTTTTTTATGTTAGATACATTTTGATACATGGGGCTCAATATGTGGTTGAACCATATGGGGCTTGGTTTTTTTTTGCTAAAGAGTTGCATTTTTAACCTCTCATAAACAAGTTTTTGCATTCATTGTTACTTGAATCTTAGAGGACCTTTGCAATTTTCCATTTTTCCATTTTAGTTTTTCACTTCCCGCCTTCCCAGAGCCATAATTTTCTATTTTCGTTCACATCTCCTTATTATAAGGGGCTTGTTTTTTGTGGGACAAGTTGTACTTTCTAATGGCACTATTTAACATATGATGTAGTGGGGAGCTGGAAAAAATTTGAAATGGGGTGGAATTGAAAAAGTTTTGGGGGGGTTTATGGCGTTCCTTATATGATAAAATTGACCATTTACCTTCATTCTCTGGGTAAATACAATTTTAATGATACCAGACTTGTATAGTTCTTCTTGCATTTTAATACTGGAAAAAATAAATAAAATAAAAAATAGATAATTTTCATCACCATATTCTGACCCCTAACTATTGTAGTTATGTGTACAGAGCTGTATGAGGACTCATTTTTTGCGGTGCGATTTGTACTTTTCAGTGATACCATTTAGAATTGTGTGTGACTTTTTGATCAATTTTTATTATATTTTATGGGGAGGTTAAGATGTGTTGTACCCCAGAATTATGGGTACTACTATTCTGTTTCTTTAATTGTTGCGTAATTATTTGATTGCTACATTGTTACGTGTATTTTAATGCAATGCTATGTAATGTGAGATGTACCATGTCATTTCATTCATCAGGGGAGGTAATTGTTGGCAATGGCTGGTTGTAACAGGGTTAGCTACCCTGTTCCACCCCTCCTGGTAGAGATAGGGCGGTACCGACTTCCTGTCATGAGGGGGAAGACTAGAGGCAGTTAAGTCTTGTCTAGAGAAGAGTGCAGAGAGGAGAGGGGATGTGAGATGTCCTGTCCTATCAGGATAGTAAGGGATTAGGGAAGTAGCATATAGAGCAGCACCTCCAGAGTTGGGAAGTAGCTTGCAGAGCACCAACTCTGTGGAACCACTTCAGAGAGTCAGGCTCCAGATATCCCTCTCCTACCGGAGAGTTGGGAAGTAGCTTGTAGAGCACCAACTCTCAAGAACTGAAGGAAAGACTCAAGTGAAGCCTTGAGATTCCAGACAGCAGAGTGAACTGCAACATCGCTTTTACAGACACTGCTGTGAGTTGAGGGACTACGGCTAAAGACAAGTCACCAGAATACCATTAGGCCAGCAACATCTGCATATCAACAAGTGCAGAACCGTAGTCATCCAGCCTGCCACCATATATCCTCAGCTGGTGCCAGAGAAGAATTGCAGCAAAGCCTGCTGCTACTGTATGTACTTCAAGTTCTATGTTGCATTTAGTAAAAGGGACTTTATTACATTTAACTCTGGCATTATTTTTCAGTATTATTTTCAGTACAACTTTCACTGCAACAGGCCGCAAGAGCAACGGCTTCAGGTAGGACACCGTGTCACTACAACACTACATGAGGGTGCTACAGCATACCAAGACATCTTGGACAATTGTATGTGCAGCGAGCCCCCGTGGTGCTAGTGTAGAGGATGGGAGTGGCAATGGGCCTGATGTGATGTTGTAGTGATGTTGTAGTGTCACAATGTCCTACCTCAGGCCGTTGCCTGGGCTTTGTTGTAGTAAAAGTGTAGACTGAAGAATGAGGCCAGAGTATAACGTAACAAGTCTCTTTTTTACTAAGTGCAATTTAGATCTTAAAATACATACAGCAGCAGGTTTGAAGTGCTATACTTCTCTGGCACCAGCTAAGGAGTCATAGTGGCTGGCTGGATGGCTGCAGTATTGCAATTTGGTGATGATGGCCTAATGATTGTTTGGTGATGAATGGCTTGGCTGCTGTCACTCACCTTGCAGCAGTCTCCATAAAGGTTGAAGTAGCAGTTCACTCTGCTGTCTGTAATCTTTACTTGAGGCTGTGGTTAGCTGTTAGTCTGGCAGGAGAAGGAGATCTGGATACTGGACTTTGATATAGTTCTTAGGGGTTGGTGCTCTACGAGCTACTTCCCAACTCCCCCACTATCAGGACAGAACCTCTGACATCCACTTTCCTCCTAGCATTCTATTAAACTCCCTCACTATCATGGACTTCCCCCTCTTGGCAGGACTTGCCACTTCTACCAATAAGGGGGGAACCAGGTGGTTAATCCTTGTTACAGCCAGCCAGGTCCAACCATTGCCACCCCCGGCAAAAAATTACATAACATTACATATAATAATGCAGCAATTCAAGAACACAATAGTAGTACCCCCAGGTCTGGGGTACTACATATTCTTCCAAGTTTGTGGGAATGGTTTGGGGAAATCCTTTCTCTGTTCCAGCATGAATGTGCCCCAGTGCACAAAGCAAGGGTCATAAAGGAATGGTTGGGTGATTTTGGTGTGGAAAAACTTGACTGACCCATACAGAGCCCTGACCTCAACCCCATCAAACACCTTCAGGATGAACTAGAAGAGAGATTGCAAGCCATGCCCTCTTGTCCAACATTAGTACCTGTCCTCACAAATGCTCTTCTGGATGAATGGGCAAAAAATTCCCACAGACACACTCCAAAATCTTGTAGAAAGCACTCATGGAAAAGTGGAAGCTATTTTAGCTACAAAGGGGGGAGCCAACTCCATATTAATACTTATGGATTTAGGATTGGATGTCATAAAAGCTCCTGTAGGTATAATGTGTGGGTGTCCCAATACTTTTGTCCATATAGTGCAGGTGCAGTACAAAATAGTCCAGTATCTCAGGATCCATAAATCAGGGCTGTATATTCAAACAATTCCATACATAATAAGTGGTTGCAAAAATATATAAACAATGTCAATACGTTTTGAACAACTTCCATGTCCTTATTCATGGCACTACTGTTTGGGCAATATAGGGTTAATATTGTCAGGCTGTTTAGGTTACCAGGGTGATGGACCAGGGTTGCACCACTGATTAGTTGGTTGAGGAGTCTAGTCTAGCAGTTTCCAAGGAAAGACATGTATGAGACAATTCCTGTATACCAGGCCCAAGTCCAGAGAATCTCTGTCTCTGAGACCACAGATGTCAAAGGAACAACTCTACTACCAGACATCTTAGAAGGTCCAGACTTGCAACTTCAGACAGCAAGGTATTCGCTTGTTTATGGCATAACAGACAACTACCATCATTGTTGTTGCCCATCCATCACTATTTAGAAAGTAATCTCTGTGATACACTTTGGAACTGGGCCTTTTGGTGCTATATGTACTACTATCCTCAATTTAGTAAAGAAAGACTTTATGTATTGCAATCAAAGGGCCTGGTTATTGTTGACTCCATTATTTTTCAGCCATTTTGCAGTCCTGCCTTGCACTCTGCCAAATACCCTTAGGGTGCTGCCACATGTCATGGCTGTGCTGCGTTTGTGGTGCGGCAAAACAATTTTACCTACCTGCTTTTATGGTGCGTTTTCTTCCGGCAAAGGGAAAACACACAGCAAAACTGGATTATATTATACAAAATAGAGTTACGTTTTTTTTATGCATTTTTTTCACCATCCAAAACACAGCACAGCCCAACGTGTGACAGCACCAGAAACGTCCAGAATGTGCCCCAAGTGGAGAACGGGTACACCATCCAGTCACTGCACAGCCCCAGAAATAGCCAGAGTGGAGATTGCCACTGTGAACTGTGAGTTCTAATAACACCATCATAGCAACCACTACTCCTCTTATCCTCTCCTCCCCTCTGGTTTGCTGCACATGTGAATGAGAAATGTGAAAATGACATTGGAGTGCAGCATTTTTTGGCACTGATATAGGTAAAAATAAAGGTGAAAGAACTAAAGTGCATGAACAACACATGATTCTGGTAAAATGGGGACTGGAAGCCTCGGAGACCAGACCTGCAGCGCTGGATCAGGAGGACCTGTAGCAGATAAATACAATTCTTGTTTTATGAGCACCTATTCATCTTTGAAGGCTTTCAAAGCTCCAGCAAACTCTTTTAAAGGGGTTTCCGGGATTAGAAAGACATGGCTGCTCTCTTCCAAAATTCTGCTAGAGCAATCGTAAAGAGGTTGTACAAGTTTATGTAGCACAAGACTGCTGACTAGAGCTGCGGCATTGGAAAGAGAAGGGGCTTAAATGGTGAATGTAGCTTCAGGCACATGTGCATTGTGCCAATAGACAAAGGACAGTATACCTCTTTTCACTGCATAGGTTTACTGTCCCTGGCTTCGTCAGCTCAATGCGCATGGGCTACAGCCACTGGAGATGATTCCTGGACTCATCTCTGGTAATTTACATGTTCAGTAACACAACCAGTGGTGTATCTTGGTTTTATGCTGCCCTAGGCAAGACTAAACTCGGGCACCCCCCTAATATAAATTTGACCCACCCCTTTCTGTCAAGGCCATAAAAATCATATATAAAAATTGTAAAATACTAAGTATGTGTGTCAGAAGTTGAGCTTTTTTTTAATTTTTAGAATAATGATACAGGCAGCAATTTTATTTAATACATTGGTGCTAATTTCTGTGTTGGTTGGATGGGGGTGAGGGGCGGTATTACACAATCTGTATATGTATAAAAAAATATATAAAGATTGTGTAATACTCCCCTCCCCCCCCAAGTCTACACTTACCTGGTCCTAATAACCAGACGACATACGATTGTCACTTCCGTTCATCAATAAGCATTTTGAGGATAATTGTGTTCCTTCGCTAAAAAGACTGATCGCCCAACTTTCCAAGATACCTAAAAAGCCATCCAGTTCTACATTTACCATGCCCAATGACCACGTCCCATCAGAAGATAGCAATGAGGACTCAGCAATGGTGTCTCCTAGCCGGACCAGAGGCCAGACCAGGAGCTTTGTGTAAAGTGATGGGCGCTGGGCACTTCCTGAGGTGCCCGGGGATGGGCACTGATTTCATTGCTCTCCTATATTACTGCAGGTGGGCACAACCAGACTTTCTAGCATCAGACTCTACCATGCAGCCCAGCATCTACATGCCAGGGTAGAAGGTTAGGGCTCTTCCTGGGGGCATCTCCCCTCATGTGCCCCCCTGTGTGTGACCTTCAGAGGCTCCATAGTTTAGGCTGCAGATGGAAGAGGAGGCAGCAGCAGCAAAGTAACCCCACAGTCCTGGGCAGGCCACCATGGACAGGGCACAGGCTGCCTACACAATGTCATCTCCAGGGCTTACACTGGGGACCCACGTGCGGCCATGATGAGCTGCAGGGCTGTTTGTCAACACGCATCACCCTGGGGTGAGGAAATCACATGTGACAGGTCCCCTGGCGGCCCCACTCACCGGTGGATAAGGAGTCCATGGTCAGCTCATCCTGTCACCTGTCTCTGGTGTCTCCTTGTAGAGGCGGCTGGAGCTAGAGAGGAGCCATCACGTGCGGGCAGCCCCGGTGTCAGTGCTGGGACAGGCGGGGGAGGGGGTGTTTGTGCCGCACACTTCCTCTCCCCTCCCTGACAGTCATGTCTCCCCTCCCACTCTCCATGACAACCCGCGCTCACCCCTCCCCGGGCGGCTGCCGGGCACACATGGCTGCTGTCCTGTACCAGGGAGAAGGCTCCATGGCTGGATGTATACTAATGGAGAAAGAAGAGCTTTTGGGGCTCTGCCAGGGTAACTATCACTAAGCAAACAAGGCATTTTGCCGCCCCATCGGCAAGTGCCGCCCTAGGCAAATGCCTTGTTTGCCTCGTGATAGATACGCCTCTGAACTCAACAACACACTAACAGCTGGGTTTGTTATAGGTAGGATTGGAAAAAATCTTTTTTGACTGGAGTCTATTGTTTCCAAATTGATTCAGAAATAACTAATTAGGCCTTACTGGTTAGAAGTCCTTTGTGTACAATGAGAACAACAAAGTTTATGATGCAATTAAAAGTGAACATACACATGTTCTGAGGTGACCACCCAGAAACCTGAGTCCACCACTGGTCCACTGTCTGTAAATAAGACATAAAGTGAATGATTAAAGGATCTAAAAACATTCAACCAGCTTCTCAGCTTCTAAAGTATGCTTGAAATCAGCGGCAGATACACCTCAGTGTGTGACCTTACCCAGTAGGTAAGGGGCCCGCAGTAACTTTGAAACAGCTTTCTACTCTCTATTTGATGGCAATAAGTTGAGTGTGCTAATGAATTTCCTACCTGAAAATTATTAAATAATAACGAGAGAGAGATAGTGTGCTTTGTGATGACCTATTGGACAGCATGGGGCCCACATACTGTTCTTGCTCAGGGGCCCTTTGCTTTCCGTATTTGCGTCTGCTTAAAATAGAAGAAAAAAAATGTTATTACCTTGGCCACCACCATCTAAAAGGAGGAAAGGGAGCAGGCAGAGGATCCAGATCATTGTTCCAGCATGAGTGTCCTATAAACAAAAAGAGGTGTATGAAGTCAGGAAACCACAGGAAAGGAGTATTAGGCTAGGGATACACAACGACATTTGTCACGCAACTATTTGTTGCGATAATGTTGATCGACATATTTGATATTGCTAGTCTATGGTGTCGCAACTAGCATTATAAAATATGTTGAGCAACATTGGTGCATGAAGGTCGCGCAACACATGTTGCAGTGTAGTTGTATCCTTTATGTCGTGCAACTTATTGTCGCATTGCCCTAGCCCTAGGCTACTTTCACATCTGCACTTTGGCATTCCAGTTTTGAGATATAGCAGAGGATTTCAAAACCAGGCCAAAACATGTTTTGTTTAGGTCCAATGTATTATGAATGGGGTATGCTGTAATCAGGATGCATCACTATGCATTCAATTTCAGTAGCATTCAGTTTTGTGACCGGACACAAAACCACTGCAAGCAAGTCAATGGCGCCGGATCCAGGTTTTTCAAATCCTATAAAAATCGTCACCCATTGATTTTTTTTTGTGACGGATCTGGTTTGTTCCATTTCGATTTAACACAACCGCATCCTAACGGAATGGATCCATCCGGATGTATTAAATCAAACAGAACCATTTTGGTCCGGTTTTTAGATCATCTGCTGGATCTCGAAACTGGAAACCAAAGCGCAGATGTGAAAGTAGCCTTACTTGCTAATGCTCTCCATTGAAACCACAGTTACAGCTGGTGTTAAAAGTAAATGTACACAAAGAGGGCCAAATTTATCATTAACCCTTTCACTACCGAGCCACTTTTCACCTTAAATCCCAGGCCGATTTTTGCAAATCTGACATGTGTCCCTTTATGTGGTAATAACTTTGGAACACTTACTTATCCAAGCCATTCTGAGACTGTTTTCTCATGACACATTGTACTTCATGACAGTTGTAAATTTTAGTCAATATATTTTTCCTTTATTTCTAGGAAAAAATCCCAATTACCCAAAATGTTAAAAAAAAAATTCAATTTTCTAAATTTGTATTTCTCTATTTTTAAAACAGATAGTAATGACTCATATAATAGTTATCAGTCATCATTCCCCATATGTCTACTTTATGTTGGCATCATTTTGTAAATGTCATTTCATTTTTTTAGGACGTCAGAAGTAGGGATGAGCGAACTCGAACTGTATAGTTCGGGTTCGTACCGAATTTTGGGGTGTCCGTGACACGGACCCGAACCCGGACATTTTCGTAAAAGTCCGGGTTCGGGTTCGGTGTTCATCGCTTTCTTGGCGCTTTTGTGACGCTTTCTTGGCGCTTTTTGAAAGGCTGCAAAGCAGCCAATTAACAAGCGTCATACTACTTGCCCCAAGAGGCCATCACAGCCATGCCTACTATTGGCATGGCTGTGATTGGCCAGAGCACCATGTGACCCAGCCTCTATTTAAGCTGGAGTCACATAGCGCCGCCCGTCACTCTGCTGTGATTAGCGTAGGGAGAGGTTGCGGCTGCGACAGTAGGGCGAGATTAGGCAGATTAACTCCTCCAAAGGACTTGATTAACTGATCGATCTGCAGCTGTGGGTCATTGAGCTGCTGATACTCAATTGCTCACTATTTTTAGGCTGCCCAGACCGTTTGTCAGTCACATTTTTCTGGGGTGATCGGCGGCCATTTTGTGTCTTGTGGTGCGCCAGCACAAGCTGCGACCAAGTGCATTTAACCCTCAATGGTGTGGTTGTTTTTTGGCTAAAGCCTACATCAGGGTGAAGCTGTCACACCAAGTGCATTTAACCAGCAATAGTCTGTTCATTTTTTGGCCATATACAAAATCAGGGGCAAGCTGCGCCTGTCACCAAGTGCATTTAACCCTCAATGGTGTGGTTGTTTTTTGGCTAAAGCCTACATCAGGGTGAAGCTGTCACACCACGTGCATTTAACCAGCAATAGTCTGTTCATTTTTTGGCCATATACAAAATCAGGGGCAAGCTGCGCCTGTCACCAAGTGCATTTAACCCTCAATGGTGTGGTTGTTTTTTGGCTAAAGCCTACATCAGGGTGAAGCTGTCACACCAAGTGCATTTAACCAGCAATAGTCTGTTTATTTTTTGGCCATATACTACATCAGGGGCAAGCTGCGCCCGTCACCAAGTGCATTTAACCCTCAGTAGTGTGGTTGGTCAAGCTATCACACCAAGTGCATTTAACCAGCAATAGTCTGTTCATTTTTTGGCCATATACTAAATCAGGGGCAAGCTGCACCCGTCACCAAGTGCATTTAACCAGCAATAGTCTGTTCATTTTTTGGCCATATACTACATCAGGGGCAAGCTGCGCCCGTCACCAAGTGCATTTAACCCTCAGTAGTGTGGTTCGTCAAGCTGTGACACCAAGTGCATTTAACCAGCAATAGTCTGTTCATTTTTTGGCCATATACTACATCAGGGGCAAGCTGCGCCCGTCACCAAGTGCATTTAACCCTCAGTAGTGTGGTTGGTCAAGCTATCACACCAAGTGCATTTAACCAGCAATAGTCTGTTCATTTTTTGGCCATATACTAAATCAGGGGCAAGCTGCGCCCATCACCAAGTGCATTTAACCAGCAATAGTCTGTTCATTTTTTGGCCATATACTACATCAGGGGCAAGCTGCGCCCGTCACCAAGTGCATTTAACCCTCAGTAGTGTGGTTGGTCAAGCTATCACACCAAGTGTATTTAACCAGCAATAGTCTGTTCATTTTTTGGCCATATACTACATCAGGGGCAAGCTGCGCCCGTCACCAAGTGCATTTAACCCTCAGTAGTGTGGTTGGTCAAGCTATCACACCAAGTGCATTTAACCAGCAATAGTCTGTTCATTTTTTGGCCATATACTAAATCAGGGGCAAGCTGCGCCCGTCACCAAGTGCATTTAACCAGCAATAGTCTGTTCATTTTTTGGCCATATACTACATCAGGGGCAAGCTGCGCCCGTCACCAAGTGCATTTAACCCTCAGTAGTGTGGTTGGTCAAGCTATCACACCAAGTGCATTTAACCAGCAATAGTCTGTTCATTTTTTGGCCATATACTACATCAGGGGCAAGCTGCGCCCGTCACCAAGTGCATTTAACCCTCAGTAGTGTGGTTCGTCAAGCTGTGACACCAAGTGCATTTAACCAGCAATAGTCTGTTCATTTTTTGGCCATATACATCAGGGGCAAGCTGCGCCCGTCACCAAGTGCATTTAACCAGCAATAGTGTGGTTATTTTTTGGCCATATCCCAGTCTAATTCTGTCACTAAATCCATACCGGTCACCCAGCGCCTAAATACTAGGCCTCAAATTTATATCCCGCTAAATCTGTCATTACCGCTGTACTGTTGTGGCTGGGCAAGTTATTTAGTGTCCGTCAAAGCACATTTTTTGTTCTGGGTTGAAATACAATTCCCAATTTAGCAATTTCATAATTTAGTGGTTTCTGCTATATCAGAGCTATTTGAAATCTATCCCTAAAAGGGTATATAATATTCAAGGTGCACATAGGGTCATTCAGAATAACTTCACACACACGCTACTGTGCATTTCCAAGTCTAATTCTGTCACTAAATCCATACCGGTCACCCAGCGCCTAAATACTAGGCCTCAAATTTATATCCCGCTAAATCTCTCGTTACCGCTGTACTGTTGTGGCTGGGCAAGTTATTTAGTGTCCGTCAAAGCACATTTTTTGTTCTGGGTTGAAATACAATTCCCAATTTAGCAATTTCATAATTTAGTGGTTTCTGCTATATCAGAGCTATTTGAAATCTATCCCTAAAAGGGTATATAATATTCAAGGTGCACATAGGGTCATTCAGAATAACTTCACACACACGCTACTGTGCATTTCCAAGTCTAATTCTGTCACTAAATCCATACCGGTCACCCAGCGCCTAAATACTAGGCCTCAAATTTATATCCCGCTAAATCTCTCGTTACCGCTGTCCTGTTGTGGCTGGGAAAGTTATTTAGTGTCCGTCAAAGCACATTTTTTGTTCTGGGTTGAAATACAATTCCCAATTTAGCAATTTCATAATTTAGTGGTTTCTGCTATATCAGAGCTATTTGAAATCTATCCCTAAAAGGGTATATAATATTCAAGGTGCACATAGGGTCATTCAGAATAACTTCACACACACGCTACTGTGCATTTCCAAGTCTAATTCTGTTAGTAAATCCATACCGGTCACCCAGCGCCTAAATACTAGGCCTCAAATTTATATCCCGCTAAATCTCTCGTTACCGCTGTCCTGTTGTGGCTGGGAAAGTTATTTAGTGTCCGTCAAAGCACATTTTTTGTTCAGGGTTGAAATACAATTCCCAATTTAGCAATTTCATAATTTAGTGGTTTCTGCTATATCAGAGCTATTTGAAATCTATCCCTAAAAGGGTATATAATATTCAAGGTGCACATAGGGTCATTCAGAATAACTTCACACACACGCTACTGTGCATTTCCAAGTCTAATTCTGTCACTAAATCCATACCGTTCACCCAGCGCCTAAATACTAGGCCTCAAATTTATATCCCGCTGAATTTGAATACAATACATTGGGCCAAATAATATTTTTGTTGTTGTGGTGAACCATAACAATGAGGAAAACATCTAGTAAGGGACGCGGACGTGGACATGGTCGTGGTGGTGTTAGTGGACCCTCTGGTGCTGGGAGAGGACGTGGCCGTTCTGCCACATCCACACGTCCTAGTGTACCAACTACCTCAGGTCCCAGTAGCCGCCAGAATTTACAGCGATATATGGTGGGGCCCAATGCCGTTCTAAGGATGGTAAGGCCTGAGCAGGTACAGGCATTAGTCAATTGGGTGGCCGACAGTGGATCCAGCACGTTCACATTATCTCCCACCCAGTCTTCTGCAGAAAGCGCACAGATGGCGCCTGAAAACCAACCCCATCAGTCTGTCACATCACCCCCATGCATACCAGGGAAACTGTCTCAGCCTCAAGTTATGCAGCAGTCTCTTATGCTGTTTGAAGACTCCGCTGGCAGGGTTTCCCAAGGGCATCCACCTAGCCCTTCCCCAGCGCTGAAAGACATAGAATGCACTGACGCACAACCACTTATGTTTCCTGATGATGAGGACATGGGAATACCACCTCAGCATGTCTCTGATGATGACGAAACACAGGTGCCAACTGCTGCGTCTTTCTGCAGTGTGCAGACTGAACAGGAGGTCAGGGATCAAGACTGGGTGGAAGACGATGCAGGGGACGATGAGGTCCTAGACCCCACATGGAATGAAGGTCGTGCCACTGACTTTCACAGTTCGGAGGAAGAGGCAGTGGTGAGACCGAGCCAACAGCGTAGCAAAAGAGGGAGCAGTGGGCAAAAGCAGAACACCCGCCGCCAAGAGACTCCGCCTGCTACTGACCACCGCCATCTGGGACCGAGCACCCACAAAGGCAGCTTCAAGGAGTTCCCTGGCATGGCACTTCTTCAAACAATGTGCTGACGACAAGACCCGAGTGGTTTGCACGCTGTGCCATCAGAGCCTGAAGCGAGGCATTAATGTTCTGAACCTGAGCACAACCTGCATGACCAGGCACCTGCATGCAAAGCATGAACTGCAGTGGAGTAAACACCTTAAAACCAAGGAAGTCACTCAGGCTCCCCCTGCTACCTCTTCTGCTGCTGCCGCCTCGGCCTCTTCTGCTGCTGCCGCCTCGGCCTCTTCCTCCGCCTCTGGAGGAACGTTGGCACCTGCCGCCCAGCAAACAGGGGATGTACCACCAACACCACCACCACCACCTCCGTCACCAAGCGTCTCAACCATGTCACACGGCAGCGTTCAGCTCTCCATCTCACAAACATTTGAGAGAAAGCGTAAATTCCCACCTAGCCACCCTCGATCCCTGGCCCTGAATGCCAGCATTTCTAAACTACTGGCCTATGAAATGCTGTCATTTAGGCTGGTGGACACAGACAGCTTCAAACAGCTCATGTCGCTTGCTGTCCCACAGTATGTTGTTCCCAGCCGCCACTACTTCTCCAAGAGAGCCGTGCCTTCCCTGCACAACCAAGTATCCGATAAAATCAAGTGTGCACTGCGCAACGCTATCTGTAGCAAGGTCCACCTAACCACAGATACGTGGACCAGTAAGCACAGCCAGGGACGCTATATCTCCCTAACTGCACACTGGGTAAATGTAGTGGCAGCTGGGCCCCAGGCGGAGAGCTGTTTGGCGCACGTCCTTCCGCCGCCAAGGATCGCAGGGCAACATTCTTTGCCTCCTGTTGCCACCTCCTCCTTCTCGGCTTCCTCCTCCTCTTCTTCCACCTGCTCATCCAGTCAGCCACACACCTTCACCACCAACTTCAGCACAGCCCGGGGTAAACGTCAGCAGGCCATTCTGAAACTCATATGTTTGGGGGACAGGCCCCACACCGCACAAGAGTTGTGGCGGGGTATAGAACAACAGACCGACGAGTGGTTGCTGCCGGTGAGCCTCAAGCCCGGCCTGGTGGTGTGTGATAATGGGCGAAATCTCGTTGCAGCTCTGGGACTAGCCAATTTGACGCACATCCCTTGCTTGGCGCATGTGCTGAATTTGGTGGTGCAGAAGTTCATACACAACTACTCCGACATGTCAGAGCTGCTGCATAAAGTGCGGGCCGTCTGTTCGCGCTTCCGGCGTTCACATCCTGCTGCTGCTCGCCTGTCTGCGCTACAGCGTAACTTCGGCCTTCCCGCTCACCGCCTCATATGCGACGTGCCCACCAGGTGGAACTCCACCTTGCACATGCTGGACAGACTGTGCGAGCAGCAGCAGGCCATAGTGGAGTTTCAGCTGCAGCACGCACGGGTCAGTCGCACTACAGAACAGCACAACTTCACCACCAATGACTGGGCCTCCATGCGAGACCTGTGTGCGCTGTTGCGCTGTTTCGAGTACTCCACCAACATGGCCAGTGGCGATGACGCCGTTATCAGCGTTACAATACCACTTCTATGTCTCCTTGAGAAAACACTTAGGGCGATGATGGAAGAGGAGGTGGCCCAGGAGGAGGAGGATGAGGAAGAGGGGTCATTTTTAGCACTTTCAGGCCAGTCTCTTCGAAGTGACTCAGAGGGAGGTTTTTGGCAACAGCAGAGGCCAGGTACAAATGTGGCCAGCCAGGGCCCACTACTGGAGGACGAGGAGGACGAGGATGAGGAGGAGGTGGAGGAGGATGAGGATGAAGCATGGTCACAGCGGGGTGGCACCCAACGCAGCTCGGGTCCATCACTGGTGCGTGGCTGGGGGGAAAGGCAGGACGATGACGATACGCCTCCCACAGAGGACAGCTTGTCCTTACCCCTGGGCAGCCTGGCACACATGAGCGACTACATGCTGCAGTGCCTGCGCAACGACAGCAGAGTTTCCCACATTTTAACCTGTGCGGACTACTGGGTTGCCACCCTGCTGGATCCACGCTACAAAGACAATGTGCCCACCTTACTTCCTGCACTGGAGCGTGATAGTGTAAGAGGCAGCCCTGATCATCCAGCAACATTTCCAACACATATATATATATAGCAGACTGTCATGTTTCCCTCCAGCCACCAGAGGCCACTGTGGCTGAGTAGGACAGTGTGAGGAGTTGTTTCCAGAGGGCAAGGAGTTAAGTGTTTTTCCCGGGCTGAGCAGAGAGCCTGGGCTGCAGGTGTCTGAGGACACAGGAAGAAGGACGCTGTGCACTGAGAGGGAGATCCACAGGGAAGATTAGAGTGATTTCTCCCTGCCAACCTGCTGTGACACAGTATCTGAGACATTGGAGTGTGTTTGCTCCCTGACTGAGCTGATGTTTCCTGGTGCAGAAGAGAGACTGCTGTAGTGTGAGGCACTTACCAGAGGAACTGTGAGTGAATTCCAGGCCCTGCCTGATTACACATCCAGAGCTGCTGATTATCTCTAACCAGAGTTACAGAGACCACAAAGAGAGGCCAGAGCTGAGCCACGCTGAAGCAAGCAAGCAACCAGATCGGGACCCAGACTGTACCTGCCTGCATGTGCGGACACCGAACTGTGAGTGCACTGATGCTAACCGGAGCTAGGACATAGTGGAATAGGATTTAGTTTAGTGCACCGTAGAGGTGCACCCCGGGTAGCGGGGTCAGATAGGACTACCTAGAAGAGAGTAGCCTGCTATTGTCTGTACTTGTGTTTGTGATTCATTTGTTTTCTTTATGCAAATTTCCATTATCTTTGTTGTGAATTCTCAAGCTGTTCATATTGTAAATCTGCTTCTCCGGCAGTTAGAGTTCTCCTTTAATAAAGCCGGTTTCTACTTCAGCCTCCTTGTCTGCTGCACTGTACTTGAGTCCTGCTCTACGGTCTCTTCCTCTGCTGGCCGTTACAATAGGAAGATGCGCGAGTACAAGCGCACGTTGGTAGACGCGCTACTGAGAGCATTCCCAAATGTCACAGGGGAACAAGTGGAAGCCCAAGGCCAAGGCAGAGGAGGAGCAAGAGGTCGCCAAGGCAGCTGTGTCAATGCCAGCTCCTCTGAGGGCAGGGTTAGCATGGCAGAGATGTGGAAAACTTTTGTCAACACGCCACAGCTAACTGCACCACCACCTGATACGCAACGTGTTAGCAGGAGGCAACATTTCACTAACATGGTGGAACAGTACATGTGCACACCCCTCCACATACTGACTGATGGTTCGGCCCCATTCAACTTCTGGGTCTCTAAATTGTCCACGTGGCCAGAGCTAGCCTTTTATGCCTTGGAGGTGCTGGCCTGCCCGGCGGCCAGCGTTTTGTCTGAACGTGTATTCAGCACGGCAGGGGGCGTCATTACAGACAAACGCAGCCGCCTGTCTACAGCCAATGTGGACAAGCTGACGTTCATAAAAATGAACCAGGCATGGATCCCACAGGATCTGTCCGTCCCTTGTCCAGATTAGACATTAACTACCTCCCCTTAACCATATATTATTGGACTCCAGGGCACTTCCTCATTCAATCCTATTTTTATTTTCATTTTACCATTATATTGCGAGGCTACCCAAAGTTGAATGAACCTCTACTCTGTCTGGGTGTTGGGGCCTAAATATATGCCAATGGACTGTTCCAATGTTGGGTGACGTGAAGCCTGATTCTCTGCTATGACATGCAGACTGATTCTCTGCTGACATGAAGCCAGATCCTCTGTTACGGGACCTCTCTCCTCTGCCTAGGTGCTGGGCCTAAATTTATGAAAATGGACTCTTACAGTGGTGGGTGACGTGAAGCCTGATTTTCTGCTATGATATGAAGACTGATTCTCTGCTGACATGAAGCCAGATTGTCTGTTACAGGACCTCTCTCCTCTGCCTGGGTGCTGGGCCTAAATATATGCCAATAGACTGTTGCAGTGGTGGCTGACGTGAAGCCTGATTCTCTGCTATGACATGAAGACTGATTCTCTGCTGACATGAAGCCAGATTGTCTGTTACGGGACCTCTCTCCTCTGCCTGGGTGCTGGGCCTAAATATATGCCAATGGACTGTTGCAGTGGTGGCTGACGTGAAGCCTCATTCTCTGCTATGACATGCAGACTAATTCTCTGCTGACATGAAGCCAGATTGTCTGTTACGGGACCTCTCTCCTCTGCCTGGGTGCTGGGCCTAAACTTATGAAAATGGACTCTTACAGTGGTGGCTGACGTGAAGCCTGATTCTCTGCTATGACATGAAGACTGATTCTCTGCTGACATGAAGCCAGATTGTCTGTTACGGGACCTCTCTCCTCTGCCTGGGTGCTGGGCCTAAATATATGCCAATGGACTGTTGCAGTGGTGGCTGACGTGAAGCCTCATTCTCTGCTATGACATGCAGACTAATTCTCTGCTGACATGAAGCCAGATTGTCTGTTACGGGACCTCTCTCCTCTGCCTGGGTGCTGGGCCTAAATTTATGACAATGGACTGTTGCAGTGGTGGGTGACGTGAAGCCTCATTCTCTGCTATGACATGCAGACTGATTCTCTGCTGACATGAAGCCAGATTGTCTGTTACGGGACCTCTCTCCTCTGCCTGGGTGCTGGGCCTAAATATATGCCAATGGACTGTTGCAGTGGTGGCTGACGTGAAGCCTCATTCTCTGCTATGACATGCAGACTAATTCTCTGCTGACATGAAGCCAGATCCTCTGTTACGGGACCTCTCTCCTCTGCCTGGGTGCTGGGCCTAAATTTATGAAAATGGACTCTTACAGTGGTGGGTGACGTGAAGCCTGATTCTCTGCTATGACATGAAGACTGATTCTCTGCTGACATGAAGCCAGATTGTCTGTTACGGGACCTCTCTCCTCTGCCTGGGTGCTGGGCCTAAATATATGCCAATGGACTGTTGCAGTGGTGGCTGACGTGAAGCCTCATTCTCTGCTATGACATGCAGACTAATTCTCTGCTGACATGAAGCCAGATTGGCTGTTACGGGACCTCTCTCCTCTGCCTGGGTGCTGGGCCTAAATTTATGACAATGGACTGTTGCAGTGGTGGCTGACGTGAAGCCTCATTCTCTGCTATGACATGCAGACTAATTCTCTGCTGACATGAAGCCAGATTGTCTGTTACGGGACCTCTCTCCTCTGCCTGGGTGCTGGGCCTAAATATATGCCAATGGACTGTTGCAGTGGTGGCTGACGTGAAGCCTCATTCTCTGCTATGACATGCAGACTAATTCTCTGCTGACATGAAGCTAGATTCTCTGTTACGGGACCTCTCTCCTCTGCCTGGGTTCCGGGGCCTAAATATCTGAGAATGGACTGTTCCAGTGGTGGGTGACGGGAAGCCAGATTCTCTGCTATGGGACCTCTCTCCAATTGATTTTGGTTAATTTTTATTTATTTAATTTTTATTTTTATTCATTTCCCTATCCACATTTGTTTGCAGGGGATTTACCTACATGTTGCTGCCTTTTGCAGCCCTCTAGCCCTTTCCTGGGCTGTTTTACAGCCTTTTTAGTGCCGAAAAGTTCGGGTCCCCATTGACTTCAATGGGGTTCGGGTTCGGGACGAAGTCCGGATCGGGTTCGGATCCCGAACCCGAACATTTTCGGGAAGTTCGGCCGAACTTCTCGAACCCGAACATCCAGGTGTTTGCTCAACTCTAGTCAGAAGGCTTAGGCCCCTTTCACACGGGCGTTGTGGATTGGGGCCGGATGCGTTCAGGGTGCGTTCAGTGAAACTCGCACCACTTTGTAAGTAAGTTCAGTCAGTTTTGTATGCAATTGCGTTCAGTTGTTCACTTTTTTCCGCGCGGGTACAATGCGTTTTGATGCGTTTTTCATGCGCGTGATAAAAAACTGAAAGTTTACAAACAACCTCTCTTAGCAACCATCAGTGAAAGACGCATCGCACCCGCACTTGCTTGCAGATGCAATGCGTTTTTCACGCAGCTCCATTCACTTCTATGGGGCCAGGGATGCGTAAAAAACTCAGAATATAGAACATGCTGCGATTTTTACATGTACACAGACCCATTGAAATGAATGGGTTAGGATTCAGTGTGGGTGCTATGTGTTCACATCATGCATTGCACCCGCACGGAAAACTCGCTTGTGTGAAAGGTGGTCTAATTTTCGACAAAATTTCCCAAACCATCTTTTTTAAGCACCAATTCAGTTAT
This sequence comes from Bufo gargarizans, assembly GCF_014858855.1. Taxonomy (NCBI): domain Eukaryota; kingdom Metazoa; phylum Chordata; class Amphibia; order Anura; family Bufonidae; genus Bufo; species Bufo gargarizans. Next base: position 346,012,799 of record NC_058081.1, on the reverse strand, counting down.
AAAGTGATTTTTAGAGGCTAACATAACGGAAACCACCCATAAATTACCCAATTTGAGAAACTACACCCCTCAAATTTTTCAAAACTGATGTTACAAACTTTGCTAACCCTTGAGATGTTCCACAAGAATTAAGATGTGAAATTTAAAAATGCAAATGTTTTTTCAGATCTTCCATTTTCTTCCATTACTGTAACGTAGTACGGGTTAAAAGGAAAATAAATGTCAGTAATTGTTACCCTGATTCTTCAGTTTACAAACACCCCCCATATGTGCACAAAAAGGATGTATGAGAGCATGGTTCAAAAGGGAAAGAGTGCAATAGGGCTTTTGGAGGACAGATTTTGCAGAAGTGGATTTTGGGAGCTATGTCATATATGAAGACACCTTAAAGGGGTTGTCCAGGTTCAGAGCTGAACCTGGACATCCCTCCATTTTCACCCAGGCAGCCCCCCTGACATGAGCATCGGAGCAGTTCATGCTCCGATGCTCTCCTTTGCCCTGCGCTAAATCGCGCAGGGCAAAGGCATTTTTCAGAGTTCCGGTGACATACCGGGCTCTCTATGGGGCTGACAGGCAGCCCGGTGACGTCACCGGCACTGATGGGCGGGATTTGGCTCTGCCCTAGCCAGTAAAACGGCTAGGGCAGAGCTAAAGCCCGCCCCTCAGAGCCGGTGACGTCACCGAACACACTGCTGGGCGGAAGTTACCGCCCGGCAGTGTGTTATTGAAAACACAAGAGCCCGTGCCCTGCGCGATCTAGCGCAGGGCACTGGAGCGCATCGGAGCATGAGATGCTCCGATGCTAGGCTCAGGGGGGCTGCCGGGGTGAAAATAAGGGTATGTCCGGGTTCAGCTCTGAACCCGGACAACCCCTTTAAGGTACCCCTACAGTGGAAACCGCCAAAAAGTTACCCCATTCTGGAAACTACACCCCTCAAGGAATATTTCAAAGTGTGTAGTGAGCACTTTGACCCATCAGGCATTTCACAGAATTAGGAAACACTTGGCTGTGAAAAAAAAGTTGCTTTACACCCACATTTTTCACTTTCAAAAGGGGTAACAGGACAAAATGCACCCACATTTTATTACCCATTTTCCGCTGAATACAGAAACACCCCACATGTGCTTGTAGCATGCTATATGGGTGCACAGCAGTGCTCTAGATTTAAACTGCAAAATATGGATTCTGCAGGCCTGAATTTGGACACATGGATTTTAGGTGCCATGTCGCATTAAAAAAAGTTCCTGAGGTCCCCAGAAATGAAAAACCCCAAAAAGTTACCCTATTTTGGAAAGTGCACCCCTGTATGAACATTTTAAGGGGTGGAAAGGGTCCTTTTCGGCAAACAGGTGTCTCAAAGAAGGCAGAAATACTTGTTAAAGGATTTAAACGCATGTGGCTGTGAAAATGGAAAATGACTAGCAGACCCTAGCAAATGGTTAAAGGAGAAAATGCACCCCACATTTTGTTCCCCATTTTCTCCCTATTCAGGGAACACCCCATATGTGCATGTAGCAGGCTGCAAACACATATGGGGTGTTTCCCCATATGTGGCAGACTAGGATTTTAGGTGCCATGTCACATTTAAAAACATTCCTGAGGTCCCCAGAAATTAAAAACCCCAAGTAGTGACTCCATTTTGGAAAGTGCACCCATGCACAAACATTTTAAGGGGTGGAAAGGGCACCTTTGACCAAAATGGTGTTTTACAGAAATGAATATGTAGTGGTTGGTGAAAGGTGGATATGTAAGCTATGTGAACAAAATCAGATATAAGGTGGTAAAATTACAGGTTACATAAAAGATGAAATTACTCCATGGATGAGTGATAGATTCTGAAACAATCCTTGATGCACAGGCCAGGTTTTTCAGGGCAGGTTTCGCAATGGTGAATGGTATCTTTCCGTATTCCCATTTTGGAACACACCCTGCATCTTTTTTGGGTCCTTCCCTTCCTCACTTGTTTGGGGGACTGTCCCTGGTACAACTAGGGCACCGTAACTTAAAAAAGTACTGGTGACCTCCATTGCTTGGTTTGAAAAAATGAGGGCCTTTATCACCAACTCTTGAAAGTGTAAAAATGTCTTGGCTCTAGATCTAAATAGCACGTACGCATTGTGCAGTGCCGCCATCTGTACGAGGTGCACGGCCAGCTTTTTGTACCACACTTTTGTTTTTCATGTGGCATTGTAGGGCTTTAGAACTTGATCTGCAAGATCAACCCCGACCCATGTGCTTATTGTAGTCCAGGATGCAGTCTGGCTTGGGGGTTGTGGTACCTCATACAGCGGCAGGGGAGTTGGTGTTACTGTGAATGGTGGTCAGCACAAGGACATCCCTCTTGTTCTTGTACTTAACCACCATGTTCTCATTGAGATCCCACCAGGGATCTAGGGAGGCCTCTCTGATTTTTGCATACTGTGCTGCATGCCGCAGTACCTCTGAAACTTAGGGACTGGAACAGTGGTAGGCTCGTATAGTAATTATGTACTTGGAGATGGTAACCCTTATCTAACAGTGGGTGCAGTAAGTCCCACACTATCTTCCCACTAACTCCTAGGACGGGGGGCATTCTGTGGGTTCTATCCGGGTGTCCCTTCCTTCATAAACCCCAAACTTGTGAGTGTACCTATAGCTACTCTCACAGATTTTATACAGTTTTATGCCATACCGTGCCCACTTGCTGGGCAGGTGCTGACGGAATCTAACCCTCCCTTTAAAAAATAATAGGGATTCGTCTATGCAGACATTTTGTTCTGGGGTGTACACTTCTGAAAACTTTGCAATGAAGTGGTCAAGGTCTGGCCTAATTTTGAACAGACGGTCAACTGTGGGGTCATTCTGGGGTGGGCACTGTGGATTATTGTTGTAATGCAAAAACTTCAGTATTGATTGGAATCGATTACGAGCCATGGAATTACTGTAAATTGGAGTGTGGTGCAAGACATCCACACTCCAATACTAAGTAATCTTTGTTGCCATCAAATTTATAAAATCTTCAGAGAAAAATATTTAAAAAAAATCAATTTCAGTGGAGCCCCAACAATCTATCTGAATTCCTGAGCTGCCCACAAACTCAGGAATGTGGGGCTGATAATCATCAGGGGGTTAGGTCCATATGGGGTCACTCTGGGGGGCTGCCTCAGCTATTGTCCTGGGGCGCCTTCTAGAGGGTCGCTCATCACCAGATGATGATGATGAGGGGGTAGAGGAGTAGAAAAAAGTGGCATCCTCTTCTCCCTCACTGGCAGACTCATATGTAAATATATATCCCTAACTGCAATTTCTTCTTTTTGAACAAAAAAAAGGGAAAGATTGGCAAAAAAACTCAACAGGTGTGAAAAATACGCCCACAAATAATCCCCAGGTGCTGATCAGGCAGGTATGCGCTGAACAGCACTTGGCTGTCACAGCTCGCACGCAGAAAAAGGTGGTGCAGAGCTGGAAAATTGTAAAAAAAAAAAGAAAAGAAAAAAAGGACCAAAAAAAGCCGCGGACCAAATGGCGTCCCAAAAAAAAAAAATGGACAGGTAGGGTGGGGGCATTAAATGATTGGGACAGGGATGGAGGGTGGTTTAAGGATCTGGAACAGCTGGAAATACAAATATCAGTTCAGCAATTCCAGATGTTCTTTTCTTCTTTCAGCATGAAAAGGCCAAATTGCAGTGGTGGCACACAACAAGTCCCAGCAAACCAACAAGAAGCACAGAAAAGCACATAACCTCTCTGCATGCAGTCACCAGCTAGAATGGCTGCCTGCAGACAGGTTCAGCCCTTTCCTGTGCCGCTATATTGCTGCCATTGGCTGGAGCGTTGTTCCAGCCAATCTCAGCACTGGCAGAGGATTCCAAACACTAGCGTCCCCTGTCTGACCTTGGGCGAGACAGGTGCTGACTAATTCAGCACCAGTCACCCCTGTACAACCCCCCTGCTGATCCATAAATGGTTAAAAAACCATCCAGAGCTGTGATGGGCTGGTCTGCAGAAACCGGCCAATGGCAGCGATCGGGGCTGCAGGGGGCGTAAAAACCTCCCTGTGCCCCTAGGAAAGATGGCTGCCTGCCATGCAGAGCAGCCATCCTACCCCAGTCACCGAGCAATTTTGGTCGGGACCGGGTGTACACCGCATCGTAGCTGTACGGCGCTGGTATTTTAAACGCAGTTCGCAGTGCTGTACAGTAACGGCATTGGTAGCGAACGGGTTAAAATGTCAGGTTTGTGATGTTTGAGACTTTTTCAATGCCCATTGTGCAAAAATGTTTGCGCAAGTGCCCTTACTCCACCAACCTCTCCACTTTCCCAAAAAGGGGCCATGGTGAGGGCCAAAGGGAGGAGCTGGTGACCTCACCACATTTATCATCTTCTATGTCAGTTTTCTAGGTTAGAAGAACACTGCAATCTACTGTATGCCAGTCAGGGGCTAGATTTCATTTCAGGTGCATGGACTGCCAAATGCTGTGCCTAATTTATAACAAGGCATACGCATAAATCAGGCACAGCATCCGGCAGTGTGCCTGGTTATCATAACCTATAAATTAATATCCTGAATTCATGGTCTCTGAGCATAATTTTTCAAGACATAGGTAAAATTAAGTTATACTTAGGTTCAATATACAAAATATAAACAGTATGGGGTAGAAAGAGGAGGTGTTGAGATATATTTTCAGTTCCAGTTTACTACAAGACTGGAGAACTACAGGCAGTATGACACTAAACATCTAGATCCTAGAACTTAGCCAACCAATCTGTTCTATAATAATTCCGGGTCTGTGATGAAGTGTCCCCATCTCAGCGTCTTCTTCTGGTCACTCAAGTAGTATGACAGAGTCTTGTCTTCTAAGCACTGATTCCTAACTGCAGAACACTAGGGGCTCTGACTGCTCTCTTTATGTACAGTTTCTAGCTGAATTAGAACCTTCTAGTGGGAGGGGTGGAGTGGAGAAACTCATCCCAAACAAATACAATGTTACACTTTTCGTTTCTCATTGACTTGCATTAGAGCATCAGAGTCTTCAGACATAATAACATAGTAGCACCTGGCATTCAAAAGCTTTAAAGTCCCAAAAGCCAGTGCCCATTAACCCTTTCCACAGTGCTCTGCAAATAGAGTGCAAAAGAACAGGATATATACATATATCAAAACGAACATATAAAATGCAGTTACTCAGTTTTAAAAGTCTTTGCAAGTTAACCCTTTAATGTGAAATAAAGTGAGTTGACTTTGCATAGGTGAAATAGAGTCAAATGTCCACAAATATCCATACTTCTAAGTATCCCTTCTCCAGGCCACTACATAAGGCATGTGACAGCTCTAGCCAATCACTGGGCTCAGCGGTATACAACACAAGATCACTGAGGTTAGTGACTGGCTGCAGAGGTCACATGAGAAATATGGCCAAATCACAGCGACTCATACACACAAGGAGGATTGGAGCTGTGGTGATGGATATGGCGGGTGAGTAATAGGTAAGTATAGACTTATTTTTTATTTTGACATTTAGTTGCTTTAGGCAAGTTTTTAATTAGCTTGGACAACCCCTTTAATGTTAAAGATGCCTTTTTATGTTATTTTCCTATAAATGCTATCAGTAGGTGTGTATGAAACATTATAACTTATGACATATGTGCTTTTACAATTCTGTTAATGTGTACAAAGTATATTTGCGTAGATTATTCTTCCGCAATAAATGTTACACAAGCAAACATGACTATACACCAATAAAGGTATGATGTAACGAAAAGAAAAAGAGCCAAAAGAAGTCTCATATATGGAAATGATTTGATTGTCCTTTTCTTCTTTAACTCAGAGAGATAAATGAACAAATTCCTCATAAATATAAACTCCACAATATAAACAGGAATCCATCACCAAGTTTATGCGGCGCTATCTGCATAAATTGATAAGAGACCTTCATTCAAAAGAAGGTCCGGTTGCTTTTTTTCTTTAAATCAGTGGGATCCGACCACTGGAGACCAATTAAAAACAATCAGGGACAGTCATAAATCAATCAAGCTTGTATTCTACTACCAGGGAGAGTGAAGGCAAAGGTTAGAAATCCAGAGAAGAAGAGGAATTGTGTGTGTAGAATAGGGAGACAGGGAAGCTGTCAGCCAGGAAATGAGAAGAGAGGAGCTGAGGCTGGCTATGCCTGCCAGAAGAACTGCAGCTGCTGCAACCCTCAAAAGCAGCTACCTGCAAGGAAATACTTAAATTTTTGAGTGGGTGGAATAAGCTAAAACTGTACCAACGCGTGTTCAACCATCAATCTAGCATAGCGTATAGAATATTGGTGAGAACTGTGTCAGGCCACTTTACATCTTTAGTTAATTTTTTTTGTTTTAGTTTGAAAAACCATATACATCAGTTATTAAGAATGAAATATTAGGTCTAAATCTGTTTATTATCTTCACATACACACACAATTCAGTTCCAATTTTTTTTTGCAGAGGGTTATTGAATTTAATGAAATCTGCACATATATATGTGATATCTACAGCAAAACACAGGGAGGGAGGCAATCTACCTTTGAGTGTTAATGTGAAATTGAGCCTCAGGCCTCAATTGTCCGTTTCCATGAAATCCATTTCTACACTGTTTGAATTACATTTTTTAGGAGATTGCTCAATTTAATTAAACCAGCATATATACATGATTACTACAGCAAAACACAGGGTAGGGCAGCAATCTACCTGTGAGTGTTAACATGAAAAAGCCTCAATTGTCCATTTCCTTGAATTTCATTTCCACATGGTTGGAATGAAATTTTTGGGGGATTGTTCAATTTAATTAAACCAGCATATAGATGATCAAAACCAATACACAGGCCAGCACACAAAAGTATCTGTGAGGGATAATTAATTTAGGCCTAAATCCATTTCACTTTATTCACACGTTTCCAGTCAATTTTTAGTTTTATTGGGGTTGTTAATTATATTCAAACCAGTATATATATATATATATATATATATATATATATATATACATATATATATATATATATATATATATACAGGGAGTGCAGAATTATTAGGCAAGTTGTATTTTTGAGGATTAATTTTATTATTGAACAACAACCATGTTCTCAACGAACCCAAAAAACTCATTAATATCAAAGCTGAATATTTTTGGAAGTAGTTTTTAGTTTGTTTTTAGTTTTAGCTATTTTAGGGGGATATCTGTGTGTGCAGGTGACTATTACTGTACATAATTATTAGGCAACTTAACAAAAAACAAATATATACCCATTTCAATTATTTATTTTTACCAGTGAAACCAATATAACATCTCAACATTCACAAATATACATTTCTGACATTCAAAAACAAAACAAAAACAAATCAGTGACCAATATAGCCACCTTTCTTTGCAAGGACACTCAAAAGCCTGCCATCCATGGATTCTGTCAGTGTTTTGATCTGTTCACCATCAACATTGCGTGCAGCAGCAACCACAGCCTCCAGACACTGTTCAGAGAGGTGTACTGTTTTCCCTCCTTGTAAATCTCACATTTGATGATGGACCACAGGTTCTCAATGGGGTTCAGATCAGGTGAACAAGGAGGCCATGTCATTAGATTTTCTCCTTTTATACCCTTTCTTGCCAGCCACGTTGTGGAGTACTTGGACGCGTGTGATGGAGCATTGTCCTGCATGAAAATCATGTTTTTCTTACCTTGCAGACTTCTTCCTGTACCACTGCTTGAAGAAGGTGTCTTCCATAAACTGGCAGTAGGACTGGGAGTTGAGCTTCACTCCATCCTCAACCCAAAAAGGCCCCACAAGCTCATCTTTGATGATACCAGCCCAAACCAGTACTCCACCTCCACCTTGCTGGTGTCTGAGTCGGACTGGAGCTCTCTGCCCTTTACCAATCCAGCCATCTGGCCCATCAAGACTCACTCTCATTTCATCAGTCCATAAAACCTTAGAAAAATCAGTCTTGAGATATTTCTTGGCCCAGTCTTGACATTTCAGCTTGTGTGTCTTGTTCAATGGTGGTCGTCTTTCAGCCTTTCTTACCTTGGCCATGTCTCTGAGTATTGCACACCTTGTGCTTTTGGGCACTCCAGTGATGTTGCAGCTCTGAAATATGGCCAAACTGGTGGCAAGTGGCATCTTGGCAGCTGCACGCTTGACTTTTCTCAGTTCATGGGCAGTTATTTTGCGCCTTGGTTTTTCCACACGCTTCTTGCGACCCTGTTGACTATTTTGAATGAAACGCTTGATTGTTCGATGATCACGCTTCAGAAGCTTTGCAATTTTAAGAGTGCTGCATCCCTCTGCAAGATATCTCACTATTTTTGACTTTTCTGAGCCTGTCAAGTCCTTCTTTTGACCCATTTTGCCAAAGGAAAGGAAGTTGCCTAATAATTATGCACACCTGATATAGGGTGTTGATGCCATTAGACCACACCCCTTCTCATTACAGAGATGCACATCACCTAATATGCTTAATTGGTAGTAGGCTTTCGAGCCTATACAGCTTGGAGTAAGACAACATGCATAAAGAGGATGATGTGGTCAAAATACTCATTTGCCTAATAATTCTGCACGTAGTGTATATATAATTACTACACCCATAGACAGGGTGGCACATAAAAGTATCTGTGAGAAATAACGAATTTAGGCCTAAATCTGTTTCCTTTTATTTGAGTCCTCAAATCTTTTCAATCATTTTTTATAAAATAAAATTGGGGGGAAGGTTATTGATTATATTCAAAAGCAGCACATTTACTTGATTACTACACCAATATACAGGGTAGTGCACAAAATTCTCTGAGAGGCCCAAAAATTTCAGGACTACGAAAGGATTCCAAATGAACGACTCAGTACTAGAATGTGGGTAGCAGCACCAATTATCCGACCAGAAGAAGTAGTAGTAGTAGTAGTAGTAGTAGGCCACAATTGTCCCTGCTGGCTTCAGACATAGTTGGGGAGAAAGAGGATGACATTGTGGATTGGATGGCTCACTCCTCTTCTCAGTCGCAGCAGGAAGATGTAGAGGTGACTTTGAAGTCCGACACACAGTGCCATGGAACCAGCAGTCACTGCATTCCTCCTGCTCCTCCTACTTGCAGCCACAAAGAAGGCCTTCAGTGTAGTCCTCACAGTCTTCACTGCCCCTTCCAAGTGGGGAGCCTTCCTTTCTCCTAAGAAGTGTTAGAGCAGTCAGCGTTTGTACTGCCCTGAGGAGGAGGTGGACGAGGAGTCTGCACACCCCAGGCATAGCCATGTTTGTGGTAGTAGTAGTGGCATCTGTATGGTAATGGCGTTGAGGGCAGAGACAGTGGCATCTGGGCAGAGCCGGGGATGGGGGCTGAAGAACCCACCATGATATCCTCAGTGTAATAGAAGTGAAAGGGATGGTGAGTACTCTGATGATGATTGTGTGCTAGACAGGACCTGGGAGCCAGATTGGGGTGCTAAGGAGGAGGCAACATCACAGGAGGAGGGTGATGGCAGCAGCAATAAAGAGCAGAGGACACCTAACTGCCAAAGAAAAGTCAGGGACACTGCTTTGGGATATGGTGATGCCTCTAATGCTGTGGGTGGGTTAGGCCCAAAACGTGCCAGAGCTAAGCTGAGCTCGGTTGCCTCTACCTCTGCTGCATCTCTCGCCTGGCATTTTTTCTCCACGATGCAGGAAGAGATGCGCAAGCAAACATAAATGTATTGAACTACATGAAGCGGCATCACCCCATCCAGTGGGCAAACAGAGGTGGCAACCAGCCACTGCAGCAGGAGTTCTCGCCTTCTCCCGTTCCCTTTACACCAGCCAGGCCACATCCACAGGTCTCATCATCCCTTTCCGCTTCAGACTCTCTCCTTCTTCACTCCATCGTCAGCCATCGATAACAGAATGTGTGGCCAGGAAACAACTCTACATGCCCAGCCATCCGATGGGGTGCACGATTAGATCCCACCTGGCAAAGGTGCTGGTGGTGCTGTTGCTGCCGTACCATTTAATCAAGTCTGCTGCCTTTAATGAGCTAATGGCAATCACTCCGCCTTACTGAAAGATTCCTAGCAGGCATTATTTCTTCCAAAAAGCCATCCCTGCTTTGTACTCTCAACTGGCAGACAACATGGGATGCTCCCTGCTATATTTGCTTTGTGGCAAGGTTCACACCACGGTGGACACCTGGTGTAGCTCTTACAGGCAGGGACAGTACATGTCGTTCATGACCCACTGGGTCAATGTTTTTTCTGGCAGCAGCGAAGCAGCACCCCAGTACCCTAATGATTGTGTCGGCCTGGCTCCTACACCAGTCATTTATCTGCCTCCTCCATGGACATGTTCCTGTCCTCAACAGCAGCAGGGCACAGGGTCCTTCCACTACCTCTCCTTCCTATCACATGTGTCAAGTGAAGCCACACCAACGAGCAGTTGCACAAGTACCTCAAGCAGCAAACATCCCATGGGAGTCACCCCGCCGATTCCAACTGTGCACAACATCCTGTCGCACAATTATTAAAAGGTCAATTGTGACCTAAAATTCGCCTCAGTAGTTTCTAGTATGAAAGGCTAAATATGAGTGTACCTTGGTAGAAAAAATAAAACGTAACTTTTACTTTATTTTATCATTAAAATGAATTGAGGCATTGTAAAATCTAAATAACAATTCCTTAATTTGAAGGAGCTGTAAAAGGGCTGTGTACTAGCTTGTACACACTGTGATACCTTTTGGCGCAAAACCACAATAGCGAATGTCGTCTTTTTAGATATATTTATTTGTTCAGGTGACAACGCGTTTCGGAGTAAAAATACTCCTTTATCAAGTCTTAGGGGCCGGGTATACATGATTGGCAGGGCTGGTCCAATTACTGGTGCCGGGTCCTGTCCTTGTGTAGCGCGGACAGGAGAAGAAATACTGGTACTTATCAGACCTAGTTGCCTTGTCTTATTGTTTGCGGAGGGGGGGGGGGACGTCATATGGAGTGCTAGGCTCACTATCTTGCAAGTCCTGCCTGTCCCTACTATACTAATCTAGATAGTGGAATTGCTGACAGGCTGTAGTTGGAGCACTCGCCCTTGCAAGGGCGACCTCCAGCCACTGGAACCTCGGGTCTGATCTAAAATACCCTGCTTCTCCTACCAAACTAAACAAGCATCTAAGGAGTCATCCGACGCGTTTTGCCAGATTTGGCTCATCAGGGAATGAAATTCTTTGCAGCGCTCAGTGCAGTGGCAGCGCTACATTTGTTTGTTAGAGGCAGTGGCAGCGTATTTTGACTAATGCCTTCTTTTTATTCCTCTAGCACCACCCCCTCACAGCCCATTGTCCAATGAGCGAGGGGGTGTGCACCTAGGAAGATCACACCCACCAACGGTGTCATACATCACATAATAGCAGGGGAGGTCACATGGTACGGATGCTTACCGCCCCAGACCGCCCCTTGCTTATCTCCAAGTCCAGTGGTTACGCCCTGTGGGAGTGCTTGTTGTCATGGGGATCAATAGCCGCGTCCCCAGGAAGGCAATCTCTATATAGCGAAGTCATTTATAGTGTTTCATCGACACAGTTTGGCATCAGTGCTACCAATCCCATGGACTGAATAACCCATTCAGACATTGATCCACAATGATTTGATTCTCAAAAGGATTCGACGCTGATCTGTTTTGATCAGATGACAGAGGTGCCATTGTATGTTGGTTAGTTGTAGTAACCCATAGCAACCGACATCAGTCCTACCATTGTCGTGGACTGAATGTCCGATTCAGACATGACATCCTCAGGAGCATTCATTGCTGATCTGCTTTTATCAGATGACATGAGTGTCCTTATGTTTAGGTTTGCTATAGTAACCCATAGCAACCGACAGCAGTCGTGCCATTATCATGAATTGAATGTCCGATTCAGACATGACATCCTCAGAAGGATTCATTGCTGATCGGCTTTTATCATATGACATGAGTGTCCTTATGATTAGGTTTGCTATAGTAACCCATAGCAACCGACAGCAGTCCTGCCATTATCATGAATTGAATGTCCGATTCAGACATGACATCCTCAGAAGGATTCATTGCTGACCGGCTTTTATCATATGACATGAGTGTCCTTATGTTTAGGTTTGCTATAGTAACCCATAGTAACCGACATTAGTCCGGCCATATCCATGGACTAAATGTCCGATTCAGACATGACATCCTCAGGAGGATTCATTGCTGATCTGCTTTTATCAGATGACATGAGTGTCCTTATGTTTAGGTTTGCTATAGTAACCCATAGCAACCGACAGCAGTCCTGCCATTATCATGAATTGAATGTCCGATTCAGACATGACTTCCTCAGAAGGATTCATTGCTGACCGGCTTTTATCATATGACATGAGAGTCCTTATGTTTAGGTTTGCTATAGTAACCCATAGTAACCGACATCAGTCCGGCCATATCCATGGACTAAATGTCAGATTCGGACATGACATCCTCAGGAGGATTCATTGCTGATCTGCTTTTATCAGATGACATGAGTGTCCTTATGTTTAGGTTTGCTATAGTAACCCATAGCAACCGACAGCAGTCCTGCCATTATCATGAATTGAATGTCCGATTAAGACATGACATCCTCAGAAGGATTCATTGCTGATCGGCTTTTATCATATGACATGAGTGTCCTTATGATTAGGTTTGCTATAGTAACCCATAGCAACCGACAGCAGTCCTGCCATTATCATGAATTGAATGTCCGATTCAGACATGACATCCTCAGAAGGATTCATTGCTGACCGGCTTTTATCATATGACATGAGTGTCCTTATGTTTAGGTTTGCTATAGTAACCCATAGTAACCGACATTAGTCCGGCCATATCCATGGACTAAATGTCCGATTCAGACATGACATCCTCAGGAGGATTCATTGCTGATCTGCTTTTATCAGATGACATGAGTGTCCTTATGTTTAGGTTTGCTATAGTAACCCATAGCAACCGACAGCAGTCCTGCCATTATCATGAATTGAATGTCCGATTCAGACATGACTTCCTCAGAAGGATTCATTGCTGACCGGCTTTTATCATATGACATGAGAGTCCTTATGTTTAGGTTTGCTATAGTAACCCATAGTAACCGACATCAGTCCGGCCATATCCATGGACTAAATGTCAGATTCGGACATGACATCCTCAGGAGGATTCATTGCTGATCTGCTTTTATCAGATGACATGAGTGTCCTTATGTTTAGGTTTGCTATAGTAACCCATAGCAACCGACAGCAGTCCTGCCATTATCATGAATTGAATGTCCGATTAAGACATGACATCCTCAGAAGGATTCATTGCTGATCGGCTTTTATCATATGACATGAGTGTCCTTATGTTTAGGTTTGCTATAGTAACCCATAGCAACTGACATCAGTCCTGACATTATCATAAATTGAATGTCCGATTCAGACATGACATCCTCAGAAGGATTTATTGCTGATCTGCTTTTATCTGATGACATGAGTGTCCTTATGTTTAGGTTTGCTATAGTAACCCATATCAACGACAGCATTCCTACCGTTCTCATGGACTAAGTATCCGATTCTGACATGGACTAAATCAAAGTGATTTCAAAAAGATTCATTGCTGAACTAGCTTTGATCAGATGACAAAGGTGCCACTGTATGTAGGTTTGCTATAAAAACCCATTGTGCGTACTCTCTGTATACATAACTACATGATGTTATTGAACTTGTTTATATACTCCATTCATAATTTTTGATGATGTCAGGGGTGAACTGGGACCAACAGATCAACATATATTTAGAATCTGATGTAGCAGTTGTTGTTGATGAAACAGGACTGTAGAGTCCATTGAACTCCAAAGAGTTTAGTCATAAAAAGGGTTTATATGACAGAAACTCATTTAGTCCATGCAGTGTTACCGATTTCATTTTAAAGATCCATCTAGCTTCTGCTCTCAGAATTTTGTTGTCCCAGTCCCCTCCCCTCTTTGGTTTAGGGATATATTGTATCCCCACAAATTTTGCACGTGTGGTATCCCCTCTATGAACCAGAGACATATGTCTTGCCACTGAGGCGTCTTTTTCATTCTGGATATCATTAATGTGATCCCTTATGCGTCACCTAAATTCCCTTTTTGTTTTGCCTACATAGTCAAGAGGACAGCTGCATTGGGCTAGGTACACCACTCCAGTAGAAAGGCAATTAATAAAGTCCCGTACTTCATATTCAATGCCTGTATTGGAGCTGATAAATTTATTGGTCTTTTTGACCTGATCACATGCCACACATCTACCACATTTGAATGTCCCTAGTGGTCTTCTGGACAACCAATCCTGGCCACCCTGAACCTGGATGAAATAACACATGCTCCCTGCATGGTGCACACATTACCAACCTAGTGGTGCAGCGCTTTCTAAATAAGTACACTGGTGTGCACAAGGTGCTGGCAAAGTCCAGGAGACTGTCCAAGCACTTCAGCCACTCTTACGTGACGAAGAACTCTCTCCTGGACCGGAGGCAACAGAACAGCCTGCTGTTACAATGCTTCGTCCGCGATGTACCAACTGGAATTCATCATTGCACATGGTTGAGAGTCTGTAGGAGCTGTGAATGATTTTGTCATGCACCAGACAGCCTCAGCGGCAGGGAGCATGTGTTGTTTCGAGGTCAGGCAGTAGCAGCTCATCCAAGATGACTGTTGGGTGCTGAAGCCCTTCCGAAAAGGTCACAAAATTTGCCAGCAGGAACAGATACTGATGCTCATGCATCAGGGGTCAACAGTAGAAGACCAGCTGACGCATCTAGCTGTCCGTCCTATAGCTGTTGCAGACACACAAAGGTAATCTGCAATGGAGGACGAGGATGAGGAGCTGCCACTGCAAGAAGAGGAGCAAGAGGTGAAGGAGCAAGAGGACGATGATGAAGATAGCACCGGTGAAGACATCCAATCGTCTCCATCGGGGCGGAGCCGGAAAGAACCAGCTCCTTGGGCATGCTGGCCAGAATGGCGACCTGTATGCTTCCTTGCTTACACAGTGACAGGTGAACCTGCTGCTACCAAGGCAAAATGGGTGAATGTTTTCCTCTTGCAGAAAGGGAGGCCAATTTACGTTATTACGAGGAAACACTGTGTATGCAGCTTGCCACAGCTTACGGCGAGTAAATATCTGATGCCAAAGTGTCTGCAAGGGAGGCCCTTCTTCGCCCCCTGCAGAGTCACCCTCCTCCCCCACTGCCACGAGGAGCAGAAGCCTTAGCAGCAGAAGCCATTTCAGTCTCCTCAACATGATGGAGCAGTTTTCCACGTGCTGCACCAGGTTGACGCCAGTCAGCGAGCCACTAGCTCTTGTCTCAACACCCAGGTTCAGGCCTACCTAAATTCTCACCAGTCTCTAGCACATACCTTGTTCCCTGACCCCATGAATTTCTGAGCAGGCAGACTGGAATAGTGGCCCGAACTGGCACAGCACACTTTCTCCTTTCTTGCCCAGCCTCCAGTGTAATCTCAGAGAGGGTTTTCAGGGTTGCGGGGGGCATGGTGACACCCTAACGGACCAAGTTGTCCTCCGACAGTGTCCAAAACATTACTTTTGTCAAAATGGACCAAGCCTGGATTCAGGAGGATTTTCACACTCCTCCAGCTGATTGCGATAAATAGATCTAGCCTTGCAGGCGGTGCCACCATCATGCCACTGCTGCGACCTGCCTACAATCACATTCTGTATAGCTACTGCTGCCGCCATCAAGCCAGTGCAGTGACCTGCCTACCATCATGTTCTGTAAGGCTGCTGCCACCACCATTGTGCCACTGCTGCTACTTTTGTGACCCTGTGAAGGCATAATTTTTGGACGCTTGGTCCTCCAAAAAGCTACTTAAATTTTTTTTTTTTTATCCCATAACACCATGTGTGTTTAAACATCATCTGCCCCAATAAGGGACAATTTTTGGAAGCTTTGGAATAAAAAAAAGCATAACATCGTGTCAGCATGGTGTGTTCTTAAAAACGCTGTATGCTAACACTGTCAAACATACATTTACCCACCGGTATGTCTGTCAGTGTCACTCAGACATCATTTACTATTGCTGTCATTGCATTCCAGAACTTGGGGAGAAAGGGGGGAAGAATCATAAAAAAATTAATGAAAAGAGGTGTTTACCTGTTCATAACCAGGCAAATTTTTCAATTTTAGCAATGACCCTATCTAACTGCAAATAACTATTTCATTTCTTAGCCAACTTGCATGTATTTAATATTACTTTTTACAGGACACATTAGACCTTTCTTTTGTGAAATAAAACTGAAAACTATGGGACAAAATGTATATTTTTTACTTTATCAATTTTCTCTCTGTTACAAAAGATTTCAAGACAAAACATTTTTTAAATCATTACCATATGCTTGTTCTGTGAAAATGGATGCTATTTGTGCATTTTGCCTACGCCCACCGCAAGACCTGAAATGAGTATAGCGTATTATAGATTTCAGAGGCCTATTTTTGTATTGCTGGTTTTATGACACTATATTGCCAGAACAGTTTTTTACAGTGTAAAAACACTAGAAACCCCTTTAAAATTACAATTTTTTTATGTTGACCCCATAAGGTATCCAACTTAGGGAAATTTGAACCCTATGTTTTTGTTTTGTTTTTAAAGAAAACTGAATGAAGGTAAGTGAAATTGACTTTTTTTCCCAATTCAGCAGCCTATTTTCAAGGATCGATTGGCCATAGACCATATAGGGAAATTTTCCAGTGGGCCGATTTC
Source organism: Bufo gargarizans (assembly GCF_014858855.1). Lineage (NCBI taxonomy): Eukaryota > Metazoa > Chordata > Amphibia > Anura > Bufonidae > Bufo > Bufo gargarizans. The sequence continues at coordinate 345,996,086 of NC_058081.1, read as the reverse complement.
CAGGTGGGCCACCCAAACCCTCTTCTCTGCCGCTTGCCAGGTACATAATGAGTTCTTTGTGGTAATTAATGCTTTGAGAATCAGAAACTCATGTACCCCACCAGCAACCAGCATCTTCTGTACAGTGGTTTTCACCATTGACTTTAATGGGCTTGTTAACATAAATAGGAAAATACACATGAAAAACCACATAAAAAAAACCATCCTCACAAAGAACACACCAAAGCCACAATAAATAGTGTGGATTTATGCGCATTTATTTGAACAGTTTGGTGCATATTTCATACCGATGCACATAAATCTGCACTGTATGCAGGCACCTTTACTGCTAGGTTTCCCCACTAATTACAGCTGATCACCGGGATTTCCAGCAGTTAGACAATTTATGAGCTTATTGTTAAGGGACCCTTCTAAGAGCACATTCACATCAAAGCTTAGTTTTTTTGTTTTTCTGCCCCACTAGAGGAGCAGAAAAACTGAAAAATTTGAAGTGTCAGGTGGAGCACATAATTGATCCGAACAGAGCTAAAAAGACTCAATTGACTACAATGGAGTCTGTTCAATTTCCGTTCAGAATCCTGCTTTTTTACCAGACAAAAAAGTCCTCCAGGACTTTATTTAATCTTTTTAACAGAATCTGTGACAGAGGCCCCAAGTGGAGCCTCCAACACAGATGTAAACCCGCCCTAAAAAGTAAGGCTTCATTCACACATTTCCGTGGAACACGGTCCGTGAGATACCGGACTGGCATCCTGCTTAGTGCAGGAGCGCACTGCGTCATTGGTTGCTATGACGCCATGCGCTTTGTGCCACCACCGCAGTACAGTAATACACTCGTATGATCGATATGAGTGTATTACTGTACTGCGGTGGTGGCACAAAGTGCATGGCGTCATAGCAACCAATGACTCCGTGCGCTCCTGCACTAAGCAGGATGCCAGTCCGGTATCTCACGAACCATGTTCCACGGAAATGTGAATGAAGCTTAAAGCTTGGGTTAACACAAGACTGTTCAAGACTGGGTCATTTTCCTTTTTTAGTTTCCATTTCTTTATTCCCGGCCATCCAGGAGCTTTTTTTATTATAACTTTTTTATTTTATTTTTCCTTTCAGAAAGCTGTATGAGCACTTGCTTTTTGCGGGACAAGTTGTGCTTTCTAAAGACAGCATTTAATATTGCATACTATGAAGTGGGAAGCTGGAAAAAAATTGAATTGGAAAAAAAAACGAAATTCTAACAATGTTTTGTGGCTTTCTTTTTTTACAGTGTTCCTTATGCAGCAAAACTGACCTGTTTCCTTTAATATGCAAGTCAGTACAATTACAGCAATACCCCATTTGTACGTATACAGTGCTGTAACTAGAAATGACCGGGCCTCACAGCAAACATTTTTCTTGTGTTTTAAGAATAACAGATTTTTCTTTGCATTACTATATTCTGACCCTTATAACGTTTTTATATGTATGTCTACTAAGCTGTGTGAGGGAAATCTGTACTTTTCATTGATACCATTTTGTGGTGTGTATGGCTGGTGTGTATTACTTTGTGATCACTTTTTAATCAATTTTATTTGGGAGGTGAAGCAAGAGAAAAAACAGCAAATTTGCGCGATTTTTTTTTTCCATTACACTGTTCCACGTATGGGATAAATATTTTTATATTTTTTAATCATATGGACATTTTGGGATGTGGTAATGATTATGATCTTTTTTTTGCATTAGGGAGGTAATTAGAATTTTTTTATTCCTTCATATTAAAAAAAAAACTTTTGGCCTCGGGAAGGCAGGCATTTCACATATACACAAAATAAAAAAAAATAATAAAATATCAATATAATTGTGAATTCATACATAGTTGGATATTAGTGAAGCTTGATTGATAAAGGAAAAAACTATTTATAAAAAAAAGTAATTATAAATAGTGTCCATATAGTAGCGCTGTTTTATATGCATGAATTAAAAAAATTAATTACTCTATAAATGAAAAGTATGAATCATTTGCAATGATATATTGTAATTAATTATTTGTGCTTGTATATAGTTTTTAATAATGATATCTGAATTCCATATTACTCGATGCAAGCACTAGTTGATCCAAGTCTCATTGAATATAGTCAATACCTCCGTTTCAGCATCAGCTTTCTTTCCATTAATATATATAGTTCATAGGTAGAATAGTTAAAGGGGTTGTCTCATCATAGACAATGGGGGCATATCGCTAGGATATGCCCCCATTGACTTATGAAAGATTATATTTATTCGGCAAAGGGTGTGCCATGGAGTGAGCACCTTTACCATTTTTGCCCAGTGTGGTAGAGCCACTGTACTTTTCTACTATTACTTTCAAAAATGGAAAATTTCCAGGGGTATAAGGGGTTAAGTTAATCCAATTTGTCAATTAATATGGCTTTTATTATTAGTCTTAGGGTCCATACACACGGCCATTGTTTTTGTCCGTATCCACATTTTTTGGTGTGTCGGGTGTGGATCCATTCATTCCAATGGGGTCGCAAAAGATGTGGACAGCACACCATGTGCTGTCACTATCCATGTGTCCATTACGAAGCACCCACAAAAAAATAGAACATGTTCTAATCTTATCAATATTACAGACAAGCAGGGGTGGATTGGCCATAGACCCTACAGGGAAATATTCCGGTGGGCCGATGCCTAGGAGGGCCGCCTGTCATGATCAGTGTGGGGGAAAAACTCCACACTAAACACAGGAGGGAAGGGGAACAGTAACTGGGCTTGGAAACTAGGGAAGAAACAGGTCACCTCCTAAACAGCCCTAATCTGGGCCCCAATATAAATAGGTAGGAATATTCATATGTTATATACCTAGGCCCTTATATCCCTATAAGGCCCTGGAATGAGGTTAGGACCAGACACATCCCAATCCTCCCCAGATGGACCAATGGAAGTCTCTGTCTCAGGCCCAGATACAAACAACAGGGAATATAACAAACACAAAACAATATGAACAGACAAGACTTATCTGAAAGTAGAAAACTGGCAACTCCAGAAGCACCACAGAGTACAACCGACCAGCTAGTGAGAAGCGGCTACTTATGGGAAAGGTACCGTATTTTTCGCCCCCATAAGATGCACTTTTTTCCGCCCAAAAGTGGGGCGTCTTATGGGGCGAATGCTGCCATGTATCAGCTGGACGGGGGAGGGAGGAGGGGCTGGTGTCATGCAAATGGAGCCGCTGCGGTCACTGTACTCTGGCCCCGCCGCTCACTCACTGCTTTATTGCCTAAACATTTAATAATAATAGCTTTCATTGAAGTTCCGATCCCCAGCCCCATCTGTACTACTTACTAAATGTCTTGTAGCAGGCAGAGCAGGGTGGGCGGCCGGCCAGAACTCACTGACGTCACGTGCCTGCGCAGCCTAATTTATTCAGTGAGTTTCGGCCGGCCGCCCGCCCTGCTCTGCCTGCTACAGGACATTTAGTAAGTAGTACAGATGGGGCTGGGGATCGGAACTTCAATGAAAGCTATTATTATAAAATGTTTAGGCAATAAAGGAGTGAGTGAGCGGTGGGGCCGGAGTACAGTGACCGCACCGCCCCGCCGCATTTGCATGACACAGGCCCCTCCCACAGGTTTACTGTAGCTCCGGTATATTAGGGCATCTGTGGATGTCACTATTATGGGGTGGGGGATATGTGGATGGCACTGTTATTGGGGGGGAGATCTGTGGATGGCACTGTTATGGGTGGTGATCTGTGGATGGCACTGTTATGGGGGGTGATCTGTGGATGCCACTATGATGGGGTGGGGGATATGTGGATGGCACTGTTGTGGGGTGGGGGATCTGTGGGTGACACATATATAGCAGTGCCATCCACAGATCCACCCCCAATAACAGTGCCATCCACAGATCCCCCTCCATAACAGTGCCATCCACACATCACCACCCCATAACAGTGCCATCCACAGATCCCCCCCCATAACAGTGCCCCCTCAGATCCACCCCCATAACAGTGCCCCCTCAGATCCCCCCATAACAGTGCCACCCACAGATCCCCCCATAACTGTGCCATCCACAGATCCCCCATAGTAGTGTCACCATTAGTTCAAAACCCACCAAAAGCACACCTTTTGGTTAAAAATATAGTTTTTTCTTATTTTCCTCCTCAAAAACCTAGGTGCATCTTATAGGGCAAACAATACGGCAGGTTACCAGCAAGCAACGCCTGAAGCAAGGGATGTGGCATTCACAAAAACACAGACACACTAATATCCACAGTGAACTTGTCAATGTAACCCACGAGTTGCCAGTCTCTCCGATCTCCTGGTACCTGCCACGGGAACCTCCGTGACACTTGTTAACACGAACGTGTGTTGCCCGTTGGCGTATTGTGGACCGTATTTGCCGATCCGCAACACACGGGCACCGCTCCGTGGCCATTCTGCATCACGGATGCGGACCCATTCATTTCAATGGGTCCACAAATCTGGCGATGCAGAACTATACCGCTGTTGCAAGGGAGGCAACCTTGCAGCAATTGCATGGAGCACCACCTCCTCTTCAAACAGTTGATCGGCAAGGGTGCCGGGTGTCGGACCCCCGCCAATCAGATATTGAAGACATATCCTGGGGATAGGTTATTAATATAAACTGCCTGCACAACCCCTTTAAGTATCTCATGCCATAAAATGTAGCCTTGTTTGGTATTTTACCTATATTTGTATTTTTACTTTTCTGACTGAAGATAGATCTGTAAAAACAGCGGGAGAAAAGTCTTTCATGCAGGACTTTGTTCTCAGCTTAAGTGCTCATTCACATGAACGTGTGAAGCCTGTACCCGTGCTGTGGACCACAATTTGCAGTCCACAATCCACGGGCACCATCCGTGGGGCAGGCGCATGGGGAAAGCAGACCTAGTTCTGCAAAAAGATAGAGCAAGTTCTATCTTTTTGCGGTGCGGAATCACGGAACGGAACCCCAGAAAGCACTCCGTAGTGTTCCGTTCCGTGATTCCGCACCGCAAAAAGATAGAACTTGCTCTATCTTTTTGCAGAACTAGGTCTGCTTTCCCCATGCGCCTGCCCCACGGATGGTGCCCGTGGATTGTGGACTGCAAATTGTGGTCCACAGCACGGGTACAGGCTTCACACGTTCATGTGAATGAGCACTTAAGCTGAGAACAAAGTCCTGCATGAAAGACTTTTCTCCCGCTGTTTTTACAGATCTATCTTCAGTCAGAAAAGTAAAAATACAAATATAGGTAAAATACCAAACAAGGCTACATTTTATGGCATGAGATACTTAAAGGGGTTGTGCAGGCAGTTTATATTAATAACCTATCCCCAGGATATGTCTTCAATATCTGATTGGCGGGGGTCCGACACCCGGCACCCTTGCCGATCAACTGTTTGAAGAGGAGGTGGTGCTCCATGCAATTGCTGCAAGGTTGCCTCCCTTGCAACAGCGGTATAGTATAATCACAAAAACCTGTAATTAGACTGCTCTTCTAAGGCGACACGTGGTGTAATGAACAGGAAGCAGCGCTCGCACAGAGCACTGCCTTCTCTTCAAATAGCTGATCGACGGGGGTGCCAGGTGTCGGATGCCCACCGATCTGATATTGATAATCTATCCTGACGATAGGTCATCAATATAAATCGCTGCTCAACCCCTGTAATAAACAGCATTTAGGATGTCATAGAAATGATTCTACATACAATAAAAGGTTTCCTTCCCCAGTAACAGCTATCATCTATCACTTAGGCCCCACATTATCTGGTGACTATAGGATGAATATAACATGTGGAAAAAGGCTGGAGTCACACCTGTGTGACTGTTTTTGAGGAACTTTTTTTAACCGTAGCCAGAAGTATATCGAAAGGTAAAGACAATGATACAAAGACTCACCATTGTATTCACTTCTGTGTTAGTTTACAAAGAAAAACTGCATTAAAAACTGTCACAAGAACTGCCTGTGTTATAACAGCCCGAATATTCCAAATCTAGGGAAAAAAGTCTCCAACCTGTAACTCCGAGACAGTTGTTCCTCTTCTGGTGCCAGGGCAAGGAATAACAGTATCAGGACCTTTGTATCCTTTGCTCACCATCTCATCATGCATATATCAATCATTAACTGCAGATAATGAGCAAGAATAATTACCCTCTCCACCCACTTCTACTGAGAAAAGCGTGAGCTCTATGATCAGACGGACCAGAGAATTTTCCTCTATCTGTAGTAAATGAAACTTAACTCATTTCTTACTCATTTGGCACCGGATGATATCTAAACACTGCATAGTTACAGTTGCAAGAAAAAGTATGTGAACCCTTTGGAATGATATGGATTTCTGCACAAATTGGTCATAAAATGTGATCTGATCTTCATCTAAGTCACAACAATAGACAATCACCGTCTGCTTAAACTAATAACACACAAATAATTAATGTTACCATGTTTTTATTGCACACACCATGTAAACATTCACAGTGCAGGTGGAAAAAGGATGTGAACCCTTGGATTTAATAACTGGTTGAACCTCCTTTGGCAGCAATAACTTCATCCAAACGTTTCCTGTAGTTGCAGATCAGACGTGCACAATGGTCAGAAGTAATTCTTGACCATCTTTTGCGGCTCCATTGAAGTGACTTGGTCCGCATCCGAGCCGCAAAAACGGCAGCTCGGATGCGGACCCAAACAACGGTCGTGTGCATGAGGCCTTAGGCTGCGATTTAATTATCTTTAATATCTAGAGAGGGACATTTACACCTGTCAGCAGAGGACCTGCAGCAGTGATATCTCTGTACTGAGACTGTTTAAATATTTTGAATGTACTGTTACCAGAAGTCATCTTCAGTAAAGTTCCACTTTGAGTTTCATCCTGCTTGCCTCCGTCTCAAGTTCCTCTATTAATACTACAGTAAATGGTTGTACCTCTATACAAAAGGTACCGGCGTCACGACTTCAAGGGACTTTGCCACTGCCACATTAATACAGACCATCAAAGGCACCTCAAACCACCATCTGGACAGTTTCCTTTACACCAGAGTGTGCCCCAGAGAATCCTTGTGCCGTTCTCCTTTTCACTTTTATGAGAGCCTGCCCAGGGACGACATAACCGTGAGTAACCAGAACTGTATTTACCTCGGCCCATCTATTGCTCACACCGCGATCTCACACATAATTCCCCTGCAAGGTCTGGCATACCGCAGATACTTTTATTACCCTTTCCCGCTGTATGCAAGTCAACAATTCTTAATCGTAGGTCTTCTGAGAGCTCTTTTGTGCAAGGCATCATTCACATCAGGCAATGCTTCTTGTGAAAAGCAAACCCAGAACTGGTGTGTGTTTTTTATAGGGCAGGGTGGCTGTAACCAACACCTCCAATCTCATCTCATTGATTGGACTTCAGTTGGCTGACACCTCACTCCAATTAGCTCATGGAGATGTCATTAGTCTAGGGGTTCACATACTTTTTACACCTGCACTGTGAATGTTTACATGGTGCGTTCAATAAATACATGGTAACATTTAATTCTTTGTGTGTTATTAGTTTAAGCAGACTGTGATTGTCTATTGTTGTGACTTAGATGAAGATCAGATAAGACTTGAATACAATGTTGTAGTAGTTTTTTTCTTTGTTCTAGCGTTTACAGCGTTTTGGTCATATGTTGTGCGTTAGCACCTGATGCTTTAAATGGTGCTTTTTTCTATGCCTAAAGAAAAGTATGTAATATCACTTCCTCTATAAGCGCTTTATGGAGTGAAAAAATCACTGGTTAAAAAAATGCCATGTAAAAATGCCATTAAAAGCCAACACACATAACAAAAGCATTAAGCAGCAAAAACAAACAAAACAAAAAATAAATTGCTATATGATAAAAATGCCAAGCAATAAAAGAACAAATGCCAGACCCAGACAATCCCTAAAAATGCACCTCAAGGGTAAAAAAATTGCCACTGTTTGTCCTATGCTTAATATTTCCCATAGACTTCAAAGCAACATATGGAACTTCCGCTTCTTCCCCAAAGAAAAGTGGCCAAATTCCAAGCAAAAAAAAGCACCAAAAACACCTGAAAAAAAAAAATTGTGACATTAGCCTTAAGGCTCATGCACATGACCGTTGTTGCTTTGCCGTCCACAAATTGCAGATCTGCAAAACACACCTGCCATGTGCGTTCTGCATTTTGCGGAACAGAACAGCAGACCCCTAATAGAACAGTCCTATCCTTAGCCATAATGTGGACAATAATAGGACATGGTCTATTTTCTGCAGAACGGACATATGGACTCGGAACGCACATGGAGTCATTTCAATTTTTTTGTGGCCCCACTGAAGTGAATGGTTCCACTTACGGGACGCAAAAAAAAGCGTACGGACAAGGACAAAAAGCAAGTTCATGTGGATGAGCCCTTGGGGTGAATTCACACGACTGTATGTATTTTGCAGTCCACAAAATGCGGATCCTCAAAAAATACGGATGACGTCCGTGTGACGTCCATATTGCATGTTTTTTTTCTTTTGCATCTTCATTGTAACAATGGCTATTTTTGTCCGCAGAACGGACAAGAATAGTACAGGTCCTATCTTTTTTGCAGAAGTATCGAACGGATGTGAACATAGCATGGTGTGCTGTCCACATTTTTTGCAGATCCATTGAAATGAATGGGTCTGCATCCAATCTTCAAAAAATGCGGACCAAAAATACGGTCTTGTGAATGAGGCTTTATAATGATTGCATAGGGGACTTTTTTGTACTTGCACTTTATCAGCTCTGGAGAATCTGTTCTTATGACTTTATTTTGTGCAATTCCTTTATTATTTATTTTAATTGTGATCCCCCCACACCATGGGGGAAATTTATCATAAGGTGAATGTCTGAAGTTTATTTTTACTTAAGTCTGTGTTGGCATACTTTATGCCACATTTATCAAATGTTACACACTGTTATCAGTGACTGATAATATTCCCTCTGTAAGGGCTCAAAATACGGGCGGTATACATTTCTATTCATTTCAATTGCTCTGTTCCGTCGCCCTGCATAAATTATGAGGCATGTCCTATTGTTGTCCATTTTGCGGACAAGAATAGGCATTTCTATAATGGTCCTCCTGTTCTGTTCCGCAAATTTCCGCAATTTGTGGACCTCAAAAAATGGCACGGTTGTGTACATGAGCCCTTACTGTGCATATATACAGTACATAGCTGTCAGTCACTGATAGTTGTACACGGGGAGGTGTTATCAGTGATTGATAGTATTTTCTGTGTAAGTGTGTACACATAGATAGCTGTCAGTCATTGAGAGTTGTACACAGGGGAGGTGTTATCAGTGATTGATAGCCTTCTCTATGTAAGTGTGTATACATAGATAGCTCTCAGCCACTGATAATTGTACATGGAGAGGTGTTATCAGTGATAAATATAATTCTCTGTGTAAGTGTGTATACAGAGATAGCTGTCAGTCACTGATAGTTGTACACAGGGAGATTTAATCAGTGATTGATAGCATTCTCTGTGTATGTGTGTATACACTGATAGCTCTCAGTCACTGATAGTTGTACACAGGGGCATTTCTAGTGTCTCAAAAGATCCGGGGCCAAAGCACCAATGCCTATGGCCAATTCTCTAAGTTGAACAACCGCATCTCCACCCCTCCTGCAAACACTAGCACTCAAGACATTTTACTGTACATGCTATACAGCAGCACATACCTCTCACATCCATGGCCTTTCAGGTGACGTCTCCTCTGATGTAGATCTTCTCTGTCATCAGCTTCTCAATTCGGTCCGGACTCTTCTCTCAACCGCCTCGTCTCTGCAGAGTGTGACACATAGACATCTTAGCTTCCTTACTTTTCTGTACCCCCAAATACTATCCTAAAGAAAAGTGAGTGCCCCCCATAGTAACAGTACTCCTCATAGTCCCAACAATAGTAATTCCCTTCTAGAATTCTCTCATTAGTAATACTGCCCCCTACTGGACCCAACAGTGATAATGCTCCACAAGAGTTCCTCCATTAGTAGAAGAGCCCTCCAGTATTAAAAATACCCTCACAGTGCCCCCAGTAGAAATAAGGCCCCTTATTATTCCCGCCAGTGGTAAAAAAGCTCTCTACAGACCCCTCAGTAGTAAACAGGCCCCCATAGTGCTCTTAGTAGAAATAATGTGGATCCCTCCTATAGAGCCCCCAGTAGTAATAAGAATGCCTAATGTCCCCTGGATTTAAAATGCCCCCACAGTGCCCCCAGTATTTATATTGCCCCCTACTGTTATAATGCTCGCCCTGAAGCGCCCCAAGTATTTATAATGCCACCTGCAGTGCCCCCTGTAGTTATATCGCCCCCTACTATTATAATGCTCACCCTGCAGCGCCCCTAATATTTATAATGCCGCCTGTAGTGCCCCCTGTAGCACCTCCCCATGTAAATAACACTATTTCCCTCCCTCCGCCATAGAGTCCCATATAAATACCATCACACCATCTCTCCTGTCCCTTTCAACATACAGTTCCATGTAAATAACATCACCCCTCCCCAGCCGCCTTCAACATACAGTCCCATGTAAATAACATCACCTCATCAATATTCAGTCCCATATAAATAACATCACTCCCTCCCCCAGACACCTTCAACATACAGTCCCATGTAAATAAAAAATCACCCCCTCCCCAGCCACCTCCAACATGCAGTCCCATGTAAATAACATTATCCCTTAACATTCAATCCCATGTAAATAATATCACTCCCACCCACAGCTGGCTTCAACATGCAGTCCTATTTAAATAACATTACCCCCTCAACACACAGTCCCGTGTAAACAACATCACCCTACCCCAGCCACTTCCAAATTTCAGTCTCATCTAAATAAAATCACTCCACCTCACTGTTCCATGTAAATAACTTCCCTCCTTTCAGCCCTAACATACAGTCCCAGTTAAATAACTACTACTCCCAACATTGTTCTGCCTCTCACACTGAGTAATCTTCATTTACCTCTCCTCCTGTAGCAGATCTCATCTCAGCCTCTTCCCAGGAATTGTCTTCACTGCTGAGCCATCCTCTCCTTCACTGGTCACATGATGGAGACATCATCTCAGGTCCTTTTCAGCTACTGCATTTAAAACTGATCACATGACCTGTGAGGTCATCACAGGTCCTTCAGCTCTTGCAGTGCATTAGATTCAATTGTATTACCGTCCTGAGGATGGGAATACAGTTGTTTCTAACAGGCAGGAAGGACATTCGGGGCCTGGGACAAAACATCAGGGGCCCAGGCCCCGAATGTTTTGACCTAGCAACGCCCCTGGTTGTACACAGGGGAGGTGTTATCAGTGATTGATAGCATCTTCTGTGTAAATGTGTATACAGAGATAGCAGTCAGTCACTGATAGTTGTACACAAGGAGGTTTTATCAGTGATTAATAGTTATCTCTGTGTAAGTGTGCACACATAGCTGTCATTCACTGATAGTTGTACACAGGAGAGATGTTATCAGTGATTGATAGCATTCCCTGTGTAAGTGTGTTGTGAGGATTCGCTCTGGTACTTAGGATAAGCGGGCGCAGTACAGAGGCAAAATACATGTTCGTAATTCAAACTTCAGCGTTTATTCACAAATGATGTGGCAAGTTAACCCCTTCCTGACATATGAAATAGTACATCATGGTGGCAGGTGCGTTCCCGCATTTTTACGTACTATTACGTCATGGTGATTGAGGCGGGCACCAGAGCAGTGCGTGCCAGATCACTGCAGGGGTCTGGCAGTCTGTGTAAAGTAGACAGATGGGGAATGTTAAGTAATAAATATTTTATGAGGTATCACTTTCTGTTTTAAAAGCAAAGAAATAAAAAATTATAAAATTGCGAATTTTCAAAATTGTTGGTAAAATTTGGTACATTTTTTCATGAATAAAGGTGAACTATGTTGACTCAAATTTATGACTGTCATGAAGTACAATGTGTAATGAGAAAACAACCTCAAAATGGCTTGGATAAGTAAAAGCGTTCAAAAGTTATTATCACATAAAGTGACACATGTCAGATTTGCAAAAAATGACCTTGACAGGAAGGTGAAAACTGGCCTGGGGTAGAAGGGGTTAATATAACAAAATTTACCTTGGTGGCAGTTCTGCCTCAGAAAGTCCAAAAACAGGCTTTAGGCGGACTGTTCCCCTGACACACGGGTCTCCGCTCTCCAGCCCAGCACGGGCCTCAGATCCCAGCACACAGACATGGCTTCTGAGCCCAGCTGCCTATTTAAGAACAGCCAGGTGCTGCCAAAACCCGGACCGGCATTTCAAATCCAGTCCGATACTTGACCTCACTAGGCTGGAAATCAGCCCAGCAGCATGCTGGGAGGAAAATACCTGTTTTGCCAGACCAAACCTCTCACTGTGTCACATACCCTCCCTCCCCCCTTTTGTTCAACCCTGAGGGGATGAACACACACCAGACAGTGTACCCGGGACAGGGCATCCGCATTTCCCTGTAACCGGCCTGCGCTGTGTTCCAATGAAAACTTAAAGTTTTGTAGGGAGAGAAACCATAGGGTGACCCGGGCATTTCTGTCCTTGGCCTGGCTCATCCACTTGAGAGTGGTCAGTCACCAGGCGGAATTTTCTCCCCAATAAATTATAGAGAGACTCGAGTGCACACTTGATAGCCAGGCACTCTCTGTCCACTATACTATACCGGGTCTCGGCTGGGGTAAGTTTATGGCTGAGGAAGACAACGGTATGCTCCTCCCCGTCGACTTCCTGAGACTTTACAGCACCGAGGCCTACTTCAGAGGCATCGGTCTGCACTAAAAACTCCCTTTTGAAGTCTGGCGTCACCAAAATCGGGGACCTGCACAGCCAATTTCAAAGCGGAGAAAGCCTCTTCCGCCCGATGATCTCAGCAAACCATCACTGGCTTGTGTCCCTTCAAGAGCCCTGTCAATGGCGCGGCCACTGTAGCAAAGTGGGGGACAAACCTTATGTAATAGCCCAACATTCCCAGGAATTACTTTTCATATTGCCTCTATTTTGTTCACTTGGGGTTTGATGACTTCGCACTAAGTCTCCTCTAACCCTCTCGCCCATTTTTTGGGGTTATCAGTTAGTCCCGCCTTCCGAAGGGAGTCCTCTACAGCCTGCACTTTGGGTAGGTGACTTTCCCAGTCGGTACTGTGGATGACAATATTGTCCAGGTAAGCCAAAGCATACCGACGATGTGGACGCAGCACAATGTCCATAAGCCTTTCAGGTGTGATGAAGGCAGTTTTGTCTTTGGCAGCCTCCATTAAGGGCACCTGCCAGTACCCTTTCATGAGATCCAAAACAGAAAAATACCGGGTTTTTCCTAACCTCTCAATAAGCTCATCCACCCGTGGCATGGGATACGCATGGAATTTGGAAATCTCGTTCAGTTTATGAAAATCGTTGCAGAACCGCAAAGTCCCGTCTGGCTTGGGTATTAAGACTATAAGACTGGCCCACTCACTTTTAGACTCCTCAATGACATCTAGTTGCAGCATTAACTGCACTTCCTCCGAGATGGCTTTTCGCCAAGCCTCGGGTGCCCGGTATGGTTTTAATCATTCCATGACAATGTCATGCTGGACTGTGGAAGTGCATCCAGGGAGATCCGAGAACACATCAGTGTTCCGACTAATGAACTCCCTGCCCTCCTGAGCCTGTTTAGAGGAGAGGCTGTCAGCAACTTTTACGGTGGCAACCGCTTCCCTTGCATCAGACAAAGGGGCCGAAACCTTTTCCACTAGAAAACCCGGACACGGGCTGTCTTCCGTAAAGGGCTCCGTATCCTTCCATGGCTTAAGTAAACTAACATGGTAGATCTGTTCTGGCTTTCGCCGCCCTGCCTGGTGTACCTTGTAGTCCACATCTCCAACTTTCTTGAGTACCTCGTAGGGCCTCTGCCACCTAGCCAAGAACTTACTGTCCACGGTCGGTAACAGAACCAAAACCTGATCACCCACGTTAAATATCTGGACCCGAGCCTGCCGATTATAGACCCGACTCTGGGCTCGCTGAGCTGCCTTCATATGCTCCCTAACAAGAGCCAAAACTGTCTCTATCCGCTTGTCACGACCCTTGGTCATGGTCGTGACTCCTTGGGAGCTGCATGCAGTTGCCCGCGGTTTGGTGTTGTGTCAACCGCAGCTGGGGGCACTTAGTGGTTTGCCTCAAGTGCGGTTGCCGCGGACAACAGGTATGCGTGCGGTTGCCCTTGGCAACATGTGTTTGTGTGCACTTCCCTTCTCTGGTGTGCACGGGGGTTATTGTGTGCACTTCCCCTTTGAGTTGGTGTTTTCCCTCCCCTGGTGTTGGAAGGGTTAACTTCTTTCCTAGTGTGTGTGTGCACTGGCTGTGTTTGACTGTTGGGTGTGGCCTCTTGGCCCTATAAAGCCTCAGTGGAAGGCAGTAGTCAGAGAGGGTGCTTCAGCCTTGCTTGCTGGAGACATCCTCCTGGTTATTTAACAACTGCCAGTGGGGGCCACCCTTCTGGTCATAAAATGTTACCCTGTCTGATGTGATGTTTATGTGTATGTGGTTGCTTGTTTATTGCACCTTATGGTTTCCTGGTTTCCCGTGTGATGTATGGTGTGTGCTGTTGTCATTTCTGTTGTTGTGGACAAAAGCACTTTTACATGGGTTCCAGGCTGTGTGTCTGTGGCAGGTAGGTGAGGTTGTAGTTTCCACGTACCTGCCACTGCCATAAGTTGTATTGGATTCCCCTTATTTACAGCTTGGCCATTCTAGGCTCCTGTTCCTTCATGTCTAGGAGGAACAGGTAGTCTACCCAGCTCCTAGCTTAGGGACCTGCGGAGGGTTAGTAGGGACCCGAGGTTCCAGAGCATGAGTCTTCCTACCTTTAAGGTCGGCTCATGCCGCTAGGAGTTAGGGTCAGATTAGGGAGGCTCTAGGAGGTGACCTGCTCCCTGATCCTGTGGTCCTGGCCAAGCAGCGACCAAACATCTACGGGTACCGCACAGCTGAGGGTTTCCCCCATCCCCAGCCATGACACCGCTGTTGCATCTTGGTAATGTACTCCAGGACACTTTTATGTGGAGTGGGTTACTGTTCTCATGCCTCTTTGGCTACGTCCAACAAACCGCGAGGATGTCTGCCTGGGGCACCTCTCGCACAGCGAACATGAGATAGGGCAGAAGAAAGTGACAGTTCTTCCCATCGTTAGATACCACCCTTTTCAACATGATTTTTAATGTTTTATTAAACATTTTAACCAGACCGCCAGTTGCGGATGGTAACCCGTAACTGCTTGGTATGCAGCAACTTACAAAGTTCCCTCATGACCTTAGACATAAAAGGTGTCCACTGGTCATTCAGAACCTCTTTAGCTAGCCCCACTCGGGAGAACATTTCCATTAGCTCCCTAGCTATCAGTTTAGCCCATGTATGTCACAGTAGCATTGCCTCTGGGTACCGAGTGGCGTAATCTAGGAAGACCAGGATGTGTCCATGTCCTCTAGTGGACTTCGGTACGGGGCCTATGAGGTCCATCGCGATTTGCTCGAACGGTACCATGATAATTTGGAGAGGTACCAAGGGACTGCTGAAAATGTGCTGGGGGCTAGTTGCCTGGCAGGTCGAACAAGACTTACAGAATTCGTCCACCTCTCTAAACACACTGGGCCAGTAAAACCGTTGTAGTATCCGCTCCTGTGTTTTCTGCATTCCCAGATGCCTCCCGAGAAGTGAACATGTTGGTGGGCTAACTCTAATACGAGTTTGCGATAAGCCTGGGGAACCACTAACTGTTCAATATGTTCACCCCACAGTTGGTTTACCCAATACACCATCTACTATTAATACATTTACCCAACCTCTGGATAGGGTTGGTTCTCCACCAATTGTGGGGATTTGCTCCGGTAGTTAGGATAAGCGGGCGCAGTACAGTCAAAATACAAGTTTCGTAATTAAAACTTCAGCGTTTATTCACACATGATTCCAAAAAGTAAACGTCACTTTTGCAGTGTCGGTGTTACTTAACACCCAATAGCAAGTTAATATAACAAAAGTCACCTTGGTGGCAGTCCAAATACAGGCTTTAGGCGGCCTGTTCCCCTGACACATGGGTCTCCGCTCTCTAGCCCAGCACAGGCCTCATATCCCAACACATAGACATGGCTTCTGAGCCTAGCTGCCTATTTAAGAACAGCTAGGTACTGCAAAAACCCAGACTGGCACTTAAAATCCGGTCCGATACTTGACCTCACCTGGCTGGAAATCAGCCCAGCAGCACATGCTGGGAGGAAAATACCTGTTCTCTGAGACCAAACCTCTCACTGTGTCACAGTGTATACATAAATAGCTATCAGTCACTGATAGCTGTACACAGGGGAGGTGTTATCAGTGATTGATAGCATTCCCTGTGTAAGTGTGTATACATAGATAGCTGTCAGCCACTGATAGTTGTACACGGGGGAGGTATTATCAGTGATTGATAGCATTCTCTGTGTAAGTGTGTATATGTAAATAGCTGTCAGTTACTGATAGTTGTACACAGGGGAGGTATTATCAGTGATTGATAGCATTCTCTGTGTAAGTGTGTATATGTAAATAGCTGTCAGGCACTGATAGTTGTACACGGGGGAGGTGTTATCAGTGATTAATAGCATTCTTTGTGTAAGTGTGTATACAGAGATAGCTGTCAGTCACGGATAGTTGTACACAGGGAGGTGTTATCAGTGACTGATAGAAAGAAATATATTTTCTTCAGCATAATCAACCCTATAAGGCTATATGCCTGGTTCAATAGCGTAGATCATGCTGACAGAGATTCTTTAAAAAAAAGCTCTCACGTCATACAAATAATGTTATTGGATGTAAGATGAAGTAATCATCAGTAAACATAGAGCACACACCTATATTTCCTAATGGATTCTTCTGATTCTGCCTGTATTTATTGTACACATTTAGTTCCATAACATTTGGATTGTAGATAATGTATTTTATATCAAGGGAGTGTTTTCATTTTAATACCAAGATGCAAACCCTCAAACAAAGATAAAGCATTGAGGCCTGTTATACCAGGAAACAAACCTACAATAAAAAGAGTGGTATGTCTCATGTCCAAAGGCCACAAGTTTATGTACGTATGTTCATAATTAGAATATGTTAATTGTTCAGCAATAACACGGTTATCAGTCCCTGCAATATCCTTCACATTTCAAGCAGCACATAACTTTCAAATGATTGTTGTGTACAAAGTACATAATAACTTAGTGACAGTCTGTAAGGTTGAAAAAAGACATCTATCCACCCAGTTCAGCTTTTTATCCTGCAAAGTTGATCTAAAAGAAGGCATAAGATAGCAAAAACCTTGGATCAATGACCCTTCACTGGAAATCTAATAGCTATAGTCTATAATATTATTACACTCCAGAAATACATCCAGGCCCCTCTTGAACTCTTTTAGTGAACTCACCATCACCACCTCCTCAGGCAGAGAGTTCCATAGTCTCACTGCTCTTACCGTAAAGAATCCTCTTCTATGTTTGTGTACAAACCTTCTTTCCTCCAGGCGCAGAGGATGTCCCCTCGTCACAGTCACAGTCCTGGGAATGAATAGATGATGGGAGAGATCTCTGTACTGACCCCTGATATATTTATACATAGTTATTAGATCTCCCCTCAGTCGTCATTTTTCTAAAGTGAATAACCCTAATTTTGATAATCTTTCAGGGTACTGTAGTTGCCCCATTCCAGTTATTACTTTAGTTGCCCTCCTCTGAACCCTCTCCAGCTCTGCTATGTCTGCCTTGTTCACAGGAGCCCAGAACTGTACACAGTACTCCATGTGTGGTCTGACTAGTGATTTGCAAAGTGGTAGGACTATGTTCTCATCACGGGCATCTATGCCCCTTTTTGATGCAACCTGTTATCTTATTACATAGAATGTGTGGGCAGATCAAGAACCATTTGGCCCATCTAGTCTGCCCAATATACTGAATACTATGAATAGCCCCTGGCCCTATCTTATATGAAGGCAGGGCCGGTGCAAGGATTTTTGCCAACACAAGCGAAGCTACATTTTGCGCCCCCCCCCCCCCCCCTTTCCAGAACTCCCCCTAACACCAGCATCCCACGCGGACTCCACTCCAATCGCCTGAATGCCTGCCTCGCAAAACCGTGCAGTGCACCTACCGCACCCACCTCCTGTGCATATGGTAGATGTTTTTTTACCTTATTTTTCTTTTATATAAAAAACAAACTAAATAGTGTTTTTTGTTAACTGGGTTTTATTAACAGTTTAATAAAATAAGTTATACATCTATAAAACAAAGTTTTCAACAATGAGTAAAAGTGCAGGAAATAGTGCAAACATACTTGTCTTAAAACACTACACAAACAGTGCTACAGTAAAACAGCCCGTTCAAGGCAAAACATTACCAGTTATTGGTCAAAAAGAAGTGCAATAAGGATCAGTGAGGTTTCAAACCAACATATTAATCACATTTTTCCTTTCACATTATAAACATATTTTCAAACTATAACATAAGAATTTAAGTTTCCTGCGAGTTAACTGAGTGCCATTCAACTAAAGTGCTAGATAATACACACATTCAAAGTGAGCGCTATAAAAATGTAACTTTTCTTACTTTTGCGCTCACAAAATCATAAAGCAAAGTCTGAAAATCAATGTCCTGTTTAATACGGTTTTCAATAGAAATCATTGCAAGTCCCACCAATCTCTCTTGTGACATTGTTGAACGTAGATAATTTTTTATTAATTTGAGCTTTGAAAAGCTTTGTTCACCAGATGAGACAGATATTGGCAATGTCAATAATATCCGCAGTGCTAAGGGGACATTGGGAGCAAAGTCATTTTTAATTGCATATGATAAAATCTGTGTAGGGGTCATTGTCGGTTTCAAGATAGGAGCCAATATGGTGAGATCTTCACACAGCTGTGCTCCATCCAGATCAGTATCTTCTGAGTTTTTATCAGTCTGCAAATCTAAACAATACTTCATAAGTGTTTCATATGGTACGTTTTTAAGTTTCTGGATATCGTACAGAAACTGAAAGTGCCTGCTGTGATGCCTAATTTGCTCAAATCGCTCATCAAGAGAATTAATGCAAACATCCAAAATGCTAAAAAAGCACTCAACTTAAATTTTTTTTTCCAGGATCATTAATTGGATCATCTTGCGCTTCATAAGAAAACATCCTCTTTTTCTTTATTTGCCGCACTAACGTGGGAAACACAGGCTCAATCTCCATTTCTGTGGCTAGCTCTTTAGCCTCTTCTAGCAAATCTTCAAATCCTTTATCTGAACGATAATCCTTCAAAAAAGTTGTTGTCGATTCCAACATATCGATTACATCTGGAAGGTACATTCTTTTACTTTGAAGCAGCTTGCTGACAAAGTTAATTCTATTTAAAATATTGTACCACATTATAATGAAACACAAATATTTAAAGTTGTTTAGTTCTTTTGCAAGGGATTCAGCCTCAGATTGTGCCATTGCTGTCTGTGAGCCATCCCTTGAAATATCAGACAAGGCATCATAGATTTCTCCAACCTGGAACCTAAATGGTCGAACAGCATCTATTCTTGAAGACCATCTAGTGTCAGACAAAGGTTTCACTGTAAGGCTACTTTCACACTTGCGCTTGATCGGATCCGTTCTGAACGGATCCGATCATATTAATGCAGACGGAGGCTCCGTTCAGTACGGATCCGTCTGCATTAATAACTTTAAAAAATTTCGCAAGGGCGCAAGTGCGCAAGTAGCCTGCGCGGATCCGTTCAGACTTTCAATGTAAAGTCAATGGGGGACGGATCCGCTTGAAGATTGAGCCATATGGTGACATCTTCAAGCGGATCCGTTCCCATTGACTTACATTGTAAGTCTGAACGGATCCGCACGCCTCCGCACGGCCAGGCGGACACCCGAACGCTGCAAGCAGCGTTCAGCTGTCCGCCTGTCCGTGCGGAGGCGAGCGGAGCGGAGGCTGAACGCCGCCAGACTGATGCAGTCTGAGCGGATCCGCATCCATTCAGACTGCATCAGGGCTGGACGGAGGCGTTCGGGTCCGCTCGTGAGCTCCTTCAAACGGAGCTCACGAGCGGACCAGCGAACGCTAGTGTGAAAGTAGCCTAAGTCTCCCAATGTGCTTCTTCAAGACATTCCAACGAAGTGTGGATCCAGACAAAAAAACATATATTTTCTGCACAACAGAAAAGAAGGTTGCTCCATCCCTGCATGACATGTCTGCAAAATTTAAAGTGTGAACGCTGCAGGGAACATAAAAGGCACGTGAGTTTAAATCAAGGATCCTCTTCTGAACACCATGGTGTTTGCCCTTCATGTTGGAACCATTATCCTAGCCTTGTCCTCTCATATCACCAAGGGGAATCTTTTGTTTTTCTAATTCACTCAAAATGGCCTCGGTGAGACCTTCTCCAGTAGAGCTTTGGATTTGCAGAAAGCCAAGAAATCTTTCTTCTATAAACACCTCTGGTTCAGCAGTAGGAGACCCCCCTTCTTTGATGAACACAAATCTAACAATTATAGTCATTTGTTCAATAAGTGAAAAATTCTGGGGTGCAATCAAGTATGATAGAATAATACTTTGCCGCCTTCAGCGCCTGCAGAATCTGTTTTGTAATTTATTTGACTATAAGGCCAATTAGTTCATTTTGAATGTCCTTCCCCAAATAATGATTGAAAATGTCCTTATTTTTGATACGCTTCAGATGTTCCTGCATAACCGTATCAAATGTAGCAAGCATTTCTACAAGTTGCAAAATTTCCATTATTTTCACTATGTACCGTATCTTTGCTACCACTAAAAGCCAAGCACTGGCGACCAAGATACGTTACAATGGCTACAAGCCTCTTGACAACATTTTGCCAGTGTTGTTTTTCTTCTGTCAAAAATCTCTGGGATACAGCATCTATTGTTTTTCCCGATCCAAATCTTCTAGAGATTTCATTCCAGTCTCTTACAGCAACAAGGTGAGAATTGGGCCTTTCATGAATATGAAGATTTTGAGACAAGTTCCTCCAATCACTATAGCCTCTGCTTGTCAAATTTGTTATTATTTTAGTTGAAAATAGCTTACAACAAAAACAAAACACTTTGTCCAGCTTAACAGAATAAACCAGCCAGTTTCTGTAGGTTTCTTCTCCGTTTGGCAATCGTCTCTTATAATTCGCTTTAGTGAAACGTCTATTTGATGCATCTTTGGGAAAAACAAAATCAGATTTTTGCTTTGCAGGACCTTTCCTGACAATAGCATCCCTTAGTGAGGTGGTGAGAACAGCGGGCCAATTAGCTGGATCAGACAAATCAAGAGTCTCCAAAGTAGAACACTGTTCCTCTTGCATCATTTCTACATCACTTGATCCTTCTGTATCAGTAGTCTTTTCAAGGTGAGGAGATGGTACATATGATGACGTAGAAGGTTGATCATCGCCTACTTCTTGTCTTTCCTCCGCGCTTGCATCATCCACATTAGCAGCCTCTTGAGCTATGACGGGCTGTTGGCCTGCTGTTAAAGATTCCTCATCCATAGCTACGTGAACTGGATCATCTTCCACATTTGAAACTGGTTCTGATGCAGGAGCATCTTCCTTTCTGGTTTTGTGAGAGGTCAGGTACTTCTTTAAATCTTCAGACATCTGCTTTCCAGCTTTTTCTTTTTCTTCTCGCCTTTTCCTGAAACCTGCTCCTGATAATTTCATTTCTTTAAATAGTTTTGGCATTTTGATCGTAGTTTTTCAGCTATGTGAATAATAAAATATTTGCTGAATTTTTATAAACAGGCTTCTTACTAACAACCGCTGTGTAGCGTGTTGAAGAAAATTATATTTACTATAATAATCAAATACACCAATTGACAATGAGAAAGCGCTAAAGAAGTTTTGACCATGTGAAACTACAGCTCCCAGTAGTATATAAGCTCTGGTAAGGGTATGCTGGGATTTGTAGTTTTACTAATCATAACTACAGAAGTGTGACTACAACACTGCATAGTCAGGCAGAATCCAAATTGATATCATCAAATTACCAGTCACATCTTCTCTGTAGTCTTTATTGTTCTTCTTCATCTGGTCCAGACCACCGTGTCTTATTCCAGCTTCACACTGTACCCTCTGAATCTCTGAATATAATAATGCCACATACTGCACCTTCAGAATGCAATACCGGCACATACTATAGCCCCTAAAACCCTGGCACCCCAGATATTCCTTATGATAGACACCATACTAAAATTCTAAACATAATGTGCCCCACAAATAAACTAATTATATAGCAAATTACAAAAGGCGGATTAGCTGTTTTTGGTCGCTTCCTTTTCCACAATAAATTTAAATAAAAAAAAGTCAACACCCCAGAATGGCATCAATGGAAAGTTCAGATCGCCCCGCAAAATTTGAGCCCCCATATAGTTCCGTATACATAATTACAAAAAAGTTATAGGGGTCCAAATATGGCGACAAAAAAGTAAAACTGATTTTTTTTTCCAATTTTGAATTTCTTTTCAAAATGCAAACAAATCCTTATTGGAAAATACATGTACGTTTTATACGTTACTGCAACAAATTTGGTTAATAATAAAATAAAAATGTTTATCCCTAACAGTTTCAGTAGGTCATGTATAAATGTATTTAATGGGGGTGTGGCATGGGATTTCTATGTACGCCCCTGATGGTGAGTGCCACAGCTTTATATTGAATTAATTATACACTGTGCTCCCATATTCAAAATATTTACTGTTCTCCCATATGTTATATACTGTGCCCCGTATATTATATCCTGTGTCACCATATATCATATACTGTGCAACTGTGACTGCCACAAGACATCAGACACCATTAGATGTACCTATGATAAAAATTGCAGACCTACACATGCTTTGTATGTAGGAACAACTGCAAAATGAGCAGTATATGAAATACTTCTTCTCCTCACTGTATAGGACAGTAGTATATTGCTACAGTTACATCTACGACGGTGGTATATTGCTACGCCTACAGGTACATACATCTACGACGGTGGTATATTGCTATGCCTACAGGTACATCTACGACGGTGGTATATTGCTACAGGTACATCTACGAAGGTGGTATATTGCTACGCCTACAGGTACATACATCTACGATGGTGGTAAATTGCTACAGGTACATCTGCGACGGAAGTATATTGCTAAAAGTACATATAGGACGGTAGTATATTGCCACAGGTACCTATATAAGGCTAAAATACTATATATTTCTATGGGCACCTCTAGGATGGTACTACTGTTATGAGCCATAACAATATACATAACATGCTACCATCCTAGAGGTGCCCATATATCAATATACAGTACTGATACTGTACAGCGTGTACTGTACTGTCTATTGCTATGGACACACCTTACTGCAGGCCACAAATGCCAGGCACAAGGTCGCCATGCCGACCAAAAATTTGGTACTGGTGACTGTGATCTCTTCAGCCTGTTTTTAAAGTGAACCTGTAAGGTCCCCTACGTGCTATCGGCCCTTTCCAGTACATTTTATATCATTTGTGTGCTGTGCCCATAAGCTTCTCTGGATGTCGTAAGTTGTTAAAAACAACTTTAATAGCTAGTGCTCACCGCAAGGTAAGTGGTCCCTTAAAATTGTGGACAATATTCAGCTCACCTGCTGCCCCTATCCCTTGGATTGACTTCTCTGATGCACGGTACACCAGATTCTCCCGGGGGGAGGGGGCAGGCTGGACAGTGACTCCCCATGCACCACGATGCAGCCACTGACCCACACACGCTTCTCTGTTGCTCTTCAGTCTGCAGTGCAGTCCACAGCCGAGCCTGAAAAGTAAATATTGAGATGATATCTCTGTTGCCCTGAGATTGAGTCCTGGACCCTGACTACTCTAGACTAGACGAGCACCGCGGCTGCCGGCCGGCACACGTAGGGCGGGCACGGCGGGTTAGTAAGTCAAGTCAGTGCAAAAAAAAAAAAAGCATTCATTCATTCTTCCGCCCTGTGCAGGGCGCACCCTAAGGCGGCTGCTTGGTCTGCCTTATGGTAGCGCCGGCCCTGTATGAAGGATGGCCTTGTGCCTATCCCATGCTTAAACTCCTTCACTGTATTTGCAGCTACCACTTCTGCAGGAAGGCTATTCCATGCATTCACTACTCTCTCAGTAAAGTAATACTTCCTGATATTACTTTTAAACCTTTGCCCTCTAATTTAAAACTATGTCCTCTTGTAGCAGTTTTTCTTCTTTTAAATATTCTCTCCTCTTTTACCTTGTTGATTCCCTTTATATATGTAAAAGTTTCTATCATATCCCCTCTGTCTCGTCTTTCTTCCAAGCTATACATGTTAAGGTCCTTTAACCTTTCCTGGTAAGTTTTATCCTGCAATCCATGTACTAATTTAGTAGCCCTTCTCTGAACTCTCTCCAAAGTATCAATATCCTTCTGGAGATATGGTCTCCAGTACTGAGCACAATACTCCAAGTGAGGTCTCACCAGTGATCTGTACAGCGGCATGAGCACCTCCCTCTTTCTACTAGTAATGCCTCTCCCTATACACCCAGCATTCTGCTAGCATTTCCTGCTGCTCTATGACATTGTCTGCCTACCTTTAAAGGGACTCTGTCACCACTTTCTAACCCCCACTTTTAAAACTATAGTTCTGTCCATGGAGCCCCTGTGATTTCAATGGTGTTGTTATATGCGAAATCCGCAGGCTCGTTTTGATAAAAAAAGCTTTTATCTAACCTGTCACTCATGAGGATAAGGTGCCCAGGGCGTTTCTCCCGGTCTGAACATGCCGCCGCCGCCGCCGCCGTTGGTGCCCAGCTCCTCCTCTGCCTTGAATTTGCGCCGCCTGAATGTCAAGAAATACGCCTCCGGCTCTCCCTCAGTCCCCCCTCCTTTTACAAAATTTCGCGCGTGCGCACAGGCCTGTGCCTGATGCGCCCGTGCAGACTTTACGATTCAGCCTCATTGAGCGAAGTGCGCATGCGCATGCGCATGCGCACTTCGCTCAACCTCCCGATAACGCGAACACTGCTGCACGCGCGGGATCTTAGAAAAGAAGGAGGGGGGACTGAGGGAGAGCCGGAGGCGTATTTCTTGACATTCAGGCGGCGCAAATTCAAGGCAGAGGAGGAGCTGGGCACCAACGGCGGCGGCGGCTGGCGGCATGTTCAGACCAGGAGAAACGCCCTGGGCACCTTATCCTCATGAGTGACAGGTTAGATAAAAGCTTTTTTTATCAAAACGAGCCTGCGGATTTCGCATATAACAACACCATTGAAATCACAGGGGCTCCATGGACAGAACTATAGTTTTAAAAGTGGGGGTTAGAAAGTGGTGACAGAGTCCCTTTAAGTCTTCTGAAATAATCTTCAGATACTGAGGTTAGGACTGTATCACTGATTATATATTCTGCTCTTGGGTTTTTACGCCCCAGGTGCATTATCTTGCATTTATTAACATAAAATTTTAGTTGCCAGATTTTTGACCATTCCTCTAGTTTTCCTAAGTCCTTTTCCATTTGACAAGCCTAATGCAATTTTCTGTTGCCTTCAATAGTGCCACTTTTAAGTAGTCCCATTTCTCCTGGACTCCAATGAAACTGTTCCAATCTGATAGGGACTTGTGTACCACTAATCTAATTTTAGAAAAGTCAGTTTTTCTAAAATCTAAAACTGTACTTATAGTAAACCACACTGACTGGTGATCACTAGATCCCAAGCTTTCCCCTACAGTAGTATCATATACCAAATTTCCATTTGTGAATACTAAATCTAAAATGGCCTCCTTCCGGGTTGGCTCCTCAACTACTTGCTGTAGAGATAATCCCAGTGAGGAATTTAGAATATCTGTACTCCTGGCAGAACTTGCTATTTTGGTTTTCCAGTTTACATCAGGAAGATTGAAGTCTTCCATAATGATAACTTCCCCCTTCAATGTCATTTTAACTATTTCCTCAACTAGTAGATCGTCTAATTCTTTGACTTGGCTAGGTGGTCTATTGGCCTTGGCAGCAGCTGCCTGACACTGGTTGCTGCAGTTAGGGCCCTTTCACATGACCATATGTTTGTGTCCACATCCTTTCCTCAATTTTACTAATCGGATGCAGACTCATTCATTTCAATAAGGCTGCAAAAGATGCGGACAGCACACCGTGTGCTGTCTGCATCTGTATTTCCATTCCACAGCTCCACAGAAAAAAACAGAACATGTCCTATATTTGTTCACAATTGCGCAAAAGAATAGGCATTTCAATCATAGGGCTGGTCATTCTGTTCCACAAAATGCGGAATGCACATGGCCGGTATACGTGTTTAGAGATGGCCTTGCGGTTCGCCTGGCGGTCGTTTCGCGTCGAACTGTGCGCTTTTACGATTCTCCGAACATGCGAACATATGGTGATGTCCGCCAGCACCATATTCTTTTGCATTGCGCGGAACTTTGACCCATGACACATCCATCAGGTGGGACAAGACAGCCAATTGAGACGTTTCAGCACATGGACACACCCCCACCCTATAACAGAACCCGATCTGGCAGCCATTTTACATTCTTTGTTTTGCCAGTGTAGGAGAGGTTGCTTTGTGGAGCAGGGACAGGCTGTTAGGGACACCAAACTCAAGCTAACAGGGCCAGAAAAGTCCTTTAAAGGACTGGTATAGGTGTGCTGGTAAGCGCTCAACAGGTTAGGGAGGGTGCTTAGAGACTGGTGGTTCCCCTTCCCTTCTCTGAGCATGGTTCGGTATCAGAGATGGCCCCCCAGAGTGATTTATGGACATGTGGGGGTTAATTATAGAAGCATCTTCTGGGCCCTGCCTAAGGGGGGTGGATTGGTAACCCCTCCTATCTAGAGGGCATATATATCCCCTCCTCCCTGCTGGACATCCTCTTGTCCGTGGAAGCTGAATTGGTATGTTACCTATTAGCTCTGTCTACTCCAGGATGTCCGCAGGAGATGCATCTTTGAGGGATTCCCTCCTGGGGTGATTTAATGAGGAAGGTGAGGGATTGCTGTGTGCGTTTTTGCACAGCCTCAGCTTCCCTCACTTATCCTCCTCCCCTGCTACTGCTGGCACTATGGGTGCCCGGCCGGAGCTGGCTTAGTCTGTAGACAGCTCCGGTGTTCCAGCCAGGGGTCGGCGGTCCGCGCGGCGCACCAGTTCCCCTGTTCATCTGGGCCACAGCCCCTCTTCTACGCGGCCCTCAGGCTCCCTCAAATCCCGCGCTTACCTTGCTTCCCCTGTGCGCGCTGGCTCTGCGCTTTCCTGATCTTAGGGTTCCCCCTTTCACTCCTCCTCCTTCTCAGCCCCAGGATAGTGCAGTGTTGGTCCCAGTGCTTGCTGACCACCCTCCTTGCCCTGAAGCAATGTTGGCCCATGCCAGTGCGCCGACCCCCCCCCCCACCCGTGACATCGGGTCTCTTTCTTGCATCTGCTGCTCGCCATCCTGTTTTACCACCTGCTTCCCCCTCTGCGACTCTAGCCGCGGGCAGTATGGAACAGGTTGAATTAGTTGACCTGCATGCGGTTCTTCCCACTATGGCCCCACCATTGTCTTTTCCTCCACTAGCTGGGGACGGGGAGCGATCGTCCTCATCTTCTTTGTTGCCGATAGATAGGAGGTGTCACCGCCGTGGTTCTCGCTGGCGCAGGTCCCGACGCCATTCCAGGGCTTCCGGGAAAAGCAGGTGATCCAGATCCTCTAGATGGCGCTCTCCGTCGTCTTCTGATGGATCGTCGAGCGCGTCAGGGGAGTCTGGCCGAATGTCCAGGTCACAACGTAAAAGACGGGTGCCTACTCGCACATCCAGGGCTCCTAGCTTGGTCGCCGCTTCGGTACAACAGGAGATCGTCCCTGTACCCGATCCTTCATTGGTAGCAGAGTCTTCAGCACTCGGTGAGTACCAATATACTGGAACATTGGGGGCGGGAGGGGTTAGGTTAAACATAGAGTCATTATTGAAGGCGCTTTTGGAAAAGATGCCCCAATCTTGCCAGCCTCCTCACTCTCCTTCACAGAAGCTTGCGCCCATTTTAGCTGGGGTCCATATGGATTCCTTTTTTTGTGGCGTCAGTCCTCTGGGATGCCATGTAGAAGAGTCAGTTAGGGACATGATTTGGGCTAACCAGTATGTTGATATTTGGTCCCTGGTATCAGTGGACCAGCATACCATAGATAGGGAGAGAGGTATCTGACAAACCTTATGAGCGTAGGCCCAAGGTAGCCAAGACCATGAATAATTGGTTGCAGGCTTTTTCGGTTTTGGGATGCATCAAGGGTCAGAAACACCCTGAGCGTTCTTCTGAGCTTTTCGTCTACCAGGACACGATTTACAGCGCCTACAAAGCCCATGGCGGTAGTGCCTGGTGGCGGCGTTGACGAAGAATTCTGCCAACATTTGGCGTTGCACCCGGAAATTGTTTGGGGGGGGTCAAAGCTACTGATGTTTGGCTTCGCCTCATGATGTCTCAATGCCAGCCTCCCTTTCACGGATTGCCACTGGTTCCGGAGCATTTCCCCAGGGACCAGTGGCCGTTTGCCGACCTGGAGCATGTTGGTTATTCAACGAGGGGCATTGCAAATACGTGGGTTTATGTAAGTACAAGCATGAATGCTCAGCTTATGGTGGCTCCCATGCTGCGAACCGATGTCCTCGCGCCCCCATTAAATTCACCAAGTTGCTTGCCGCAGGTGCCTCCAAGGACTCTGGTGAGCGTAGCAGAGATGTCACCGTGGCTCGACAAGTACCCCAATAAAGTGGCTGCTGCCCAGCTTCGCTCCAGTTTTACGTTTGGGTTTTTTATTCCATTTGTTCTGTGTAGGTTTTCTATGTTTTCTGAGAACCTCCGGTCTGCCAGAGACCTCCTGAAGGTACTTAGGGAGAAGCTGGATAAGGAGGTGTCCTTGGGCAGAATTAAGGGTCCATTTCCATCCATCCGGAAGCAGATCAGTTAGTTGAGAAATGCCCGCCTCACCTGTGGCGGTTGGCGGCCAGCATCTGATGTCTCTCGTCAGTTCATCTGTATCCCCGTCTACATGGCAAGCTCACAGTAAGGCCTGGGCTGATTGGCTGTCCTGGGGGGTATGAGGAACGTGTCCTCTCACGATGATCTTTGGTTAGAGGTAACAGTAGAGTGGCTGCTTAAGTTATGATCCCAGGCTGTGTCTGCTCTTGTGGCGCAGCGCAGGTTCTCCGGGGTGGCTTTCCACTTCCAGTTGTGCGGCTGGCCTGATGTGATGAAGAATTTCATTGTGCGCCAGGCATTAAGGGGTTGGAGCAAAGAACATGTCTCCAGGGACTCTCGCAGACTTGTCTCATTCAGCCTGTTAAACAGATTAGTGGATGCTTGCCCGTGTGTGTGTTTCCTCTTTTAAGTTTGTCCTGTTTTCTGCCCGCTTCACTTTGGCTTTTTTTCGCCGCTCTTCGAATCGGCAAGTTGCTCCCCCCGTCCAGTCGTAGGTCTGGTGGTTTATTGTTTCAGGACGTGGTGGTTGCCAATAACTCTATCCGCAGGTCTAAAACTGATCAGTGGGACAATGGAGCTTGGATTCCTCTACACCAGGTGGCAGGGTCGGTTTGTCCAGTTCGCCTGATTTTAGAATACATGGCTATTCGTATGGGGGTAGTCAGTTTCTTTTCACACCAGGATTAGTCCCCCCTTACAAAGTTTCAGTTTACTGCTGTATTTCGCTCTTGTTTGGCACGGGTGGAGGTAGAGCTGAAGGAATTTGGTACCCACTCCTTTCGAATTGGCGCCGCTACAGAAGAGGCGAGGGCAGGCCTGCCAGAAGCTGAAGTGATGCGCATAGGCAGGTGGCAGTCTGCTTGCTATGCTAGGTATATTAGACCTGACTTGTTTAATTATAAAAATAAAATAAAAAAAATTTAGGACTATAAGTGGGAGTTATGAGTTGTTATTCCTCTTTGTCAATGTTTAGCGTTCTTAGATGAGATTACGGTTTTCATGTGCGAGTTATCTTCTTCAGACTTTGCTGACTGTTTTTCCTTGCAGGTGCAACGCACCCGGTGGTATGGCTGTTAGGACACTCCTATATATTTTGGGCAGCACAGCGTGCGGACTGCAGACATGGCGGAAGGACTCTCGGGTTTTGAGAGGTGTACATGTCCTGGAGAGGAATCAGAGGGCTCAGGTGGTCTCAAATCCTTACTGAGGTGGTGTATATTGGGGCACAGTCCAGGGGTCCTGTATTACTGGTCGTTCATGCTGGTGGCAATGATCTTTGTCAGTCAGAGGCTCATGCGCGCGGTTCCCAGCTTTCTTCCAAGAGCTTGTGCCGGTATGGTCCGAAGTGATACACCGGGTGGTTTGGCACGGGGCCAGTGTGGCGGACGCCGTGGAGAAATGCAGGAGGACAGTCAACTCTCGCATTTCGCGTTTCCTGAGGTCCCGAGGTGGAATTGTGGTGCGCCACCGTCAATTAGAGGGGGACAATAGGTCTCTGATGAGACCAGACGGGGTCCACCTGACAGACATCAAGATTGACATATTTCTTTCAGGTTTGCAGGATAGTATTGAGCAAGCTATGTTTTTGCTGGGTGGTGATCGGAGTCCTGTGTAAGGTGACAGACCTCCTCCGTGGCAGCAATGGCAGAGTTTGGTGGGAGTTGTTGGCGTACTTGCCACCAGGAGACCGGTGGTTGGCATTACCGCCCGATGTTATATTTATAAGACTTTACGTATTGATAATAAAAGCTGTGGGCGATCACCTCCCAGCAAAGAGTTAACATGCTGTTAGTGTGTTTCTTATAGAATAAAGGTAGCAGAAAATGGGGGTGTGTGACAAGACCAATCTCTCCACATTGCATTGGAGAAGCCTGGTTGCCAGCATGCTTCCTTTAGACTATGACCTTATGTTGAAATGCTTGATTTTCCCTTTCAAAGACATGAAAGCTGGGTCATTTGGTACTTGCCCTATTTGTACAGTGATACCCCAGATAACTATGCCATGGAGCACATTCAGATAACAAAAGACTATGTAAAAGACTTTGGCTCCATGGCGATTCTACTGTATTCGTTTAGTCTGAGTGCCATTCACCTAATAATATGCGCTCAGACCTGAGCTATCTGGGGATATGTTAAATGTCTATGTTTTGTGCAATAGCTGCACAGTTAAATATTTTTATGTCTTTATTTTGTCTTTTGCTACCATGTGGCTAATGGAGTTTTGCCTTTGCCCTTGGAGTTAAATGGATTACTTCCCAATTGTCTCCAGGACAGAAGACATTGTGTAAAACGGTGTATTCTCCTGCCTGTGATATTTACATTAACCCATTGTGTAAGGTAATTGTATCACAGGCAGAGAGGAGGATTTTGTGTGAGAGTGTCTGAGTGTATTGTACGGGGTTAATGGTTGTTTTACAAAACCCTCTGGGTGGTACTAATGTGTAAGAATGTGTATATAAGAACAATAAACACGCGCTCTGGCTGTCCACTTCTTTACCCTCAACACAGAGCTTGGTCTCGTTCTTGGGTGGATTGTATGCTGTTCTAGTTCGACTGCTTGGAAAGGGAATATATCTTAAATGGCTTTTACCCCCTTTTATGCCCGGGGTGCCGTTACAATTGGTGGCAGCAGTGGGATCGTTCCCACAGCCAGAGGGACAGCTACAGGTGACACCATTTTGTGGATTTACAAGTTGGGGGCAATGCATGTCCCAGTACAGCGACCCTAAGAGCAACAGAATGGAAACATGAGGGTGTCATGGATGACCGAGATGCAGTCCGCAAAGGCATCTGGTACCAGGCACTGGGTATTGTGGAGTAGCTACGGGACGAGAGACTCCCCACGGAAGACCAGCGGTTGCAGAAGCGAGTTGCCATGCAGATGCCCTTCCTGGGAGAGCAGCACCGGGAGGAATGGCTAAAGAAATTGGAACACCTAGTATGGCAGGAAGCTGTGGCTGGAAGATGTCTACCAGGCGCTCTGGTGGTATGGGGCACAGTACCTACCCAGGACAGCTGAGCATGACAAGCCAGAGGGAGAGGAGTTTGATGGTCCTCACTTGTTATGGGAGACTTTTTCAGAGCTGGAGTTTGGGAGCCCTACACAAGCCTGGTTCCGTGATCTCTTTAAATGGAGGGAGAGCAGTTATGACTGGCATGACACTCATGAAATTGAGCAGGACCTGGTCCACCTGGTGACCCAGGAGATGGAGCTGGAATAGGGCTACCAGCAGCTGTTCCACTCCAGTGAGAAGGCTCAGCAGGAGAGCAGAGTGACAGTCCCAGAGCCAGACCCTTCAGCTGGAAAGATATTGTGGAGGTTTACTGGGAAGAACCGGGGGCGGGGGAGATGCGACCAAGGTCTCTCCACCGGTCCTGCAGGGAATTGGGAGCCCAGTCTCTATTCCCCAGCGGCAGGCTGAGTTACAGGGGGCAGAGACAGTCGGTCCTGTCCCCCAGCGGCAGAGTGTCCTACAGGGAATAGAGAGCCCAATCTCCTTTCCTCAGCAACAGCACACTGTATTGGGAGTGGAGACAGTCGGTCTCCCTCTCCAGAGGCTGGAAGTATGTATGGGAGAGGAGCTTGTAGCCCCATCTCCCCAGCTGCAGCTTAAAATACCAGGGGGAGACAGTAAGCCCCACAACAGTGCAGATGGGACCGTGGTCTCTGCACTTACAGCACTGGGGGTAGGGACAGTCGGTCCTGTCCCTCAGCAACAGTGACAGGAACCAGAGCCCCCCCATCATGTGCCAGTAGCAAGAGCCTCCGCCCATCATGTGCCAGTAACAAGAGGCCCCCCCATCATGTGCCAGTAACAAGAGCCCCCCAATCATGTGCCAGTAACAAGAGCCCCCACATCATGTGCCAGTAACAAGAGCCCCCAATCATGTGCCAGTAACAAGAGGCCCCCCCATCATGTGCCAGTAAAAAGAGGTCCCCCAATCATGTGCCAGTAACAAGAGGCCCCCCATCATGTGCCAGTAACAAGAGCCCCTCACATCATGTGCCAGTAACAAGACCCCCCCATCATGTGCCAGTAAAAGTATTGTAATCGTAACACTTACTGTATACTTAACTCCATGTCGGCGATGCTATGCAGGCCTCTCCTGGCCTGTGTCCCGCGCTGTACGGCTCAGGCAGCACGATGACGCCATCGCGCCGCCTGCACCGGCCTCTGATAGGCTGTCGGCCTAGTTCCGGCATCCTATCAGAGACACAGGGAAGGGACACGCCTCTCCCTCCCCTGCCCCGCCGCAGCACAGCCATCTGTATCGCTGTTCTGAGGACGGCGATACAGATGACTATAGAGATGAGCGCTTCCACAATGGAAGCGATCATCTCCCTGTGCCCTGCCGCCACCCCCTACTTTTCACCAGGGCCGCGCCACCAGCTCAGGGGGGATGCCCCATTGCCCCCGCCTGGATCCGCCAGTGGGCCGAGGCGGCCTCTGCGGGCTTAGCTCCGGGTGGCCTATGGGGGCTGCTGGGCCTATTTTTACTCAGGGGCCTGGAGATGCAGCTCCATCTGCCCCTACATTAATCTGGCCCTGAGAAAGAATTGTCATGGCTGTCTGGGCCTAACGGAGATGACAAAAGAGAATGTCTAGAATCAGAGGAGATACCACTGGATGTAATAGGCATGTACTGTTGTGTTCCTTACAGTTGTATTCCCCTGTCTGTTTGGTAGTGCTGGCAGGCATTGGTATTTGGTTCTGCAGCAGAACCACATACCACAGTGCAGCACAATATATTTCCTTAGCAGAACCAAATACCACAATGTAGAATAAAATATTACCTCACCAGAAGCAAATATCACAGCGCAAACAGTAGTTCTGCTGGGGCAGTATAATGTGCTACCAGTATAAAATGCCCCATATATAGGGCCCCAGTAGATGCCCTCAGTGTCCCCCATAATTTGTAAGTATAAAATACCCCTTCTCAGTGCCCCCTTAGATGACCCCATAGTAATTCCTCTCCCCCCTTCCCCATACTACCCACCATAATGTGTCCCAGTATAAAATGCCCCTATACAGAGCCCCCATATAAAATACCCGTTATTTGTGGCCTCAGTAGATGCCCCTATAGTGCCCACCAATAATGTGCCAGTGATAAGTTCCCCCAATAATGTGCCAGTAATAAGTGCCCCCATAGATGTCCCCCAATAATGTGCCAGTAAAATGTACCCTCATAGATGCCCTCCAATCATGTGCCAGCAATAAGAGCCCCCCACCATCATGTGTCAGTAACAAGAGCCCCCCCATATCATGTGCCAGTAGCCAGAGTACCCCCCCATCATGTGCCTATAGCCAGAGCCCCCCTATCATGGGCCAGTAGCCAGAGGCCTCCCATATCATATGCCAGTAGCCAGAGGCCCCCATATCATGTGCCAGTAGCCAGAGCCCCCCTATCATGTGCCAGCAGCCAGAGCCCCCTATCATGTGCCAGTAGCCAGAGGCCCCCCATCATGTGCCAGTAGTCAGAGCCCCCTATCATGTGCCAGTAGCCAGAGCCCCCCTATCACGTGCCAGTAGCCAGAGCCCCCCCAATCATGTGCCAATAGCCAGAGCCCCCCCTATCATGTGCCAGTAGACAGAGGCCCCCCTATCATGTGCCAGTAGTCAGAGCCCCCATCATGTACCAGTAGCAAGAGCCCCCCTATCATGTGCCAGTAGCCAGAGCTCCCCATCATGTGCCAGTAGCTTGAGCCCCCCCTCTTATCATGTGCCAGTAGCTTGAGCCCCCCATCAACATGTGGCAGTAGCCAGAGCCCCCCCTATTATGTGCCAGTAGCCATAGGCCCCCCTATCATGTGCCAGTAGCCATAGGGCCCCCCTATCATGTACCAGTAGCCATAGCCCCACCCGATCATGTGCCAGTAGCCTGAGCCTCCCCCATCAACATGTGCCAGTAGCCAGAGCCCCCCATCATGTGCCAGTAGCCACCAGTATTGTACACAAAAAAAACAAAAAAAAAACACTTATACTTACCTCCATGTCAGTGATGCAGGCCTCTTCCGGCCTGTGTCCCGCGCTGTACGGCTCAGGCAGTGCCATGACGTCATCGCGCCACCTGCGCCAGCCTCTGATAGGCTGCCAGCCTAGTGCCTGCAGCCTATCAGAGGAAGAGGAAGGGACACACCTCTCCCTCCCCTGCCATGCTGCACAGCTATCTGTATAGCTGTCCTGAGGACGGCGATACAGATGACTGGAGATGAGCACTACCACAATGGAATCACTCATCTCCATGTGACTGTCCTGACGCCACTGCCCCCACGAGAATATAGTTATTTGCGGGCCAGTATATTGTGCTGCACTTTCGTGTTTGGTTCTGCTGCGCCCATCCTCATGTTAGCCCCACCTACTTGAGTTGACTCTGTCTACTTGTGTTGACTCCGCCTTCCAGCAATTTGGGCCCATATATAAAGTATTAACTCTAGGGTGGCACCAGCTATAAATACAGCCCTGAGCTTTGCATTTTTCAAGGAAAAAAACAACTCTTGTTCAAGGGCACTGTCTGGTATTGCAGCTAGTCCATAAAAAGACAGAAGACCCTTTTTCTAACTTAATCGATCCAGTACTTTTATTTTTTAGCTCAACTTTAGCATGTGATGTTGTTACCTTGCAGTAATTATAGAGTACCATTAGATGGCAGTGCAGTCTAAGAAATCCTTTCTGGTTGTGCACTTCTACATAGAGGGCTCATTCCCCACTGTCAGAGCTGAACCGCCATTCCATAAAGGCAGAATTTTTATTTAGGTCTCATTCACATCACCGTTATAGATTTATAAATTCGAATATCTGCGGATTTGTAAATCTGCCCCACAGCTCAATGTCCAGGAGGAAAATCTCTGCCGTGTGAAGTAATTTCTGGAGAATCTCATCCACCTTGCTGTTACTGGATTTACAAAATCCGCATAAATAATGAGCGACATTTCTGTCTGGTGTGGCGGTCCAGTGAGAAGAGGTCAGATCCCTCTGCTCCATTGATGGTGTCCCCTCCTCACATGTGTCCTCTGTTGTCACCAGTCTGATATATATACACTTGCAACCGCCACATTGTTACAAATGTATATTATTTATTTGGTGAACAGATCTTCTTGCTCTTTGAGATAAAACCAGATGACGTCATCGCTATAAACCTCCATAAGTGCCACGAACTACGAGGAGTCAGCAGCTGCCGACATGGAGCAGATATCAAGATGGAGCAGAAGTGGCCGAGCTAAACGCGTTTGTCCACAGAAGGAACTGGAGAAAGCTGGAGATGATCTTCCCCTTGAAGCCACAAATCATCCGCAAAGAATCTGAAAAAAAGAAATGACAACCTTATAGACGCGACGACATCTCCTGGGAGTAACGTCTGCATTTACAAGATCCTCCAGAGCTGAAGTCCAGAAACTACTGACATGAAGATGGAAGATGCAGAATTCTCACCATCTGCTTCTCCCATGTCCAGAGAAATCTCCTCCTGGGTGGCACAATTCATCTGCACCCCCTTCTCATGACGGGGGTCGGGGTATAAGGTTCTGTGTTGCGGCCAGGACTTGGTGCCCCTTACTTGCCCGCTGGTTCATTCTCTGGAGATGTGTCAGCAGTGGATGAACCGGATGTAAAAGGAGGATTAGAGTTACGGTTACAATGGGGGACACTGAATGGAAAGTCTATTCACCTACCATGATGTAGCGGACTAGCAGAGCTGAGACTGAAGAACAGGTGTAGTGATCAGGAGAATGGTCAGACAACCCGAAGAGGAACAAGATGTAGTAGAGCTCAGTATGCAATACAGAATCAGGAGGCAGAAGAGTAGTCGTAAGGTCCAGGGGTCAGCAACGAGGGTCAAGAAGATTTGAGTGCGCGGTACAGAATCAGGAGGCAGAAGAATTGTCGTACAGTCCAGGGTCAGCAACGGGGGTCAATCACAGCCGAGTATGCGGTACAGAGGGATTATCCAAAATCGTGGTCAAAAGCAGATCAGGTCATAACTGAAATCAAATAGAAAATCCTGGATCAGAACCAGCGCTACCAGGTCAGGGGAAAGACCCCCAATAACTGGGGTCAATACACACGGAGGTGAAAGAGAGCGCCTGGTTGTGCATTCTGCGAATGCTCCACCTGACAACCCCTCCAGCTCCTTGGTAGTCGGCTGATGAGGTGACTTCTGTGTAAGGGGCTTATTCTATATGGGGCACACAATCCACATACCATATCCATCCTCCATTATCTGGTCAGCAGCGGGGAGCGGCACAGGGGGCAGACTGGATTTTCCAGGAGCCATGGTGTTATGCAGGCTCCATGGAAATCATGGGAGCAGGGGAGATTGGTGACTGACTCCCCAACCTCAAACTCCAAGAGGCAGATGACACACCCTCCTCTGGAGTCGGCTGTGATGTAAATGGGCAGATCCTCCAGTGCCTGGTGTAATTGGCGCACTGCCTGTCGGGTCCTCCTCCAGCCACTGGTGTTATCTGGGGCAGTAGATGTTCTTCTGCGTCGCCCAGCAGTGGATGTCCGCTCCTCTCCTGGCATGGCTGTCCTCCGTCCATAAGGCGCCGGTCGAGCACGATGTCCTGTGCTGTGAGTGGCGCCATTATATGTGGAAGGAAGACCACGGGTACGAGCGGCTCCTCCCAGGGGGCGCTCCTGAGCTGATGTTACTGCTCTGTGTCCTAATAACAAGACATCATATAAATGACTAAAACGTCCATATAACCAACCCAACAATTCCACCTGAGGCCGGAATTGGTAGGTACCAGAACATGTATGTTATGTAGATCACTTACCTCTTCGGGTAGAATTTCTCACACTCTCCATTAATAAAGACTCTTGATACAAAATTTAGATGCTCTGATTCCCAAAATGGGGAGCAGTCAATGATATGCTGCAGTCTCCTGAGCAATACCAATACAACTGCACAGAAATGAGGGTTCCGATGCCGGACATAGAACTCCTGAGTGATGTCACAGTCACTTGGGGGGGGGGGGGGGGGGCATTCTAGAAGGAGATGACATCACAAGTAATGCCAGCCAATTGATCAGTCCAGATAATGAACATTTTTAAAGAATATAAAACATTTATTATTATTTTTTTTTTAAATCAGTACATTCTAACTACAACTCCCAGCAGACCTTTATAATGGTCCATTAACATGCTTCTGTAGCAGGGTCGCCAACCTCTCTTGAATATTTTCTGGACACTTGAGCTAAAGATCACACAGGCCACACCCATTTATACAGACCACTCCCCTAAATGCATTAAACTTCATTAGACAGTCCTCAGGATTAAAGTGGTCTTCCCATGTCAGACATTTATGGCCTATTCTCAAAGATACAGCCTTGGGGTCCAATTCATGGAGGTCCCACCACTGGGACACCCCAATATTTGCTCTCAGCCTGTTCCTAATTGTCTTGGAAAATTAACACCAGAGCCACAGATGAAATGATCATTAGAGGATGAAATGATCACTGCCTTCCTCTATCCCCCTCTGCTCCTTCCTCTAAGGGTTCATTCACACGTTCGTAGTGTATTGTGGATCTGCAATACACTCGGCCGGCGCCCCCATAGAACTGCCTATTCTTTCCCACAATTGCAGACAAGTATAGAACATGTTCTATTTTTTTCGAGAGCCGCGGACCGGAAGATCGTAGCCGTGCTCCGGAAATGCAGATGCGGACAGCTCACTGTGAGCTGTACCATTCTCTTCAGGCCCCATAGAGAATGAATGGGTCCAGATTCGTTCCGCAATCCCATTCTATGGACGTGTGAATGGACCCTAAATCTGTGGCAGCTGCCCTCATCAGCTTTTAGGAAGATTTTCTTCATTAATAAATACACGAAACCAAGTTCTATAAACTGAGCTTCTTATATGAACAGGTACAGATACACCCACAGGACATCTCAGAGGAGCCCTCATAAAATAACTTATCTGGAGAATCTTTTCTTATAGCTCTGTGTTGTGTCATTCCTCTGCTATTGCACCTGGAGACTTATGAATCACTTACAAATTGGGTGTTACCATTATTAATGTCAAAGGGGCGTGTCCCTACAATGTGATACTGTTAGCGCTGTTTGGAGAGTGTCAGACCCCCAAATAAATGACCACCAAAATGCTTAATACGCCTGAACAGGAGGAATCAAGAGTTTACATTACAGAATGCCACCTTACTGACCCCCACAGTAGAACATGAGTGCCCCCACACAGGGGTGGGATTCAAATTTTAACAACAGGTTCTCTACTCAATGGCAGACATGCGCCGTCACGACACACGTTTACATATACACCATATATATGCAACACACATACACATAAATACACCATATATACACTACACACATACCACCCAACTTTTAAAAAGCCTAAGGAGCTAAACTATGGAGTGGAAGCGCTCATCTCAAGCTGCCTCCGCCAGAGCACCTGATCGGGACACAGACGGTAACACGGTTCTCAGATCCGGATGTCATTTTAACAACCGGATCTAGAGAACCTGAGGGAACGGGCTGAATCCCATGCCTGCCCCCACATTACCATGACCACTTCAAGCCCCAAACAAAAGACATGCCCCCTTAGTGCCCCCACACAGTAATTATGTCCCCTTAGTTCCCCCACACAGTAATTATGTCTCCTTAGTCCCCCCACACAGTAATTATGTCTCCTTAGTACCCCCACACAGTAATTATGTCCCCTTAGTGCCCCCACACAGTAATCATGCCCCCTTAGTGCCCGCACACAGTAATTATGCCTCCTTAGTGCCCCCACACAGTAATTATGTCCCCTTAGTGCCCCCACACAGTAATTATGTCCCCTTAGTACCCCCACACTGTAATTATGTCCCCTTAGTGCCCACACACAGTAATTATGTCCCCTTAGTGCACACACACAGTAATTATGCCCCCTTAGTGCCCCCACACAGTAATTATGTCCCCTTAGTGCCCCCACATAGTAATTATGTCCCCTTAGTGTCCCCACACAGTAATTATGTCCCGTTAGTGCCCCCACACAGTAATTATGTCCCCTTAGTTCCCCCACACAGTAATTATGCCCCCTTAGTGCCCCCACACAGTAATTATGTCCCTTTAGTGCCCCCACACAGTAATTATGTCCCCTTAGTTCCCCCACACAGTAATCATGCCCCCTTAGTGCCCCCACAC
This sequence comes from Bufo gargarizans, assembly GCF_014858855.1. Classification (NCBI taxonomy): domain Eukaryota; kingdom Metazoa; phylum Chordata; class Amphibia; order Anura; family Bufonidae; genus Bufo; species Bufo gargarizans. The sequence continues at coordinate 345,955,987 of NC_058081.1, read as the reverse complement.
AGTAATTATGTCCCCTTAGTGCCCACACACAGTAATTATGTCCCCTTAGTACCCCCACACTGTAATTATGTCCCCTTAGTGCCCCCACACAGTAATTTTGTCCCCTTAGTACCCCCACACAGTAATTTTGTCCCCTTAGCATAACACATGACCTATTCTGTCTTGTAAATGCCATATAAAACTAAAACAGTGCCAGAACAGAAGTTTTTTATTATCTTGCCTCAAAAAAATATCGAGCAATCAAAAATCCTATGTAGCCAAAATAGTACGAATAAAACTGTCACCTTATTCTGTAGTTTCCAAAGTGATTCAGTTAATAACGAACTGGGTGCTTTTCAAAATTTTATCCAGCAGCCAAACCTGCAGCTTGTCAAGTTCGCTTTGGACGAATCTGGTGAGATGGCGCACAGCGCCATTTTACTGCAGATGTTGGCAGAAAAAAAGCACTAGGGAGGAAGAAGAAGGATGCTCACAGGACTCTGAGAGGAAGTCGGGGGAGGACTTGCCCTGATTGTCTCACAGGCAGACAGACAGCCTGGAGAGCCAATCAGTGGGGCAGCAAACAGGGAGTTGCTCTCCTTCTACTGTATTTTCTTTTAATTTTTGTGGAACACTTAAAGGGTTAACAAAGTTTGTAAAATCATATTTAAATAACTTGAGGGGTGTAGATTCTAAAATGGTGTCATTTATGGGTGGTTTCTATGTTTCTATTATGTAAGCCCCACAAAGTGACTTCATAACTGAATTGGTTCTTTAAAAAGTGGGGTTTGGAAATGTATTTAAAAAAAAATATTGCATCTAAAATTGTACTCCATCTAGCATCCCAAAAATAATAATAACATTTACAAAATGAGGCAAACATAGACATACGGGAAATGTAAAGTAATAACTATTTTATGAGCTATCATTACCTGTCTTAAAAGCAGAGAAATTGAGATTTTGAAAATGTACGACCTTTATGAAGTACAATGTGTCATGAAAAAAACAATTTCAGAATGGCTAGGCTAAGTAGAAGCGTTCCAAAATTATTACCACATAAAATGACATGTCAGATTTGCAAAAAATGTTCTGGTCGGGAAGGCCCGACAAAAGGAACACAGCAGGCAATCTGCAGCCAAAATCAAGTCAGCCCCAAACAAGGGTTTTGAGAGTTGCAACTGAAGTCCTAAAGTCTAACAAAGTGTGGTCAGAAGCCCACTGGGCACTGAGCCTGCTATCAGTGACATGTAGCCCAGATGAAACAGGCCCCTTAGAAAATACCAGACAAGAGGGAGAGTTCAGAACAGCGGTAATAGAGGAAAGAACCCAGTTCACCTTCCAGTGCACCCTAAAACCTACTGGAGCCAAGAGCTACTGTGATTGTGTATGAGCTGCTACCCATTTATGCCAGTATTAAGTAAATCAACTCAGAGTGAATAAGAGTTTGGACTTTATTCATTTCACTTCCTACCAATTACAAACTTTCTGTGTAGCTGCTACACGGCCTGACCTCGGAGCTTCAGATTCAGGTAGGAGCACCGTGACACCCCTCATAGGCATATTACCGCTCGGCATCCTAACCCTGGAACTAGTAGAGCCTCTGGGGACCGACTTGCTGCTTACTGCACATGTCTCAAATGTTGTCTTGCTGTGTTGGAGCAGATTGGACTGAGCTAGAGTAGCCACATCGGCGAGTAGTTGCTAAAGTATATCAAGCAGCAAACATCTGGCTGGCTGTCACCCCACCAACTCCAACTGGGCAAGGTGGTCAACGACAATGGACACAACATTGTGGCCACTGTGAACATGGGGGAAATAACACATGCTCCCTGCATGGTGCACGACATTAACTTAGTTGTACAATGCTTTTTAAATAAGCACACCGGCTTGGGCAAGGTGCTGTCAATGTCTAGGAGACTGTCATCGCATTTCAGCCATTCTTACGTGGCAAGGAACGCTCTCTTGGACTCTAAGCGACAGGATGGCCTTCTACTCGTACAGATGCTCAAGCATATGCAACGGTGAATTTCACCAAGTTGGAACGTTGCGGATTAAGTCATGTAGTGTCATTTAATCTGCGACGTTCCAACTTGGTGGAATTTACCATTGCACATGATTGAGCATCTGTACGAGTAGCAGAAAGCTATGAATGATATGCACCAGACTGCAGGGAGCATGTGTTGTTTCCAGGTTGGGCAGGGGCAGCTCATCTGTGTGATGGTGTTAAAGGAGTGTCAGATAAATTGAATACCTTCAGGTCTCCACTAACTTTCCATTTAATGGGAGTAGTTAGTCTATCCAGGTGCCATGAACCAGTCACCTGGCCGTTCAACATAGAAGAGCGCCCCAAACTTGAAGAGAAGCTATCAACAGATGAAATTGAGTCAGATCTGGAGAGCAGAGTTTTGAGTTGCTTATTCCATATGAAGATCTTATTTTGCAGAAAATCTCTAAGATCCCTCTAAAAGTTCTTTGATTTAACTTTTTGTATCTCCTTTTCGCATTTCACATCATCTGTGTTTAGATTCTGATCAAATTTACTTAAAGCCTCAGCATTTAAGAAGACTTCAATATCTCTTGTAGTGGAATAATTAAAGACTTAATACTCTGCAGTTATTTTTCTCATATCCAGCCCCAGCACCCCCATCTATCCAGCGGGTACTTAGGGAAAGCATAGGGAAAGTTTGGGTTATGCAGGGGAAATTAGTTGTTTTAGCTTTGATTGCATCACCCTAAGTTAGGGTGTCTGTGTGACCCTAGACCCCCCAGGGGTGCTGCCGCTTGCCCCCCCTGCCCCCCCCCCCACTTTTTTGGGGTGCAGGATTTTTATTTTTTATTTTTGTGTGCGCTGACTGTGGCCGGCACTCTTAGCGTCCGGCCACTGTTAGCGAATCGCACACCCCACCGCTGATCAACTTCGGACGGTTGATCAGCGGTTTTGATTTTTTTTCCACTTTTTTTTGTCCTTTTTTTAGTTATTTTTTTTCTGTTATTTTTAATAACAGAAAACACCCGTGCCCCCACACACACGCACACCAAATAAAGATTTACACACACGCACATACACACGCAGACACACACTCCCCTATGGCCGGCCGGACGTTCTCGGCCGAGGAGGCATACGCCCAGCTTGCCTCCGACTCCTAGTCCCAGTGAGGACGAGGATGACCCCACATTCCTGTTGTCATCCGCGTCCTCCTCATCATCTAGTGATGATGATGAGCCCCCAAGGCGGTGGAGACGCCACCAGGCGGAGCAAGGGGACCGCCATGTTAGGGACCCTGTGGCCCACACTAGTACGAGCAGCTCTGGGGCTCGTACTGGTTTCCCGGCCCACCAGTTAAATCCACCGGAGCACCCTGCCGGTGAGCTAGTCTGGTGTAGCCCAGAGCGATACGAGCCCGTGATTCCTGATTTTGTAGGCCAATCAGGAATCCAGATTTCCACAGTGGGCTACACTGAATATGACTTTTTTTTGTCATTTTTTCAGTGACCCACTGATGGTGGAGCAGACGAACCTGTACTCCCAACAGTTTGTTGCTCAACACCCGGGCTCCTTTTTGGCCAGGCCCGGTGGCTGGACGCCGGTCAGTGCAGCAGAAATTAGGACATTTTGGTGCCTCGTGCTGCATATGGGTCTGGTCAAGAAACCCAGTGTCAGGCTGTACTGGAGTGGGGACGTCCTATACCAGACCCCACTTTACAGTACGGCCATGACACGCTCCCGGTTTGAGGCCATCCGGAAATGTCTGCATTATTCCGATAATGCAGCATGTCCCCCCCGAGGTGATCCTGCCCATGACAGTCTGTATAAGATACGGACGGTCATCGATCACTTTGGGGCCAAATTCATGGAGGCCTATGTACCTGGAAGGGAGGTCGCGGTTGATGAGTCTCTCATTGCGTTCAAGGGGAGACTCATTTTCCGCCAGTATGTGCCCTCCAAGCGTGCGAGGTATGGCGTGAAGCTATACAAAATTTGTGAGAGTACCTCAGGGTACACTTACAAACTTCATATATACGATGCGAGATTCCCGGATTCAACCCCCAGAATGTCCCCCCACTCTGGGTGTTACCGGGAAACTTGTGTGGGACCTTATGCACCCACTGCTGGATAAGTGTTACCACCTGTACGTGGAACACTTTTATACCAGTATCCCCTTGTTCCAGTCCTTTGCCGCCAGATCCACGTCCGCTTGTGGGACCGTGAGGAAAAATCTACGCGGCCTCCCTGCCCTCCCCCTCCAGGTACCTATCCCCAGGGGTGAGACTCGTGCCCTTACCACTGGAAACCTGTTGCTAGTCAGGTATAAGGACAAGAGCGATGTCCTTATGCTGTCCACAATTCATGGTAACGGCATCACCCCTGTCCCTGTGCGAGGTACTGCGGCAACGGTCCTCAAGCCCAATTGTATCGTCGACTACAATCGGTATATGGGAGGAGTTGATCTCTTTGATCAAGTCCTCAAGCCATATAACGCCATGCGCAAAACCCGGGCATGGTACAAAAAAGTTGCGGTCTACTTGGTGCAGGTTGCCATGTACAACTCTTTTGTGCTGTCCCGGAGCGCTAGCAACACAGGGACATTCCTCCAGTTCTATGAGGCAGTCTTCAAGGCCCTGATCTTTTCGGACCGGGAAAGAGCAGGCCGGAGTACCTCGGGAACTGTAGGTGCCCGGATCGTCCCTGGCCAACACTTTCCAGGTGTGGTCCCCCACACTGGAAAGAAGGGACGAACCCAAAAAAGGTGCAGAGTATGTCACAGGAGGGGGATACGGAAGGACACCACAACTCAATGTGACACGTGCCCCGATCATCCGGGCCTCTGCATTATTGGTTGCTTCAGGGAGTATCACACTTCCATGGAGTACTAAATTTATATCCCAATTTAATGACATCGGATAAAAAAACTGGTTCTCAGACTTGAGACACCCAAAAAAACTAAAATAATTTATTAAAAGTAAACATATTAGGTATCGCCTCGTCCGTAAGAATCTCCTCTATAAAAATACCCCATGACCGAAAAATAAAAGGTGCAAAAAAAGATTTTTTTGTCACCTTACATAACGAAAAGTTTAATAGCAAGCGCTCAAAACGTCATATAGCGCCCAAAATAGTGCCAATAAAAACGTCCGCTCATCCTGCAAAAAATGAGCCCCCACATAAGATAATTGGATTAAAAAAAAAAAAAAAATGACACTTAGACTTTAGAGATACAAAAAAAAAATTGGGGTATCAAAAAGGATAAATTAGTCAAAAACCCTAAATAATTGTAAAAACATAAAGTAGACTTATTAGGTATCGCCGCGTCCGTAAGAATCTCCTCTATAAAAATATCACATGACCTAACCCCCCAGATTAACATGGTAAAAAAAACAACGGTGCCAAAACCGCTATTTTTGGCACTTTTCCATTTCAATCCGTTTTTTCTGGTAACAAAACAAGGGATAACAACCAAACAAAAGTTAATATTTATTACCCTGATACTGCAGTTTACAGAAATGCCACATTTGTGGTCGTAAACTGCTGTATCAGTAAACGGGAGGCCGCAAAAGGAAAGGACCGACGTGGTTTCTGGAAGGCCGATTTTGATGGCCTTTTTTTATTGACACCATGTCCCTTTTGAAGACCCCTGATGCCCCCCTAGAGTAAAAACTCCCTAAAAGTGCCCCAATCTAAGAAACTACACCCCTCAAGGTATTCAAAACTGATTATACAAACTTTATTAACCCTTTAGGTGTTCCTCAACAGTTAATGGCAAATGGAGATGAAATTTCAGAATTTCAATTTTTGGTAACCTTGCCTCACAAAAATGTAATATAGAGCAACCAAAAATCATATGTACCCTAAAAATAGTCCCACAAAAAAGCCACCTTATCCCATAGTTTCCAAAATGGGGTCACTTTTAGGGAGTTTCTACTCTAGGGGTGCATCAGGAGGGTTGAAACAGGACATGGTGTAAATAAACCGGTCCATAAAAATCAGCTTACCAAAAACCAAACGGTGACCTTTCACTCTAGTACAGTAGTTTACGGCCACATATTGGGTGTTTCTGTAAACTGCAGAGTCAGGGCAATAAAGATACAGTCTTGTTTGGCTGTTAACCCTTGCTTTGTTAGTGGAAACAATGGGTTAAAATGGAAAATTAGGCTAAAAAATGAAATTTTCAAATTTCATCCCCATTTGCCAATAACTGTTGTGCAACACCTAAAGGGTTAACAATGTATGTAAAATCAGTTTTGAATACCTTGAGGGGTGTAATTTCTTAGATGGGGTAACTTTTAGGAAGTTTCTACTCTAGGGGTGCATCAGGGGGGTTGAAACAGGAAACGGTGTAAATAAACCAATCCATAAAAATCAGCCCTCCAAAAACCAAACGGCGCACCTTTCACTCTACGCCCCGCTGTGTGGCCGTACAGTAGTTTACGGCCACATACTGGGTGTTTCTGTAAACGGCAGAGTCAGGGCAATAAAGATAGTCTTGTTTGGCTGTTAACCCTTGCTTTGTTAGTGGAAAAAATGGGTTAAAATGGAAAATTAGGCAAAAAAAAAGAAATTCTCAAATTTCATCCCCATTTGCCAATAACTCTTGTGCAACACCTAAAGGGTTAACGACGTATATAAAATCAGTTTTGAATACCTTGAGGGGTGTAGTTTCTTAGATGGGGTCACTTTTAGGGAGTTTCTACTCTAGGGTTACATCAGGGGGCTTCAAATGGGACATGGTGTAAATAATCCAGTCCAGCAAAATCTGCCTTCCAAAAACCAAACTGCGCACCTTTCACTCTAGACCCTACTGTGTGGCCGTACAGTAGTTTACGGCCACATATTGGGTGTTTCTGTAAACGGCAGAGTCAGGGCAATAAAGATACCGTCTTGTTTGGCTGTTAACCCTTGCTTTGTTAGTGGAAAAAATGGGTTAAAATGGAAAATTAGACAAAAGAATTAAATTCTCAGATTTCATCCCCATTTGCCAATAACTCTTTTGCAACACCTAAAGGGTTAACAACGTATGTAAAATCAGTTTTGAATACCTTGAGGGGTGTAGTTTCTTATATGGGGTCATTTTTGGGTGGTTTCTATTATGTAAGCCTCGCAAAGTGACTTCAGACCTGAACTGGTCCCTAAAAATTGGGTTTTTGTAAATTTCTGAAAAATTTCAAGATTTGCTTCTAAACTTCTAAGCCTTGTAACATCCCTAAAAAATAAAATATCATTCCCAAATAATTCAAACATGAAGTAGACATATGGGGAATGTAAAGTCATCACAATTTTTGGGGGTATTACTATGTATTACAGAAGTAGAGAAACTGAAACTTAAAAATTTGCTAATTTTTCCCAATTTTTTATAAATTAGTTTTTTTTGTGCAAAAAAAAATTATTTTTTTTACTTCATTTTACCAGTGTCATGAAGTACAATATGTGACAAAAAAAACAGAATGGCCTGGATAAGTCAAAGCGTTTTAAAGTTATCAGCACTTAAAGTGACACTGGTCAGATTTGCAAAAAATGGCCTGGTCCTTAAGGTGAAATAAGGCTGTGTCCCTATGGGGTTAATGCCGCCCTCTAGTGGTTACTAAAGAGCACTTGCTTGCTATTTACTGCAGTAACTAGAATTTCCCAGTTAGAAGAAATCCTAGAGTCTTGTGCTTCTATATATTATACTGAGTATGCTAAATCCGAACTTTTACCATTTATCATTCAGAGTTATAAATTGTAAACTTTACTGAGGGATATGTTGGTGCTATATAACAATTGTATTATTGTTCATAACAAGCTTTCCAGTTCATGTAGGTCCTTTGAAATACTAAGAAAATATGTGGAATATTATTATTATTTATTATTATAGCACCACACAAAGAGGTATGCGTACATAATACAGACAATTGCACTAAGCATGAACAAGATGAGTTAAAAACTGGTTCAGAAGGTGAGAGGGCCCTTCCCGTGAGGGCTTACAATCTACAAGGTAAGGAATGACACAGTAAGTGAGGGCATTATAGCAGCTGCGGGGTCACTGGTTGTTGCCTAGTCTGAAGAGGTGGGTTTTCAGGTTTCTTTTGAAGAATTCCACTGTAGGTGAGAGTCTGATATATTGGGGAAGAGAATTCTAGAGTATGGGGGATGCACAGGAAAAGGTGATAAGAGGAGAGAAGGAGGTTTTTTGAGGATCGGAGATTACATGTGGGGATGTATCGGGAAAGTAGCTCAGAGATGTATGGAGGTGACAGGTTGTGGACGGCCTTATATGTTCTTGTTAGTATTTTAAACTGAATTTGCTGGGCAATGGGGAGCCAGTGAAGGGACTGGCAGAAGGGAGAGGCAGAGGATTAACATGATGAGAGGGGATTGGTCGGGCAGCAGACTTAAGGATACATTGGAGGGGTGCGAGAGTGCTAGATGGAAGGCCACAGAGGAGTGTGTTACAGAAGCGTAAGCGGGAGATGGTGAGGGCATGTACAAGCATTTTTGCTGACTCTTGGTTAAGAAATGTTCAGATGCGGGAGATATTTTTGAGTTGGAGGCGGCAGGTGGTGGAAAGCGCTTGGATGTGCGGTTTGAAGGACAGGGCAGAATCCAAGGTTACTCCAAGGCAGCCAACTTGGTTGAAAGGGAGCCATTGATTGTGATAGATAGGTCTGTTGGGGTGGTTGAGCAAGATGGGGGGAAAGATGATACATTTTGTTTTATCCATGTTGGATAATAGTCTGTATTTGTTCATGACTCCAATTGCAGCGTGCACAGGGTACTATCCCAGGGGCCTGCCAAGGTGTTATAACACAAGTCCCAGATTAGGAATGACAGTGGTGTAATGGCCCATAATGTCTCTATAGGGTAGTGGTAGTTGTGTCAACGGTGTCTCCTACGTGAGTACAGCTGGACTCCTGGCTCACTTGCAATAAATTTAAGTGTAGTGATTGTAGGAGTAATAGAGGAATTTTGCAGCAGAAATGATGTCCAGATCTTTAGGTGACGTTCAAACCTTTCTTTACTGAAGATAACTTGTATCCAAGCAGTATGCAGCTTTGGTCTCTGGTCCCAGCAGGTTTTGGCAATCATTGGCAGGAATAAATGCTTCTGCTTGATATCTGAGGAGCTTGCAGGATAGGACGGCTGCTTGGTAGCTCTGTAATTGTGGCAGGAACTAATCTTCTGCGTTTTTCTGTAACTTCTGCTGTGTGGGGACAGGCTAGCTGAGGAGGAATGGCTTCTCCTAGGTCTCTGGACTTAACTCACAGATATATTCTCAGGAGATGATTTCTTCCTGGAATTCTGGAGGTTGTCTGTGGTTCTCTGCTTCTTTTATCCAGCTGAGGCTGCAGGTGCTCAGCCTGGGTATATGATCAGGTCTCAGCCGAGACAAGATCCTTGCTGTCTTCCCTATGCAGGGGATCTCCTCACACACACACCCTACCCCTGGCAGGAGGTGGTCTACATTGACTCTAACTTCCTTCTCCACCCATGCTGCAGGATGTGGGAACAGCCCACTCTGCTCACAGAGGGGGAACTAAGCTGGAATAATCCATTCCAGCCTAGATACACTAAACTACAACTTGTTCCTGGCCAATGCATTGCTGCCACCTGCTGGTGAACCTGGAAAATCTGATGACAATATACAGGCTCTTAACAGATAGTAGCAGGGGAAGTGGAGTGTAGTATCACAACTCTGGGGGTGTTACATTCCCCTTACTTTGAGTTAAGCCACCCTTGGCTTATGCTTAGGGTGAGAGGATTAAGCTCTGCGGTACCCAAATAAATACAAAGTGCTGCATGAGGTACACATAAAGACATACAAAGACAAACATAATGACTACCATAAGGTTGCTGCCCGCATGAGTAGGGTGTCCTAATTAACAGTTTCCCTCTCGGTATACCCAGTGAATCAACGGTCTGCACTAATCAATCACTACTGACTGACTTTGAAGTATTTTGGCCTAATACCAAAGGAAGCATGGGGGTGTCTTTACTCTGTAATCCCACCATTATGTAATGAAATGCCCGCAAATGGAAGGGTGGCTTTATCCTGTATTAACTTCCCTGCACCAAAGTCAAAATATAAGGCTTATAGCACGATCACGATGGTGACTATGGGTAGCAAAAAAGGCTCTAAGGTGTAGGCGCCATACCTTAGGCAAAGACATAGAAGGGGGAGGTATCAAATTCTCCATGCGCTTCTGTCAATGTCACAGAAGGAGGGCATAATAATCCCATGAAACTCCTGGAAGACTCACCTGAATGGGGTGTTTAGTAGGGATGAGCGAACCCGAACTGTATAGTTCGGGTTCATACCGAATTTTGGGGTGTCCGTGACACGGACCCGAACCCGAACATTTTCGTAAAAGTCCGGGTTCGGTGTTCGTCGCTTTCTTGGCGCTTTTTGAAAGGCTGCAAAGCAGCCAATCAACAAGCGTCATACTACTTGCCCCAAGAGGCCATCACAGCCATGCCTACTATTGGCATGGCTGTGATTGGCCAGTGCAGCATGTGACCCAGCCTCTACTTAAGTTGGAGTCACGTAGCGCCGCCCGTCACTCTGCTCTGATCAGTATAGGGAGAGGATGCAGCTGCTGTTAGGGCGAGATTAGGCAGTAATTAACTCCTCCAAAAGACTTCATTCAGTGATTGATCTGCAGCTGTGGATCATTGAACTGCTGCTATTCAACTGCTCACTGTTTTTAGGCTGCCCAGAGCGTTTTTCATTCACTTTTTTCTGGGGTGATCGGCGGCCATTTTGTGGTGCGCCAGCACAAGCTGCCACCAAGTGCATTTAACCCTCAATAGTTTGGTTGTTTTTTGGCTAAATCCTACATCAGGGTCAAGCTGTCACACCAAGTGCATTTAACCATCAATAGTGTGGTTATTTTTTGGCCATATACTACATCAGGGGCAAGCTGTCACCAAGTGCATTTAACCCTCAATAGTGTGGTTGTTTTTTGGCTAAATCCTACATCAGGGTGCAAGCTGTCACACAAAGTGCATTTAACTATTAATAGTGTGGTTATTTTTTGGCCATATACTACATCAGGGGCAAGCTGAGCCTGTCACCAAGTGCATTTAACCCTCAATAGTGTGGTTGGTCAAGCTGTCACACCAAGTGCATTTAACCATCAATAGTGTGGTTATTTTTTGGCCATATACTACATCAGGGGCAAGCTGAGCCTGTCACCAAGTGCATTTAACCCTCAATAGTGTGGTTGGTCAAGCTGTCACACCAAGTGCATTTAACCATCCTGGCATGGTTATTTTTTGGCCATATCCCAGTCTAATTCTGTCTGTAAACCTATACCTGTCACCCAGCGCCTAAATAATAGGCCTCAAATTTATAGTCAGCTAAATCTGTGGTTATTGCTGTGGCTGGGCAAGTTATTTAGTGTCTGTCAAAGCACTTTTTTTTTTCTGAGTTGAAATTCAATTCCCAATTTAGCAATTCTCTAAATTAGTGGTTTCTGCTGTATCAGGCCTACTTTAAATTTATCCCTAAAAGGGTATATTAGATTCAAGGTGCAGATAGGGTCATTCTCAATAACTTCACACACATGCTACTGTGCATATCCCAGTCTAATTCTGTCTGTAAACGTATACCTGTCACCCAGCGCCTAAATAATAGGCCTCAAATTTATAGTCAGCTAAATCTGTGGTTACTGCTGTGCCTGTATTAGTGTAATACGGTCAGGGGCGGACTGGGCCAGGGGGCAGGGGGGCAATTGCCCCCCCGGGCCTCTCTGTTGCCTCACTGTCCCGGCCGGCCGAGCCCGAAATCAGACTGTCACTAAGGGCACAGCCTCCGCCGCCGCTGTTACTAATTTACCTGCGGCTGCGGACTGCGGAGGGAGAAGGGGAGGTGTGCTGCCGGCAGCCTATCAGAGAGGCCGCCGGACCGTCGCAGGCGGCGCGATGACGTCATCGCGCTGCCTGACTAAGCCGCTGCGCTGCCGTAAAGACATCAGCAGCACTGGAGGCGGGACGGGGGTGATTCAGTGAAGGTGCTCGAGGAGGTAAGTATAAGTCTGACTGACTCTATTTATTAATTTTTCTGTCACTGATAGGGGCCCTATCTGGCTACTGGCACATTATGGGGGGGGGTTCCTATCTGGCTACTGACACATTATAGGGGGGGGTTCCTATCTGGCTACTGGCACATTATAGGGGGGGGTTCCTATCTGGCTACTGGCACATTATAGGGGGGGTTCCTTTCTGGCTACTGGCACATTATAGGGGGGTTCCTATCTGGCTACTGGCACATTATAGGGGGGGTTCCTATCTGGCTACTGGCACATTATAGGGGGGCCCTATCTGGCTACTGGCACTTTATAGGGGGGGGTTCCTATCTGGCTACTGGCACATTATAGGGGGGGTTCCTTTCTGGCTACTGGCACATTATAGGGGGGTTCCTATCTGGCTACTGGCACATTATAGGGGGGGTTCCTATCTGGCTACTGGCACATTATAGGGGGGCCCTATCTGGCTACTGGCACTTTATAGGGGGGCCCTATCTGGCTACTGGCACATTATAGGGGGGGGGCTATGGCTACTGGCACATTACAGGGGGGCCTATGGCTACTGGCACATTATAGGGGGGCACTATCTGGCTACTTGCACATTATCGGGGGCCTATGGCTACTGGCACATTATAGTGCTGGGCCTATGGCTACTGGCACATTATATGAGGGGCTATGGCTACTGGCACATTATAGGGGGGCACTATCTGGCTACTGGCACATTATATGGGGGGCTATGGCTACTGGCACATTATAGGGGGGCCTATGGCTACTGGCACATTATATGGGGGGCTATGGCTACTGGCACATTATAGGGGGGCCTATGGCTACTGGCACATTAAATGGGGGGCTATGGCTACTGGCACATTATAGGGGGGCCTATGGCTACTGGCACATTATAGGGGGGGCCTATGGCTACTGGCACATTATAGGGGGGCACTATCTGGCTAATGGCACATTATATGGGGGGGCTATGGCTACTGGCACATTATAGGGGGGCACTATCTGGCTACTGGCACATTATATGGGGGGCTATGGCTACTGGCACATTATAGGGGGGCCTATGGCTACTGGCACATTATATGGGGGGCTATGGCTACTGGCACATTATAGGGGGGCCTATGGCTACTGGCACATTAAATGGGGGGCTATGGCTACTGGCACATTATAGGGGGGCCTATGGCTACTGGCACATTATATGGGGGGCTATGGCTACTGGCACATTATAGGGGGGCCTATGGCTACTGGCACATTAAATGGGGGGCTATGGCTACTGGCACATTATAGGGGGGCCTATGGCTACTGGCACATTATAGGGGGGGCCTATGGCTACTGGCACATTATAGGGGGGCACTATCTGGCTAATGGCACATTATATGGGGGGGCTATGGCTACTGGCACATTATAGGGGGGCACTATCTGGCTACTGGCACATTATAGGGGGGCACTATCTGGCTACTGGCACATTATAGTGCTGGGCCTATGGCTACTGGCACATTATATGGGGGGCCTATGGCTACTGGCACATTATAGGGGGGGTTCCTTTCTGGCTACTGGCACATTATAGGGGGGTTCCTATCTGGCTACTGGCACATTATAGGGGGGGTTCCTATCTGGCTACTGGCACATTATAGGGGGGCCCTATCTGGCTACTGGCACTTTATAGGGGGGCCCTATCTGGCTACTGGCACATTATAGGGGGGGGCTATGGCTACTGGCACATTACAGGGGGCCTATGGCTACTGGCACATTATAGGGGGGCACTATCTGGCTACTGGCACATTATAGGGGGCCTATGGCTACTGGCACATTATAGTGCTGGGCCTATGGCTACTGGCACATTATATGAGGGGCTATGGCTACTGGCACATTATAGGGGGGCACTATCTGGCTACTGGCACATTATATGGGGGGCTATGGCTACTGGCACATTATAGGGGGGCCTATGGCTACTGGCACATTATATGGGGGGCTATGGCTACTGGCACATTATAGGGGGGCCTATGGCTACTGGCACATTAAATGGGGGGCTATGGCTACTGGCACATTATAGGGGGGCCTATGGCTACTGGCACATTATATGGGGGGCTATGGCTACTGGCACATTATAGGGGGGCCTATGGCTACTGGCACATTAAATGGGGGGCTATGGCTACTGGCACATTATAGGGGGGCCTATGGCTACTGGCACATTATAGGGGGGGCCTATGGCTACTGGCACATTATAGGGGGGCACTATCTGGCTAATGGCACATTATATGGGGGGGCTATGGCTACTGGCACATTATAGGGGGGCACTATCTGGCTACTGGCACATTATAGGGGGGCACTATCTGGCTACTGGCACAGTATAGTGCTGGGCCTATGGCTACTGGCACATTATATGGGGGGCCTATGGCTACTGGCACATTATAGGGGGGCCTATAGCTACTGGCACATTATAGGGGGGCTATTGGCTACTGGCACATTATAGGGGGCACTATGGGGACATTAGCTCAATTGGGGACATTACAAGGGGGTATTTTTTGCACTATTATAAGGAGAATTATTTCTACTGGGGGGGGGGGCATTATGGTGGGCTTTATTACTCCCCCATGGTCTGAGCCCCCTAGTAGCAGCACCAGCCTCTCCCTGCTCTGCTATCCCTCTGCCTCTTCTCCAAATCCTTATTATGAAATTTTTCTCATTAGGATAAAACACATCAGCTCCGCCGAACCCCCGGCCAAAGTGTGGAGGTGTCTGAGATCCCCAAGGGTCAAGCCAAGTAATTGTAAGTTTTCATATGAAATATGTTTGTTATACACATATAGCCTACACTGTGCCCCACAATATACAGTTTCTTCTGCAAAAGTCATCAAGTGTCATGGTGGGGGGGACACAGAGCAGCGCCCAGCGGGGAGGAGAGAATACACGGATGCAACACTGTATCAGCCAGAAAATGACACTTTCGGCATTATACCAAAAATTCCATTTTCGGCTGATATGTTTCGGCGACCGATATATCGGAGCATTCCTAGTTTATTTTGTTTTCCTGTGTTGGAATTTACATGGCTGACGAAAGTGGCAAGGGGGGGGGTCAGGAGGAGGCAGGGGAAATATGAAGCAGGAGGGGGGCTCAGTGGGCCTCTGGGTGTTACTTGCCCCCTGGGCCAAAAGTTGCCAGTCAGCCCCTGAATACGGTACCTAAATAGATAGCCAGATAGTGTTAGGTGTCTGTAAAAAAAGGCCTGAATTTGAATTCAATACAGTGGGCCAAATAATATTTTTGTTGTTGTGGTGAACGATAACAATGAGGAAAACATCTAGTAAAGGACGCTGACGCGGACATGGTCGTGGTGGTGTTAGTGGACCCTCTGGTGCTGGGAGAGGACGTGGCCGTTCTGCCACAGCCACACGTCCTAGTGTACCAACCACCTCAGGTCCCAGTAGCCGCCATAATTTACAGCGATATTTGATGGGGCCCAATGCCGTTCTAAGGACTGAGCAGGTACAGGCATTAGTCAATTGGGTGGCCGACAGTGGATCCAGCACGTTCACATTATCTCCCACCCAGTCTTCTGCAGAAAGCGCACAGATGGCGCCTGAAAACCAAGCCCATCAGTCTGTCACATCACCCCCATGCATACCAGGGAAACCGTCTGAGCCTCAAGTTATGCAGCAGTCTCTTATGCTGTTTGAAGACTCCGCTGGCAGGGTTTCCCAAGGGCATCCACCTAGCCCTTCCCCAGCGGTGGAAGACATAGAATGCACTGACGCACAACCACTTATGTTTCCTGATGATGAGGACATGGGAATACCACCTCAGCACGTCTCTGATGATGACGAAACACAGGTGCCAACTGCTGCGTCTTTCTGCAGTGTGCAGACTGAACAGGAGGTCAGGGATCAAGACTGGGTGGAAGACGATGCAGGGGACGATGAGGTCCTAGACCCCACATGGAATGAAGGTCGTGCCACTGACTTTCACAGTTCGGAGAAAGAGGCAGTGGTGAGACCGAGCCAACAGCGTAGCAAAAGAGGGAGCGGTGGGCAAAAGCAGAACATCCGCCGCTAAGAGACTCCACCTGCTACTGACCGCCGCCATCTGGGACCGAGCACCCCAAAGGCAGCTTCAAGGAGTTCCCTGGCATGGCACTTCTTCAAACAATGTGCTGACAACAAGACCCGAGTGGTTTGCACGCTGTGCCATCAGAGCCTGAAGCGAGGCATTAACGTTCTGAACCTTAGCACAACCTGCATGACCAGGCACCTGCATGCAAAGCATGAACTGCAGTGGAGGAAACGCCTTAAAAACAAGGAAGTCACTCAGGCTCCCCCTGCTACCTCTTCTGCTGCTGCCGCCTCAGCCTCTTCTGCTGCTGCCGCCTCGGCCTCTTCTGCTGCTGCCGCCTTGGCCTCTTCCTCCGCCTCTGGAGGAACGTTGGCACCTGCCGCCCAGCAAACAGGGGATGTACCACCAACACCACCACCTCCGTCACCAAGCATCTCAACCATGTCACACGGCAGCGTTCAGCTCTCCATCTCACAAACATTTGAGAGAAAGCGTAAATTCCCACCTAGCCACCCTCGATCCCTGGCCCTGAGTGCCAGCATTTCTAAACTACTGGCCTATGAAATGCTGTAATTTAGGCTGGTGGACACAGACAGCTTCAAACAGCTCATGTTGCTTGCTGTCCCACAGTATGTTGTTCCCAGCCGGCACTACTTCTCCAAGAGAGCCGTGCCTTCCCTGCACAACCAAGTATCCGATAAAATCAAATGTGCACTGTGGAACGCCATCTGTGGCAAGGTCCACCTAACCACAGATACGTGGACCAGTAAACACGGCCAGGGACGCTATATCTCCCTAACTGCACACTGGGTAAATGTAGTGGCAGCTGGGCCCCAGGCAGAGGGCTGTTTGGCGCACATCCTTCCGCCGCCAAGGATCGCAGGGCAACATTCTTTGCCTCCCGTTGCCACCTCCTCCTACTCAGCTTCCTCCTCCTCTTCTTCCACCTGCTCATCCAGTCAGCCACACACCTTCACCACCAACTTCAGCACAGCCCGGGGTAAACGTCAGCAGGCCATTCTGAAACTCATATGTTTGGGGGACAGGCCCCACACCGCACAGGAGTTGTGGCGGGGTATAGAACAACAGACCGACGAGTGGTTGCTGCCGGTGAGCCTCAAGCTCGGCCTGGTGGTGTGCGATAATGGGCGAAATCTCGTTGCAGCTCTGGGACTAGCCGGTTTGACGCACATCCCTTGCTTGGCGCATGTGCTGAATTTGGTGGTGCAGAAGTTCATTCACAACTACCCCGACATGTCAGAGCTGCTGCATAAAGTGCAGGCCGTCTGTTCGTGCTTCCGGCGTTCACATCCTGACGCTGCTCGCCTGTCTGCGCTACAGCGTAACTTCGGCCTTCCCGCTCACCGCCTCATATGCGACGTGCCCACCAGGTGAAACTCCACCTTGCACATGCTGGATAGACTGTGCGAGCAGCAGCAGGCCATAGTGGAGATTTAGCTGCAGCACGCACGGGTCAGTCGCACTGCGGAACAGCACCACTTCACCACCAATGACTGGGCCTCCATGCGAGACCTGTGTGCCCTGTTGCGCAGTTTCGAGTACTCCACCAACATAGCCAGTGGTGATGACGCCGTTATCAGCGTTACAATACCACTTTTATGTCTCCTTGAGAAAACACTTAGGGCGATGATGGAAGAGGAGGTGGCCCAGGAGGAGGAGGAGGAGGAGGAAGAGGGGTCATTTTTAGCACTTTCAGGCCAGTCTCTTCGAAGTGACTCAGAGGGAGGTTTTTTGCAACAGCAGAGGCCAGGTACAAATGTGGCCAGCCAGGGCCCACTACTGGAGGATGAGGAGGAGGTGGAGGAGGATGAGGGTGAAGCATGGTCACAGCGGGGTGGCACCCAACGCAGCTCAGGCCCATCACTGGTGCGTGGCTGGGGGGAAACGCAGGACGATGACGATACGCCTCCCACAGAGGACAGCTTGTCCTTACCCCTGGGCAGCCTGGCACACATGAGCGACTACATGCTGCAGTGCCTGCGCAACGACAGCAGAGTTGCCCACATTTTAACGTGTGCGGACTACTGGGTTGCCACCCTGCTGGATCCACGGTACAAAGACAATATGCCCACCTTACTTCCTGCACTGGAGCGTGATAGGAAGATGCGCGAGTACAAGCGCACGTTGGTAGATGCGCTACTGAGAGCATTCCCAAATGTCACAGGGGAACAAGTGGAAGCCCAAGGCCAAGGCAGAGGAGGAGCAAGAGGTCGCCAAGGCAGCTGTGTCACGGCCATCTCCTCTGAGGGCAGGGTTAGCATGGCAGAGATGTGGAAAAGTTTTATCAACACGCCACAGCTAACTGCACCACCACCTGATACGCAACGTGTTAGCAGGAGGCAACATTTCACTAACATGGTGGAACAGTACGTGTGCACACCCCTCCATGTACTGACTGATGGTTTGGCCCCATTCAACTTCTGGGTCTCTAAATTGTCCACGTGGCCAGAGCTAGCCTTTTATGCCTTGGAGGTGCTGACTGCCAGGCGGCCAGCGTTTTGTCTGAACATGTATTCATCACGGCAGGGGGCGTCATTACAGACAAACGCAGCCGCCTGTCTACAGCCAATGTGGACAAGCTGACGTTCATAAAAATGAACCAGGCATGGATCCCACAGGACCTGTCTGTCCCTTGTCCAGATTAGACATTAACTACCTCCCCTTAACCATATATTATTGTACTCCAGGGCACTTCCTCATTCAATCCTATTTTTATTTTCATTTTACCATTATATTGCGAGGCTACCCAAAGTTGAATTAACCTCTCCTCTGTCTGAGTGCCGGGGCCTAAATATATGACAATGGACTGTTACAGTGGTGGCTGATGTGAAGCCTGATTCTCTGCTATGACATGCAGACTGATTCTCTGCTGACATGAAGCCAGATTCTCTGTTAAGGGACCTCTCTCCTCTGCCTGGGTGCCGGGCCTAAATATATGCCAATGGACTGTTGCAGTGGTGGCTGACGTGAAGCCTGATTCTCTGCTATGACATGCAGACTGATTCTCTGCTGACATGAAGCCAGATTCTCTGTTAAGGGACCTCTCTCCTCTGCCTGGGTGCCTGGGACTAAATATCTGACAATGGACTGTTACAGTGGTGGGTGACGTGATGCCAGATTCTCTGCTATGGAACCTCTCTCCAATTGATATTGGTTAATTTTTATTTATTTTATTTTTATTTTAATTCATTTCCCTATCCACATTTGTTTCAGGGGATTTACCTACATGTTGCTGCCTTTTGCAGCCCTCTAGCTCTTTCCTGGGCTGTTTTACAGCCGTTTTAGTGCCGAAAAGTTCGGGTCCCCATTGACTTCAACATTTCCGGGAAGTTCGGCCGAACTTCTCGAACCCGAACAGCCAGGTGTTCGCTCAACTCTAGTGTTTAGTAGTCCCAATACCAATCCTGGCACATATAACAAACATCGGGGGCACGCTTGTAGTTGGTGGACCTGCCTGGGACTTATCACTTGTACCTAGGATACATGACACCAGGAGTAGGCCATTAGTATTAAGCGCCCGCAGAAGCAGTCCATTTAAAGAGAACAGTGCTGTAAGGCAAAGTGACACAAATGCAAGGTGCTACTGATCTGGCTAAGTGCAAAAGTTAGGTGCAATATCACAAAAAGTGCATAAATCCACATTGCGACATCTGTAAAAGAGTCCATACAATGGGCATAAGTACTTGAACGTTGCTTTACTTGTAAATTTAACCCCTTAAGTACTCAGCCCATTTTCACCTTAAGGACCAGGCCAGTGCTGATAATTTAAAACACTTTGACTTATCCAGGCCATTCTGAGATTACTTTTTCATAAATTTCTAAGTTTCAATTTCTCTACTTCTATAATACATAGTAATACCTCCAAAAATAGTTATTACTTTACATTCCCCATATGTCTACTTCATGTTTGGATCATTTTGTGAATGATATTTTATTTTTTGGGGATGTTACAAGGCTTAGAAGTTTAGAAGCAAATCTCGAAATTTTTCAGAAATTTTCAAAAAACCAATTTTCAGGGACCAATTCAGGTCTGAAGTCACTTTGCGAGGCTTACATAATAGAAACCACCCAAAAATGACCCCATTCTATAAAATACACCCCTCAAGGGTTTTCAAAACGGATTTTACAAACGTCGTTAACCCTTTAGGTGTTCCACAAGAATTAATGGAAAACAGAGATACAATTTCAAAATTTCACATTTTTGGCAGATTTTTCATTTTAATAATTTTTTTCCGGTTACAAAGCAAGGGTTAACAGCCAAACCAACCTCAATATTTATGGTCCTGATTCTGTAGTTTACAGAAACACCCCATATGTGGGCGTAAACCGCTGTACGGGCACACGGCTGGGCGCAGAAGGAAAGGAATGCCATACGTTTTTTTTGACACCATGTCCCATTTGAAGCCCCACTGATGCACCCCTAGAGTAGAAACTCTAAAAAAGTGGCCCCATTTTAGAAACTATGGGATAGGGTGGCAGTATTGTTGGTACTAGTTTAGGGTACATATTAATTTTGGTTGCTCGATAATAAACTTTTTGTGAGGCAAGATAACAAGAAATAGCTGTTTTGGAAACCTTTTTTATTTTTTGTTATTTACAACATTCATCTGACAGGTTAGATCATGTGATATTTTTATATACCAGGTTGTCACGGATGTGGCGATAACTAATATGTATACTTTTTTTTATTTATGTAAGTTTTGCACAATGATTTCATTTTTGAAGCAAAAAAAAATATCATGTTTTAATGTTTCCATAGTCTGAGAGCCATAATTTTTTCGGTTTTTGAGCGATTACCTTGGGCAGGGCATGATTTTTGTGGGATGAGATGATGGTTTTATTGGCACTATTTTGGGGTGCGTGTGACTTTTTGATTGCTTGCTATTACACTTTTTGTGATGCAAGGTGACAAAAAATTGTTTATTTAGCACAGTTTTTATTTTTTATTTTTTACGGTGTTCATCTGAGGGGTTAGGTCATGTGATATTTTTATAGAGCCAGTCGATACGGACGTGGCACTACCTAATATGTATGCTTTTTTTATTTATGTAAGTTTTACACAATGATTTCATTTTTGAAACAAAAAAAAATCATGTTTTAGTGTTTCCATAGTCTGAGAACCATAGTTTTTCAGTTTTTGGGCGATTATCTTAGGTAAGGGCATATTTTTTGCTGGATGAGATGTCTGTTTGATTGGCACTATTTTGGGGTGCATATGACTTTTTGATCGCTTACTATTACACTTTTTGTGATGTAAGGTGACAAAAAAAATGGTTTATTTAGCACAGTTTTTATTTTTTTATTTTTACGGTGTTCATCTGAGGGGTTAGGTCATGTGATGTTTATAGAGCTGGTCAATATGGACGCGGCGATAC
Organism: Bufo gargarizans; assembly: GCF_014858855.1. NCBI lineage: Eukaryota > Metazoa > Chordata > Amphibia > Anura > Bufonidae > Bufo > Bufo gargarizans. Next base: position 345,934,561 of record NC_058081.1, on the reverse strand, counting down.
CTAATATGTATACTTTTTTTTCCCCCTATTTTTTACCAATTTTTTAAACTTTATTTGGTGAAAATGACATTTTTGTTTATTTTTACTTGAAACTTTTATTTTTTGGAGGGGAAAACTTTATTTTTTTAACTTGTTTTCACTTTTTTTGTCCCACTTTGGGACTTGAACTTTTGGGGGTATATTCCTTTACAATGCATTCCAATACTTCTGCATTGGAATCCATTGGCTGTATGAGAAATACTGAGTGTATTACTCATACAGCTTCGGGGCCTGTGAGATCACAGGCTCTTTACCTGAAGGCAGCGCAGATGCCTCAGGAAGGCATTGCGCTGCCTTCCATGCCATCGGGTCCCCCCCACAGCCCCATGGTGACCCGATGGCACTGCTGCCGCCGCCGCCATCATGAAAAGCCGCAATCCGCAGGTCGCCGCGATGGGGGGGTCACGGGACCCCCCCCCCCCCCCACGCATTTAGCCAAGGTTCCTGCTACCAGTACGTCATGTGTCCTTAAGGACTCGGGAAACATGCCGTACCGGTACGTCATGCGTCCGTAAGGGGTTAAGTGCAAAAACATACTGCAAAAATATAATATTAGAGATCACAAAGAGGTACACGTTTGAGTCCTTTCTTTGGGTGCAAGTTTGTAAAGTTGCATGACCTGTAGATATGTTGGGAAAAAACATGTGCAAAACAGTATGCATTTATTAGTGCAATCAATACTCAATAATACGCTCAAATATGACTTGAGTCCTTTTACTTGAAGTGCTTTAAGATTTGAGTCCTCTGGAAACAAATAAAAGTCACTTGTTTGTAATTCAAGGGACATTATAAAACAGTAGATACAAGCTCATTAAATATGAGCAAAAATGAGAACCATAGTTCCATGAGGCTCTCAAGTAACTGAGAAAAGGGGATAAAACAATGTGTAAACTGGGGTGTAAAAAGTTATTGAAGATGGGGGGAGTCCTTACAAGAGTGGCCATCCAGCTGAGGCTGTAACTAGCAGCAACATATACAACAAAACTGGCCAACAGTCCCTCAGATTTCAAGACCAGTCCACACTGTGGCTCCCATGAATTCTTTATTTACGATTAAGAAGCATTTTAGAGAAGTACTTGTTTCTGGTAGTTAAAAGTCGCAGCAGTTGTGGTGCGCCACTTCCCTCTTGTGGTGTTCTTTGGTAATGACTGAGCAGTCAGCCTGGTAAATGATGTGGTGACCTGCTGCAAACCGGGATCCCTAGCCGGTGCAGAGGTGGACAAAACCTCTGGCTGGAGAGGCTCTGGAAGGCAAACTGGGGGTGCCTGTGGGAGCTTCCAGGGCAGGATGTATGGTTGCACTCTGGCATTAATGGTTAATACAGAATTGTTTATCTGACCCACCCGTAGTGTTGGGGGTGCTGCCAGGTCAGGAATTATTTACTCTGGTTCTGGCAGGGCTCGTTCCCTGAACCTTAATTTGCCATCTGGGGTCTCCTACAAACAACGCATCCTCCCTGCAGAGCCTGGGTCTTCCTGCCAGTTCTCAGGGGTAAATGCAGGGGATAGTGGCTTGGCCAGGAGGGTCACTGCCTGCGGCAAAGGGCCTTTAATTGTCCGCATTGGAGTGTATTCAACCTGGTCCCCCACATACAGATTGTTTAGAGCCTGAGGCAGGTAAGTGCGCTTAACAGAGCGGCGGCACACGAATACCTTGGCTCCCGAGTAGTTATCTTGGAGGAAGCCCACTTTTCTCTCTACAGAAAACCAGAGTACTGTTCCTGTGCGCTGGGCGAGTTTGGGGTCCCCTGGCTGGGGGTCATTCGGCACCTGTTTAACTTAATTCTCACTGGCTGTCTTATACTCCCACTGGCTTTGAGCATGACAGGATTTCTGAATTGAGGTGCCTGGGCCTGGGTTCAATATGGCTGGGCGGTGGAGGGGCAGCTAGGGGCCTCTCTGTGCCTAGTAGGTGAGTCAAGTATCACTGGGCGCGGTGCAGGGGCAGCTAGGGGCTGGACCAGGGCCTCAGGGAGTGGAACTGCTACAACCTGGTTCTGGTGCCTCCTGCTGGTTCTGGTGCCTCCTGCTGGTGCTCGGCGGTGGTCGCCGCTGACTCTGGAGCTGGGACGTCAGTCGCTGGAGGCGTAGAAGCGGTCTGTGATGCAGAGACCTCCTAGGCCTGGACAGCTGTGCTGGCGGTGGTTTCCACGGGAGCGGGCTAGTTGGCGGCGGCGGCCATCTTGTCATCAGCGCTGGCGGCATTCCCGGTGTTGGGGGAGGAATCCACGCTCTCTACAGGCAATCCAAAGATGCTGGGGCCAGTCTTCTTCACCACCTGGGATATGTAGATCTCCGGTGGTGGAATTTCGTATGCTGGTTTGTCCCCAATGACCATCTGGTCCCATTTTGGTGTTGGGAGATGCGCCATCTTCTTTGCTTCTCCTGCCAAGATGAGTGCAAGAAGTGAGGGTGGAGCCTGAGGGGAGGAGTCTTCACATTACAGAGTTCTTGGGGACAGTCTTTAGTTTTCACACTTCCAAAGGGCACGACGAAGCCACGCCATTACAAAAAATGTGGCAAATTAAGCCCTGAAGTGTTGGCGTGCATGGTTTAGCGCTTTATGGCAATAAAGTCAATTTTCGGAGTATTCACATATAGGGACGGACTAGCTGAGGAGGAACGGCTTCTCCTAGGTCTCTGGACTTAACTCACAGATAGATTCTCAGGGGATGCTTTCTTCCTGGAATTTTGGAGGTTGTGTGTGGTTCTCTGCTTCTTTCATCCAGCTGAGGCTGCAGGTGCTCAGCCTGGGTATATGATCAGGTCTCAGCCGAGACAAGATCCTTGCTGTCTTCCCTAAGCAGGGTATCTCCTCACACACACACCCTACCCCTGGCAGGGGGTGGGCTACACTGACTCTAACTTCCTTCTCCACCCATGCTGCAGGGTGTGGGAACAGCCCTCTCTGCTCACAGAGGGGGAGCTAAGCTGAAATAATCAATTCCAGCCTAGATACACTAAACTACAATTAATTTCTGCCACCTGCTGGTGAACTGGAAAATTACAAGGAACATTTGTATTTAACATAGGTTTTACATGCACATTTGTGAAGACATAATGTAAATTACATCTGATGACAATTTACATGCTCTTAACAGATAGTAGCAGGGTAGAGGAGTGTAGTAACACAACTCTGGAGTGTTACAATCCCCCTTACTTTGAGTTAAGGCACCCTTGGCTTATGCTTAGGGTGAGAGGATTAAGCTCTGCGGTACCCAAATAAACACAAAGTGCTGCATGAGGTACACATAAAGACATACAAAGACAAACATATAACGGCTGGGATGCTGCGGGATGTGGTAACAGCCCACTCTGCTCACAGAGGAGGAGCTAAGCTGGAATAATCCATTCCAGCCTAGTGTCACGGCAGGGTGTGGGGAAAAACCCCCACCATATAATGCAAGAAGGATAATGATAGCAACTAGGCCAGGATGCTGGGAACAGGGAGCAGGTCACCTCCTATTACCTCCTTAATCCTCCCCCTAACTCCTAACCGCATGAGCTGACCCTGATGGTGGGACGGCTCATACCCTGGATACCTAATATCCTAAGTCGCCCTTGAAATCCCTCACTTAGGGGCAGTGGAGAGACGACCTGTTCATCCACAACACGGAGGAACAGGAGTCTCTAAAGGCCTAGAACCAGGGAAGTGGAAACACATACAGCTTAAGGAGATGGCAGGTAAGTGAAACTAATAACACACTTACCTGCCACAGACACACTGACTGGAATCTGTGCACAAGTGCTGGTGTCCACACCAACATTAAAAGGACACAGCACACATCACAAACCACACAGGAACCCAGGACACCCATAGCTGCAATAAACGTGAGACACCATAAGAACATCTATGACCTCAAGGGTGGCCCTCACTGGAAAGATGGTAAAGCCAGGAGCAGTGAACCACCAGCACACACCAAGCCTGGAGGAACACTCAGCTACAGGCTTCCAGCAGAGACTAAATAGCCCAAGCAGCCACACCCACACAAACACATTAACCCAGTGTTCACAAAACACTAGGAAGGGGAAGGAAGTTACTTAAAGGGGAAGTGCACACACAAGCATGCCAAACAACTCGTTACCAGCGGCAACAGCATGTGTGGCAACCATGTCACAGCAATCACCCAGAATGCCAAGACGCTGCCACCGCATGCTCTTACAGCAACACGTCACCGCGGGCAACCGCAAGTGTGGCAACACTGTCACAGCGCAAACCAAAGGCCGTGACAGTTAGATACACTAAACTACAACTTGTACCTGGCCAATGCATTGCTGCCACCTGCTGGTGAACCTGGAAAATTACACGGAACAAGTAGAAGGCTGAAAAGTCAGCCTGAATTTGTGGGAGGGGCATCTTACCTTTTTAAACCCCAGCCTCCAGCTCCTCAGGGCGTTTCTGTTCACAGTCTGGATAAGGAGTCGCTTGCTCTGGTACTGCATCTGTGCACGTCGTGAGTAGCTTTCGTCTGGTTCGTTTCGCTGTTATACACTGCCGCCTCCTCTTCAGGAAAGGTAATTCTGCGCAAACAATGCGCCACAAGGGCTCCATCAGCCGCGGTCACATACTCCCGGCTCCCAGAGTTGGCGTGCGTCCCAGCGTGGAACGCATGCCGATACACAGTTTGCCTCAAATTGCTTCTGGTTATTCATTGGTTCCCTCCTGTGTTCCACATGTACTAATGATTACATTCAATTCCCATTGAAATACAACTTGCATATAGTTCTGTACGTTTTCTCTGTGTTTTGCCTTCCTCCAACTCCCCCCGAGACAGCAGGGGGGGCAGGGTCTGGCCCGCGGGTCCCCCTCTCCACTCGGCCCCCGTCCTCGTCCGGCGTGCGTTCCAGCGTGGAGCGCACGCCGGAAATCCGCCGCAGGGCATAGGACGGGTCACGTGGTCAGCGTGCGTTCCTGCTTGGAGCGCACGCCGGAGTCCCTCGGCCGGGCCTGGGCCTGGTTACGTGGCCGGCGTGCGTTCCAGCTTGGAGCGCACGCCGGAATCCCTCGGCCGGGCCTGGGCCTGGTCATGGGTTCGGTGTGCGTTCCAGCTTGGAGCGCACGCCGGAGTGCTTCTGTCAGGCCTCAGCATAGGTACACATCACTTGCTAATAAAATTTAAGCATAAACTGTTGGGCCATTTTTCTATGGATCCCTCCTCATGATTGATAGGCCATTAGCAGATGTTGTTTAAAGTGAATTCACAGTGTAGCATGATTGCACAGAAGCTTGTGTCTATGCCTGAAATCTGATCCCTGGAGTAAACATTTTTCTGTATTTTAGTGTTCCCATTAGGTCTATTGCCCCCAGGCTGGCACCCCCGTCAAAGAGGCCACACGCGGCAAGCAAGGGTATCTAGCCCCCGGGCAACGATGACCCATGCCCTCAAAAAAAAAAAATATATATATATATATATATTTAAAAAAATATATATATATATATATATATATATATATATTCAAAAAAAAAAAGTTTTTTAATAAAAAATAAATAAAAAGAATTAAAAAGAATAAAAAAAAAAAATGGGGGTCTCACCACAAGTAGGCCAGGCCATCATTTCACGCCATACCCATTCAGCGGTCACCAAATGCTCACTGCAGTCATGTACTCCATGGGGGCGTCAGTGTCATATGTTATATGTATGTACTTCACGTTATATACTGCTGTCTCATCTACTACCTTCTTCCATCTCCTGGATCACCCAGGCTCATACCTACCTCTGCCTCCTGGATCGCCCAGGCACGCACCTACCTCTGTCTCCTGGTTCGTCCAGGCTCACACCTACCTCTACCTCCTGGCTCCCAGGCTCATACCTACCTCTGCCTCCTGGATCGCCCAGGCACGCACCTACCTCTGCCTCCTGGATCGCCCAGGCACGCACCTACCTGTCTCCTGGTTCGTCCAGGCTCACACCTACCTCTACCTCCTGGCTCCCAGGCACGCACCTACCTCTGCCTCCTGGATCGCCCAGGCACGCACCTACCTCTGCCTCCTGGATCGCCCAGGCACGCACCTACCTCTGCCTCCTGGATCGCCCAGGCACGCACCTACCTCTGCCTCCTGGATCGCCCAGGCACGCCCCTACCTCTGCCTCCTGGATCGCCCAGGCACGCACCTACCTCTGCCTCCTGGATCGCCCAGGCACGCACCTACCTCTGCCTCCTGGATCGCCCAGGCACGCACCTACCTCTGTCTCCTGGTTCGTCCAGGCTCACACCTACCTCTACCTCCTGGCTCCCAGGCTCATACCTACCTCTGCCTCCTGGATCGCCCAGGCCCGCACCTTTCTCTGTCTCCTGGTTCGTCCAGGCTCACACCTACCTCGGCCTCCTGGTCACCCAGTACCGGCACACTCCTCAGTTATGTTCTCTTTTCCTTCCGAATTCACGAATTGCCTCTCAGGAACGTGTCCTGATCGTTCACCGTGCGACTTTTGGATCAAGGTCAGGTGACCCAACACATCGGTTCAGGTAGTAGCCTCTAAGCCAGGTACGTCGCCCAGACCGACTCAAGCCTTCTCGTAGGCGCCAGTCGTTCTACGTTCTGATCACATATAGTTATTCGGGACCATTTCTTTCTTTACAGGTTCAAGCATGTCACATAACTCTGACATAGAGGACACCATGTCTCTCCCTGGATCGTCCGTCTCAGGCCAGCCGGGCAACACGTCCCTGAGAAGCTGGACGGTTCCCAGGCTGATCGCGGAGCTCAATAGACGGGGCATTCCGCACCCGGCCTCTGCCCGCAAAGCAGAGTTGTACAAGCGGTTGATGACCACCCCGGGTCCGTCAGGCGTCCAGCCGGGCACCACGGACACCCAACAGTCTTTGAGGCATCTGCAAGCCACCGTTGACTCCTTGGTCAGCATGGTGACTGATGCCCAGTCCAGGGTTTTGGTACTGGAGTCCCGGGCCCCGACCCCCCCCCCCCCCCCAGGCTTCCCAACCTCCGGCCGAGTCCGTGGTTCCTCAGTCGGCCTCCGTAGGTACGGCCATTTTCACTCCTAGAGTGTCCCCGGCTCATTTCATCCCGGACGGCATTAAGAAGGATATACTGGCGGGAAAGGACGTGAACTTGGCGTCCATTCTTATCGCCTCACAGGACCTCCCTGAGAACAGGGTTATCAACTGCGGTGACGTCTCCCTTGTCCTGAGGGCCAAGGACGCGAGGCTGAACCGAAAGCTCACCATCCCGGAATTTGTTTTGGCGTTCAGCCTGTTCAGGGATGTTGTGTGCTCGGCCCAACCCACAAGAAGGGAGGAACTGGATTCCTACCTCTATCTGGTCACCGATCTGGGGCATAAGTACGGTGGCGCGTCATTCTATGACTATCACCGCTCCTTCTCTGCGAAGGCTGCGGCTGCCCTGGCTCAATTCCAGTTCGTCACCAATTGGGCGAATATAGACATGGAGTTGTTCTGTCGCCACTTCGCGGGTCTCAGGGCCCCGTCCTGCGCAGGGTGCCAGTCCATCTTCCATTCCATGGACTGGTGTCCGAACACGGTCAACCCTGTCCAGGATAGGTCCCTGCCTGGTTCCTCAGGTCTCCAACTGGGCACCCCCGGAGTGGACAAACTGGGCAGGCCCATCGTGTACCTGGGCAAGTCCCAGGTCTGCAATAATTACAACATGAACGGTTGCGGTTTCAACAGTTGCAGGGCCCTCCATGTCTGCTCCCAGTGTTTCAGGGCTCACCCGCGTTCCGCCTGTCCCAAGAGGTCGGCAAAGCAGCTATGACTAGCCGACATTGACCTGGACCTCCTTGGAATCCTTCTGCAGGACCACCCTGATAGGGGGTTTGTGCAGTTCTTGCTGTCCGGTTTCACAGAGGGATTTCACACGGGCCTCATCGCCCTGCCGCAGACGTCTTGGGAGGGCGGCAACCTGAGGTCGGCTTCTGAAGACCCGGCAGCGGTTGAAGAGTTGCTCCTAGCGGAAGTCGACAAAGGGTTCCTAATTGGTCCGCTTGAGTCGATACCATTTTCTTCTTGGCGCATCAACCCCATTGGTCTGGTGTCCAAAAAAAATACAAATAAAAAAAGGTTAATATATGACCTGTCCGCGCCTCATGCCTCTGCCGTCCCCAGTCTGAACTCGCTCATCCCATCCGAGGAATTCTCCATCAAATATTCCTCTATAGACGAAGCGATCAAAGAGATAGTGAACGCCGGCAGGGGCTCCTGGTTGGCAAAAGCGGACATCTCGGACGCTTTCAAGCTCCTCCCCGTCAAACCATACTTATGGGGTTACTACGGGCTTCAATGGGCCAATCGTTATTATTTTGCAAACAGGCTCACGTTTGGGTCAAAGAGTAGCCCTTGGTTGTTCGACCAATTTGCCAAGGCCCTGCACTGGATCCTCGTTCACCATGGCGGATTACCTTCGGTCATCCACTACCTCGATGACTTCCTGATCATCGTGGGTCCACAAGGCAGGTCGGGCAACCTGGCTACTCTTCTCCAGATTTTTTCCTGTCTGCAGGTCCCGATAGCCCATGCAAAGACCGAGGGCCCCGTCCATCGGGTGACGTTCCTCGGCATCACCCTGGATTCCATCCGGATGGAGGCCAGCCTCCCGGGGGAAAAACTGACGAGTTGCCGTGCGGCAATTTCCCACGCCATGTCCGTGGGCTACCTGTCTAGGGTGGAGCTCCAGTCCCTGCTGGGGCGTTTCAACTTCGCCTCCAGAATTATGCCCCAGGGCAGGGCTTTCACCTCCAGGTTGCTCCAGCTCCTGCCTTCGGCTCCTGACCAGAGCAGCATCGTCCACTTGGACAGCCATGCCAGGGCGGACTTGGCCATGTGGTCCCTGTTTCTATCCTCCTGGAACGGGATCTCCCTTTTCGTACCATCATGGGCACCGTCATACCCCACCATTTTCTCGGATGCCGCTGCGTCCCGGGGGTATGCCGCTATTTTTGGTTCCCATTGGATGGCTGGCCAGTGGCCCATAGAAATTTGGTCAGTCGCCGAAAATCTGAATTCATCTTCCCTCCTGGAGCTCTACCCCATCGTGGCAGCAGCCCAGGTATGGGGTCACCGCTGGGCGAACACACCAGTGATGTTCATCACCGATAATCAAGCGTTGGTGGACATCATCACAAAAGGTCGGGCTAAACCCCCCAGGATCATGTCCCTCCTGCGCAGACTAGTTTGGCTCTCCCTCACTCATAATTTCCATGTGTTCTGCAGTCATATCCCGGGGGTCGAAAACGTGGCGGCAGATGCCCTGTCCCGATTTAATTTCCCCCTCTTTTTTCAGGTGCTGCCAGGAGCGGACCCCTCGGGGTTCCCCCTTCCGGTCTTCCAGTCTCTAGTGATGGACTAGAGTCCCTCCTTGCCCACGCCAGGAACCTGGTTCAGCACTCCCTCTCCTCCAATACCGTCAGAAACTACCGAGCCGGCCTCAAGGTCTACGAAGATTTCGCCAGGTCCCACCCGCAAGGTGGCTTGGACGATGTCTCCTACACCCTGGCGTTCATAGCGCACTGTCACCGCAACCTCAGGCTGGCATTTAACACCATCAAACTATACCTAGCGGGGGTACAGCACTGCGCTATGTTTCGTAACCCAAATGGAGGTTCCATCTTTTCAGTGCAAGCAGTAAAAGCTGCCCTTAGGGGGATCCAGAAGTGCGAGGTCGTCCCTCCCGCCCGCAGGCAGCCTGTCTCCGGCGAGATGTTCAGGCGACTCTCGTCCGCGCTGGATGGACTTCCTTTTGGCCACTCTCCTAGTTTGATCATCAAGGCAGCCATGTATCTCGGTTTTTACGGGTTCCTCAGGCCAGGTGAGTTCACCAGCACCTCCCCTAAACAGCAGGGGTTGCAGGTGCGACAGTTGGCCTGGACCCATGACTATTTTGTCCTCTGGCTCCCTTCTACGAAGGCCAATCAGCATGGTCCACCCTCGGAGGTCAGGTTCTTTAAAACCTCCAACGATTGGTGCCCAGTCATGGTCCTCCGTCAACTGCTGGCCCTGTTGCAGGATGCCTCCCCAGAGGCCCCGCTGCTTCCTTGGCGTGGGGGGCCCCTGACGTCAATCCAGTTTGTGTCCCATATTAGAACTCTGGCCTCAGGTCTCGGTTATGACCCGCTGGCCTTCACAGGTCACTCGCTCCGCATCGGGGCCGCGTCCTCAGCATCAAAAAACGGGGTCCCGGCGCACGTGATTAAATGCATGGGTAGGTGGCGCTCTTCTTGCTTCATGAGATACATCCCGAACCCGCATGTAGAAATTTCCCAGGCATTCTGTAACCTTGCTCTCTGAGTGGCATTAAAGTCTTCCGTCACTACTCTGCTCTCCTCGTTATTTTTGCCCACTACTAGGCTTACCCTCGCTCCTGGCTTCCGGCACAACACAGCCAGCTAGGTCAGGGGAAGTGCTTCTCCCACTCGTCACAGTTAAGCCTCTCCCATAATTGTATTTAACATAGGTTTTACATGCACATTTGTGAAGACATAATGTAAATTACATCTGATAACAATATACAGGCTCTTAACAGATAGTACAGGGTAGAGGAGTGTAGTAACACAACTCTGGGGTGTTACACAATGCCCTACAGGAGACGCTAAATGAAATACAGCGGACAGACCCAGAGGCCATGGGAGCTTTCCAGGAGGTGGACCAGCTACTGAAAGACCAGTTCATAGTGGGGCTCTCCAACAAGTTCTTACAGGACAAATTGCAGGAGATGACCCGGACAACAGCCGACATGACATTCTACAGCGTCTACTTAGACGCCGTGGAGAGAGAGGAAGAGCACATGCCTGTGGCAGTGAGAGTAGTGGGTAGCACCCATTCTACAGGGGATTGGTTGAGGTCTGAAGACTAAGAGTCTTAAAGGATGTGGTCCAGGCCCTGCAGACAGAATTTAGAGAACTTCGGTTGGAAGTGTCCCATATGAAGGCAGAATCTCCCCGGCCTTTGAAAATGACCTCAGCACCCTGCGCCACTCTACCCAGAAAGACTCAGGTGCGGGGGCACGGATAATATCAGTCATCTGTGCCACGTGAACCCTGCAGCCAAACACAGCCTGCAGCGTGACCTGTCATCATGCCTGCCTGCACCAGGGCACTGTGTGGAGGACATTATTGTCAGCACTAAAGATGCATTACTGAGGGCCATTTAGGGACATTTTTAATATTTGTGACAGTATTAAGGGGCATTACTGGGACGCTGGGGACATTTTAAATACTGGGGCACTATAGGGGGCATTATTGGTGCATTTTGTAATATGGGGGCATTACTGGAGGCATTGGGAACATTTTTATACAGGGGCACTATAGGGGGATTTTTTGTAGTGGGAGCATTATTACTGGGCACTATAATACCATTTTTACTGGAGGTACAATAGGGGGTATTATTGCCCAAAGCACTGAAGGGGTAACTTCTATCACTAGGGACATATTAGGGGACCTTATTTCTGGGGACATTATACAAAATATGGGGTATTATTATTACTGGGAGCACAATATGGGTATTATTTTTATTAATACTGCACGCACTATTGTGAGGTTATTATTGCCAGAGGCACTATAGGGGCATTATTACTACTAGGGGCACATTTTTCAGCAGTATAGTATTTTGGGGGCATTACATAGCACAGTGGGCACAGCAGGATGAAACAGGATGACACCTGTGGGACACCAAGGTGGGGAGTTTGTGTTAAGGTGGGGATCAAATCTTTGATTTCTCAGTCTTGCAAAAAGTCTGTGTGGCAAACTCTGTAGAAACAAGATGATTCTGTCACCCCCCAAAAGTCGTTTTTCATTTTTGGGCTAATTAAAATCCTTATAGTGCGATTATTCAATAAATAGTGCTCTTACATTTTTATGTGGTTTAGTTTCTTTAAAAACTGCACTTTTATAATATGTTAATTACCTGGCTACCAGCAAGTAGGGCTGTTAATTGCTGGTAGCCGCCGCATCCTCCTTTAAAAAAAACGCCCCCTCCTCCTGCTGCTCCTTCCTCAGTGTGCCTGCGCCGGGTGTAGATGTGACGTCAGAGGAAGAAGCGGCCGAGCGAGGTCCTCCTCTCAGTGCGCCTGCGCTGACTGAAGACCTGTTCGGCGCAGGCACGAGATTTTGAAGGCAGACAGGGCCAGCCTGTCAATCAACAGAAGGAGGGGGTGTTTTTTTGAACGGAGGATGCGGCGGCTACCAGCAAGCAATCGCTCTACTTGCTGGTAGAGAGGTAATTAACATATTATAAAAGTGCCGTTTTTAAAGAAACTAAACCACAGAAAAATGTAAGACCACTATATATTAAATAATCGCACTATAAGGATTTTAAATAGCCCAAAAATGAAAAATGACTTTTGAGGGGTGACAGAAGCCCTTTAAGAGCATCATGCGCCTGGTGCTGAAGATTTTAATTTGCCTTTTTATAGAAAACGAAAATGCAACGCAGAGCAATTTTTTATAACACAAAAAAAGTGCATCTGTCATATTTTTGGCATATGAAATCACCAGCATAGCTGAATAGATGTTGATGTATCGATACCTTGCATACCTTTATAGAATCTGTTCTTTAGCCTTTAGCTTAAAAAAAAAGCTGTAGTTGTAAAACACTTATGGGGGCCCAGAGTGTCAAGAAAGGCGTGGTAGGGGGTCCTGTGTGCCCTCTAGACCGTAACACCTCTCCCATGTGAATTCACGCCCGCTCCTTTGGTTGACACCAACGGCTCACTTGACAGCGACGTGTTGAGATCCTGCACATGTGCCATGAATGGGTGAATGGTGATTGGGGTACCCAAATGTGGAGTCTGTAGGAACCTGAGACATTCACAGCGCATATGGGATGTGTGTGTGTCAAAGAAGGTGCAGGCATGAACTTAAAGGGCAAAAACAATGGTGCTTATAGAACAGACTACACTGTGTAGAGGTATACTGTATATTGTGGGGCACAGTGTACGCTATATGTGTATAACAAACATATTTCACATGAAAACTTACAATTACTTGGCTTGGCCCTTGGGGATCTCGGACACCACTTCAACAGTTTGGCAGGGGGGCTCGGTGGAGCTGACGTGTTTTATCCTAATGAAAAAGATTTCATAATAAGGATTTGGAGAAGTGGCAGTGGGGTCGCAGAGCAGGGAGAGGTTAGTGCTGGTACTAGGGGGCTCATACCATAGGGGAGTAATATAGCCCACCATAATGCCCCCCCATAGAAATAATTCTAATGTGACAAAAGATACCCCCTTGTAATACCCCCAGTTGAGCTAATGTCCCCATAGTGCCCCATAATGTGCCAGTATAAAATACCACTATATATTGCCCCCAGTAAATGCCCCCCTAGTGCTCCTCTACCCCTTCCTCCTAGTGCCCCCATAATGTACCAGTATAAAATGCCCCATATATAGTGCCCTAGTAGATGCCCTCAGTGTCCCCCATAATTTGCAAGTATAAAATACCTCTTCTTAGTGCCCCCCATAGATGACCCCATAGTACTCCTCTCCCCACAGTATCCATCATAATGTGTCCCAGTATAAAATGCTACTGTACAGAGCCCCCCATATAAAATACCCCTTCTTTGTGGCCTCAGTAGATGCCCCAAGAGTGCCCACCAATAATGTGCCAGTAAAAAGTGCCCCCATAGATGCCCCCCAGTAATGTGCCAGTAAAATGTGCCCCCAATCATGTCTTAGTAACAATAGCCCCCTCAATCATGTGCCATAAACAAGAGCCCCCGCAATCATGTGCCAGCAACAACAGCACCCCACACCCCAATCATGTGCCAGGAACAAGAGACCCCCCATCATGTGCCAGGAAGAAGAGCCTCACCATCATGTGACAGGAACAAGAGTCCCACCATCATGTGCCACGAACAATAGCCCCTCATCATGTGCCAGTACAAGAGCCGCCCCCCATCATGTGCCAGTACAAGAGCCGCCCCATCATGTGCCAGTAACAAGAGCCCCCCATCATGTGCCAGTAACAAGAGCCCCCATCATGTGCCAGTAACAAGAGACCCCCAACATGTCCCAATAACAAGAGCCCCCCATCATGTGCCAGGAACAAGAGACCCCCCCATCATGTGCCAGGAACAAGAGACCCCCCATCATGTGCCAGGAACAAGAGACCCCCCATCATGTGCCAGGAACAAGAGACCCCCCATCATGTGCCAGGAAGAAAAGCCCCACCATCATGTGCCAGGAATAAAAGCCCCCATCATGTGCCAGTACAAGAGCCGCCCCATCATGTGTCAGTAACAAGAGCCCCCCCCATCATGTGCCAGTAACAAGAGCCCCCCCATCATGTGCCAGTAACAAGAGCCCCCCCATCATGTGCCAGTAACAAGAGCCCCCCATCATGTGCCAGTAACAAGATGCCCCCCCATCATGTGCCAGTGCAGTACGCAGCACTGCAGAGTATTGCGATAATGAGGTCACGGTTAATAGGCAAATGAGGGTTGCTCTGGGTTACTCACAGTTTCTTGGAAGACCCTGGGCAGGCGTACAGCAGTGATAGAGAGCCTGGCACAGGTGACCTCTGGGGCACTCTCAGTGCATAGTGTTGTGCCTTTTCATAGGTAAATGCATTGATATCCAATTCATTCTAGTCAAGATGGATGTTCATTGCCTTTAAGAGCCATGCTCGACTATATTTACAATTTTGTATGTCTTGAGTAGGCCGAAGTAAGGTCGCACAAAGGTTTCTGCTCTTTGGTGTTATTCTTCTCATGAATGTACCAGTCTGAGAAGAATCCTCCTTGTCTACTTATAAATTTATGACGTGGGAGATAAAGATAAGCTCTATGCAGCTGGTAATAATTGCCTATACAATTAGGCATTTATTAATGAAGCAAAATATATAATATGTATGTATTCATTTAATGAGTCTTAGTTAGTCCTTAGCATAAAACAATCAGGAGGACATTATATATATATATATATATATATATATATATATATATATTTATATATTTTGGTTATATGTTATGAAGAGACATGTATCCAGTATATTATATATATTTCTCATTAGGAGAATATTCGTCTCTAAAAGAGTGTCTGTGAAGATGTGTGTTTTGTAACAATTATTCACATCTTTGGTATGACAGGAGGTACTGATATCTCTGTGAGAAAACAAGGCCATTCAAGTTATTTATAAATAAATCAACAGTGTGAGAAACATTCAGAGAGACGCCTAGAGGTCTGTCTCTAATTGCTACAAGTGTTAGAATTAAACCCTATAGCTTTGAATTAAGGCTTTTAAAGTCAAATATATAGAATACGTTTTATTCAGACTTACATAAGTTAACCCTTTATACTATGATGCAAATAGCTGACACAGCAGTGCAACCTAGGTATGAGTAGGTGACATTACAACAGTAGCAAAAGTGCATTCTGGGTAAGGTTATGATGTCACATTTTTTAACAATGGTCACGCCCATCCGACAATGATTGGAAAGTTCCAAACTAGGAAGGTGTGTCTAACTGATAAGTGGGAGAAGGAGGAGGACACAAACAAGAGGAGAGAAGTTGTGCTCTCTAGAGGGGTCTATCAAGATGAAAGCCATGGTGAGGTGCGCTATGATGGACCACCCAGATTTCCTAGGAGCAGAAGTGAGATTTCTACTAGGACTTCGTAAGAGACACTGAAAATGATATTTCATTTTATTAAGACTAATTTGATAGTGTGGGTGAAATTATACCACCTAGATTGTGTAACGGTCACGTACACACACACACACAGGGGGGAGGATAGTGACCACTGCGCTCCACCCTCACCCCTGGCCCTGCCTACTTGCCTCACGAGTCCTGATGACAGGGGACAACTGGACGGCAGTCCCTAACTTAGGAAACGTGCGGGAAGGACAGACAAGACAAATAACGGTAGTGAACGGACCGGGTCAAAACCAAGAGGACAACACAGTACAGAGGGATAAGCAAAGAAAGGTCAGGAGAAGCCGGGGTCATAAATACCAGGAGAGTCGAGAAGTACCAAAGGAGTCCGCAAAGAATAGTCAGGTGGAAGCCGAGGTCAATATACCAGGAAGGATGCGCAGTACAGGAGGAGCAGGCAAAGGATTGTCAGGGAACAGGATCAGGTAAGTACACAGGTATACAACACCTGCCAGGAACCTAAATTAACAGGCAACCTGTGGCCAGCAGGCTGCCTGTATTTATAGTGGGGAGTGAGGGTCATGTGACGTGGCCAGGGACCGACAGACCGACCAGTCGAGCACCGAGTGATCAGCTCAGTGCTCAAGGCAGACCTAGGAGCAGGGAGCCTCCCAGCTAGCAAAGCCGCCCCGGGAAACGAGGTCAAACACAGATCCTCGCTCCCGAAGCTAAGCAGCAGGTCTGCGGCTGATGGTAGACCGAGTGCGCCTTTGGCACCCCGTTACAGATTGGCAAATAAATAAAATACATTAATTAATTGATCATCTCCTGTATTGAGATGTAGTCTTAGAATATTGTGAGGCTTCATTCTACATGCAGAAGAATCAAGACTCATAATCTATCAAAGCATTAAATAATTGCTTAGAGTTTTCTTTATTTTAATGACTATGAAAATTGTAGATTCACACTGAAAACATCAAAACTATGAATTAACACATGTGGAATTATATACATAACAAAAAAGTGTAAAACAACTGAAAATATGTCATATTCTAGGTTCTTCAAAGTAGCCACCTTTTGCTTTTATTACTGCTTTGCACACTCTTGGCATTCTCTTGATGAGCTTCAAGAGGTAGTCACCTGAAATGGTTTTCACTTCACAGGTGTGCCCTGTCAGGTTTAATAGGTGGGATTTCTTGCCTTATAAATGGGGTTGGGACCATCAGTTGCGTTGTGGAGAAGTCAGGTGGATACACAGCTGATAGTCCTACTGAATAGACTGTTAGAATTTGTATTATGGCAAGAAAAAAGCACCTCAGTAAAGAAAAACGAGTGGCCACCATACTTTAAGAAATGAAGGTCAGTCAGTCCGAAAAATTGGAAAAACTTTGAAAGTGTCCCCAAGTGCAGTCAGAAAAACTATCAAGCGCTACAAAGAAACTGGTTTACATGCGGACCGCCCCAGGAAAGGAAGACCTAGAGTCACCTCTGCTGCGGAGGATAAGTTCATCCGAGTCACCAGCCTCAGAAATCGCAGATTAACATCAGCTCAGATTAGAGACCAGGTCAATGCCACACAGAGTTCTAGCAGCAGACACATCTCTAGAACAACTGTTAAGAGGAGACTGTGTGAATCAGGCCTTCATGGTAGAATATCTGCTAGGAAACCAATGCTAAGGACAGGCAACAAGCAGAAGAGACTTGTTTGGGCTAAAGAACACAAGGAATGGACATTAGACCAGTGGAAATCTGTGCTTTGGTCTGATGAGTCCAAATTTGAGATCTTTGGTTCCAACCACCGTGTCTTTTTGCGACGCAGAGAAGGTGAACGGATGGACTCTACATGCCTGGTTCCCACCGTGAAGCATGGAGGAGGAGGTGTGATGGTGTGGGGGTGCTTTGCTGGTGACACTGTTGGGGATTTATTCAAAATTGAAGGCATACTGAACCAGCATGGCTACCACAGCATCTTGCAGCGGCATGCTATTCCATCCGGTTTGCGTTTAGTTGGACCATCATTTATTTTTCAACAGGACACGGACCTCAAACACACCTCCAGGCTGTGTAAGGGCTATTTTACCATGAAGGAGAGTGATGGGGTGCTGTGCCAGATGACCTAGCCACCACAGTCACCGGACCTGAACCCAATCGAGATGGTTTGGGGTGAGCTGGACCGCAGAGTGAAGGCAAAAGGGCCAACAAGTGCTAAGCATCTCTGGGAACTCCTTCAAGACTGTTGGAAGACCATTTCAGGTGACTACCTCTTGAAGCTCATCAAGAGAATGCCAAGAGTGTGCAAAGCAGTAATCAAAGCAAAAGGTGGCTACTTTGAAGAACCTAGAATATGACATATTTTCAGTTGTTTCACACTTTTCTGTTATGTATATAATCCCACATGTGTTAATTCATAGTTTTGATGCCTTCAGTGTGAATCTACACAGGGGCGAACTGACCGGTTGGGCACTTCGGACATGGTCCGAGGGCCCGGCCGGGATGGGGGCCCGCCGCAGAATAACATAACACCGGGCCCCGCTCACTGTAATACTAATATTCATATGTGAACAACTTGAAACCCTCTGCGATCCTCTCCCTCTGAGCTCTCTGTACTCACAAACTCAGTAGCAGGCCGGGCGGCAGCGCAACTCACTGACGTCACGCGCCTGCTCCTCCTACTTCATTCATAAAGTGGGAGGAGCAGGCACGTGACGTCAGTGAGTTGCGCTGCCGCCCGGCCTGCTACTGAGTTTGTGAGTACAGAGAGCTCAGAGGGAGAGGATCGCAGAGGGTTTCAAGTTGTTCACATATGAATATTAGTATTACAGTGAGCAGGGCACGGTGTAATAGAATACAGTGACTGTACCGGGCCCCGCTGCCATTACAACACCAGATGCCGGCCCCCCAGTCCCTGTATTGGGGATCATTCACTCACAGGGACACTGTTATGGGGGGATCTGTGGATGACACATATATAGCATAAGGTGCTATATATGTGTCACCCACAGATCCCCCCCACAACAGTGTCATCCACAGATCCCCACAACAGTGCCATCCACAGATCCCTACAACAGTGCCATCCACAGATCCCCACAACAGTGCCACCCACAGAGCCCCCATAAAAGGGCCATCCACAGAGCCCTCATAACAGTGCCATCCACAGATCCCCCCATAACAGTGCCATCCACAGATCCCCCCATAACAGTGCCATCCACAGATCCCCTCCATAAGAGCCATCCACAGATCCCCTCCATAACAGTGCCATCCACAGATCCCCCCATAACTGTGCCATCCACAGATCCCCCATAACAGTGCCATCCACAGATTCCCCCATAACAGTGCCATCCACAGATTCCCCCATAACAGTGCCATCCACAGATTCCCCCATAACAGTGTCATCCACAGATCCCCACAACAGTGTCATCGACAGATCCCCACAACAGTGTCATCCACAGAGCCCTCATAACAGTGCCATCCACAGAGCCCCCATAACACCTTTTGGTCAAAATATTTTTTAATTTGGCTATTCCCCACCCCTCTTGTAATTGTTCCGCTACTTGTGGGCTGCGCGGGAATGAGTTCAGTCACTTCGGTGGGCAATACCATCCTGCAGCGCGTGATCCCGCAAGACCTGCTTCTGTAGGTCACGGGTCTCGCTGGATCGCGCGCCACAGGATGGGATTGCGCACTGAAGTGACTGAACTCATGCCCATGTAGCCCGCAAGTAGCGGATCAGTGGAACAAGTACAATATGGGTGGGGGGATGATCTGTGGGGTTGCCCAGACGGCTAGGCCCTTCACAGTAGTTATTAACCCCTTTCAGCAGTCCCCTATTCACTGAAGGGGGGACTGCTGAAAGGGATTAATAACTACTGTGAAGGGCCTCCCCCCCTTTCACAGTAGTTATGCCCAGATATGTGCCCCCTTCACAGTAGTTATGCCCAGATATGTGCCCCTTCACAGTAGTTATGCCCACACTGCTTCTAACAGAGGTTTACTAATGGACGCTGATATTAGATCACCCCATACAAAAGCATTGAATCAATGCTTTCCTATGGGGAAAAATTTGACCCTGGAGGTCATCATGCAGGGTGTGAGGACGTCCAGCGTCAGATACCAGACCAAAGGTCTGTTTTTATCCAGGAATCCCTCAGGTGGCTGCCAGCCACTAGAGGCTGACATATTGCTGGAACGTAAACAATGCAGTTTCTCTATAACATTGCAGCTCGATTTGCAAAATGGACACTGTACCCAGACCACTTCAATAAGCTGAAGTGGGCTGGGTGCCTTTTGTGTCACTTTAACTTTGAAATCTTATTAAAGATTGTGTAGGGTGTGGCTGGAGGAGGGGCATGGAGGCGGGACAAGGGTGGGGCTTGCAGCAGAACATGGGTGGGGCCTGTAAGGGGGCCCTTGAATTATTTTGCCCAGGGGCCCTGAGGGTTCTCAGTCCGCCCCTGAATCTACAATTTTCATAGTACATATATACAGTACAGACCAAAGGTTTGGATACACCTTCTCATTCAAAGAGTTTCCTTTATTTGTATGACTATGAAAATTGTAGATTCAAACTGAAGGCATCACAACTATGAATTAACACATGTGGAATTATATACATAACAAAAAAGTGTGAAACAACTGAAAATATGTCATATTCTAGGTTCTTCAAAGTAGCCACCTTTTGCTTTGATTACTGCTTTGCACACTCTTGGCATTCTCTTGATGAGCTTCAAGAGGTAGTCACCTGAAATGGTCTTCCAACTGTCTTGAAGGAGTTCCCAGAGATGCTTAGCACTTGTTGGCCCTTTTGCCTTCACTCTGCGGTCCAGCTCACCCCAAACCATCTTGATTGGGTTCAGGTCCGGTGACTGTTGAGGCCAGGTCATCTGGCGCAGCACCCCATCACTCTCCTTCATGGTAAAATAGCCGTTACACAGCCTGGAGATGTGTTTGGGGTCATTGTCCTGTTGAAAAATAAATGATGGTCTAACTAAACGCAAACCGGATGGAATAGCATGCCGCTGCAAGATGCTGTGGTAGCCATGCTGGTTCAGTATGCATTCAATTTTGAATAAATCCCCAACAGTGTCACCAGCAAAGCACCCCCACACCATCACACCTCCTCCTCCATGCTTCACGGTGGGAACCAGGCATGTAGAGTTCACCTTTTCTGCGTCGCACAAAGACACGGTGGTTGGAACCGAAGATCTCAAATTTGGACTCATCAGACCAAAGCACAGATTTCCACTGGTCTAATGTCCATTCCTTGTGTTCTTTAGCCAAAACAAGTCTCTTCTGCTTGTTGCCTGTCCTTAGCAGTGGTTTCCTAGCAGATATTCTACCATGAAGGCCTGATTCACACAGTCTCCTCTTAACAGTTGTTCTAGAGATGTGTCTGCTGCTAGAACTCTGTGTGGCATGGACCTGGTCTCTAATCTGAGCTGCTGTTAACCTGCGATTTCTGAGGCTGGTGACTTGGATGAACTTATCCTCCGCAGCAGAGGTGACTCTTGGTCTTCCTTTCCTGGGGCGGTCCGCATGTGAGCCAGTTTCTTTGCAGTGCTTGATGGTTTTTGTGACTGCACTTGGGGACACTTTCAAAGTTTTCCCAATTTTTCGGACTGACTGACCTTCATTTCCTAAAGTAATGATGGCCACTTGTTTTTCTTTACTTAGCTGCTTTTTTCTTGCCATAATACAAATTCTAACAGTCTATTCAGTAGGACTATCAGCTGTGTATCCACCTGACTTCTGCTCAACGCAACTAATGGTCCCAACCCTAATTTATAAGGCAAGAAATCCCACTTATTAAACCTGACAGGGCACACCTGTAAAGAGAAAACCATTTCAGGTGACTACCTCTTGAAGCTCATCAAGAGAATGCCAAGAGTGTGCAAAGCAGTAATCAAAGCAAAAGGTGGCTACTTTGAAGAACCTAGAATATGACATATTTTCAGTTGTTTCACACTTTTTTGTTATGTATCTAATTCCACATGTGTTAATTCATAGTTTTGATGCCTTCAGTGTGAATCTACAATTTTCATAGTCATGAAAATAAAGAAAACTCTTTGAATGAGAAGGTGTGTCCAAACTTTTGGTCTGTACTGTATATATATTGATAGAACATTATTCGCCAAGCTAAGTGATGGATTCCCACAGGAAAGACTTGTTTCAAGTCCTTCCCATTTAAGATATGGTCTAGCAAGATCCTAGATCCCTGTTATTTGTCTTAATGGTCTTACCAAAGTTATATGTGTGAAAATAGTCCAGGATGGGGTGGAAGGATACAGTTATCT
The DNA here is from genome assembly GCF_014858855.1 of Bufo gargarizans. Taxonomy (NCBI): domain Eukaryota; kingdom Metazoa; phylum Chordata; class Amphibia; order Anura; family Bufonidae; genus Bufo; species Bufo gargarizans. The sequence continues at coordinate 345,912,671 of NC_058081.1, read as the reverse complement.
CTTCTAAGTTATATCCTTCAATGGATTTTCCAATCTTGAAGTCATGTGATGTATAGTTGGTTAGAAGGGGCAGAATGTATTTAGCATTCTATATTGATGTCTAGGATTAGAGATGCCCATCCTGATATCATGAGGTTTTCTCTGAACAGGAGTAATATCTTATGTTCCTACTTTGATATCCTAACCTAATAATAGCTTTGTTATAATGTGACAAGTTATTTCCACTCACATGTATTGTTAAGCTTGTAATGCTTTATATTAACGCTATATATATATATATATATATATATATATATATATATATATTCATTTGCATGTATCATTGTGTTTATTTACCTATATATGTTTATAACCTTGTAACCAATAAATCTGCATATTTTTATAATACCTGTGTATTATTGTATAATGTAGGACTACAGTTTTATCATTAACGCCATCTCAGGGCAAAAAATTACTTATTTATCTGAGGAAATAGTTGGACTCAGATGTGAATTGTATCAATTAGGTTGTCTACAATTCACCAGGTCATGATTTTAAGAATTTATGACAAATTTTATACATTTTATTTTTTATGGTTAATTATTTTTATGACCATAATTAATAATTCTTAATTGAATTATTACCCCCCGACAATAGGGACCAGGCCTGATGGTGAGTGAGGTGCCCTGGATGTTGCAGATGTTTAATGTGCCTGGGGCAAGGTCCCTTTAAGATTCGTGATGCCAGTGCCTGTAACGTGGCACACCGATTTATAGTAGTAATAAGTGAGGAACATGATGTTGTGGTGAACCAAACTTCCTTTTACTGGAAACAGTTAACTTTATACAGTCTAGCTTCAGTTCCACATGGCAGCAGCAATCATAAGCAGACTTTTACATCAGTGGCAGGTACAATGTTCTTTGCAAGATACTCAGAGGGTAAAACACTTACAGACCAGGCTGCACTTTTCCTCAGAAATCCTGTGCACTATTCCTCAGAACTCCTGGCTGTCTCAATCCCAAGGCCCGTATGCCCTAATGCTGGCTTTATCCTTGGTAGAAAACTTCCTCAGGTATATATCCCTTGCTTTAGGTAAATAATCCTTCTGCTCTTCAGCTCCTCTCAGGTTGGCTGGAATACTCTTCGGCTCTGCTCTTGGCTTTGTGGAAACTGCAGGTTTCTCAGGAGGTAAACTCTTCCCCTGGAAACAATCTTCTGAGCTAACTCTGGCTCAATATCCTCAGGCAGGCTGGACTGCATTCACTAGCCTCCTGGTGGCAACTAGAAGTCTGGGCTGTCTAGCTGCATATCAGGAGGAGGCCCTTAGCTTCTCTCTGGCTAAGGTGCACTCTCACCTCTGTCTCTACACAGACTCCTGACTACACAGAGTGACTCCTCCCTGTCTGGGCCTAACTCTATGTACTGGGGTTTCCTAGCTCCCTCTACTGTCTAGGAGGAGGAACTACACACTAATAGGCCTGCTACACACATCACAGGGAAGAAATGAACATGAAAACATATAAAAGTACATTAAAATGGACTGTTAAATACACTGCCACTGTCCCTCAGGAGTAGGAGAACTGTAGTGTCCCACTAGGTAGGAGTGGGCACTACACAAGGGTCAATTGGGTAGCGTGTTACTTCAACTCACAAGGGACAGTGATATTGTATTGATCTATGCATTTAATGTAATTTACTGTGTGTTTTTACATGCTATGTTCCCCCTGTCATATGTTTATCAGGCCTAGTTGGGTGTAGTTTAGGCTCCCAGACACTAGAGGGAGATAGGGAGCCCCTAGTATAAATGTCCAGGCCCAGACAGGGAGTGGTTAGGTCATAGTCAGGAGTCTGTAGAGACAGAAGTGAGAAGGCACCAGCCCAGGATATGCTGAGAGCCTCCTCCTGACATGCAGCTGGATAGTCCTGGTTTCTAGCTGCACCAAGGGGCTAGATGGAGTACAGCCTGCTTGGAGACCGTAGTGTATTCCAGGGGACTAGAGGAGTTACCTCGTCAGCCTGAAGCTCCTGAGGCTAAGGATAGCTCAGTTGAGATACCCCAGTAGTAGGACAGCACCTCCTGGGAGCAACCTGCAGTCACCTGTCACCTGAAGCAGAGAGAGACAGCTAGGAAATAAAGGTATTGTAACCTTAAGCAAGTGCCAATACTGGAGGAAGGAATTCATACCAAGGATTTAAGCCAGCGAATAGGCATCCGGGCCTTGGGATCCAGCCAGCTAGAATTGCTGTGGGGATAGAAAGCCAGCCAAGAGTTCAAAAGGAACAGTGTACACTATTTCTGAGGAGAAGGTACAGCCTGGTCTGAGTGTGTGCAGTATTATATACCCTCCAAGTATCTTGCGAGATTGAAACCTGCTGTGATATAAACCTGCTGTGCATTTGGGACTGTAAAGGACTGTATTACCATCTTGATGTACAACGTTGGACTGTTATAAGTAAAGCAATGTTTGGTTCACCATATCATCCGTGTACCTCACTTATTGCTACTGAAAACCGGTGTGCCACCGTTACAGGCACTGGCGTCACGATCCTTAAAGGGACCTTGCCTCAGGCACTCTAAACACCTGCAACAACCAGGGCACCTCACCCAACATCAGGCCCGGTCTCTACACCCAGAGTGTGCCCCAGAGGAATTAGTGTCTGCCTCTCATTCACTGCTACATGCCTGCCCAGGGTCCTCCAGAAAGTGAGAAACCCTTGATTGCCCATACTGTGACCTCACTGTCGCTATACCCTGCAGGTCTGGCGTGTTGCAGAACCATGTGGCCCAATTGACCCTTGTATAGTGCCATTTACCTAGTGGGACACTACACCAGTAACAAGAGCCCCCCACATCATGTGCCAGTAACAAGAGCCCCCCCCATCATGTGCCAGTAAAGTATTGTAATTGTACAAATATATAAAAAAAGAAACACTTATACTTACCTTCATGTCAGCGTTGCTATGCAGGCCTCCTCTGGCCTGTGTCCCGCGCTGTACGGCTCAGGCGGCGCAATGACATTATCGCGCCGCCTGCACCGGCCTCTGATAGTGCCGGCAGCCTATCAGAGACACAGGGAAGGGACACACCTCTCCCTCCCCTGCCCCGCCACAGCATAGCCATCTGTATTGCTGTCCTGAGGAAGGCGATACAAATGACTATGGACAGGAGTGCTTTCACAATGGAAGCGCTAATCTCACTGTGCCCTGCCGCCGCCCCCTACTTCTCACCAGGGCCGCGCCGCCAGCTCGGTGGGAGGGGAATGCCCCGTTGCCCCACTCCTTGATCCGCGGGCCTAGCTCCCGGTGGCCTTTTTTCACACAGGGGCCTGAAGGTGCAGCTCCATCCGCTCTTACATTAATCTGGCCCTGAGAAAGAATTGTCATGGCTGTCTGGGCCTGATGGAGATGACGAAATGTAATAGGTATGTACTGTTGTGTTCCTTACAGCTGTATTTTCCTGTCTGTTTGGTAGTGCTGGCAGGCATTGGTATTTGGCTCAGCAGCAGAACCACATACCACAGTACAGCACAATATATTTCCTTTATAAAACCAAATACCACAATGTAGAACAAAATACTACCTCACCAGAAGCAAATATCACAGTGCAAACAGTAGTTCTGCTGGGGCGGTATAATGTGCTGATCTGTGGTATTTGGTTCTGCTGGGACAGTATATTGTGCTGACCTGTGATATTCGCTGCTGCTGGGGCAGTATATTGTGCTGCCCTGTGGTGATTGCTTCTCCTGGGGCAGTATATTGTGCTGCTCTGTGGTGTTTACTTCTCCTGGGACAGTATTTTGCACTGCGCTATGGTATTCGGTTCTGCTGAGGCACTATAATGTGCTGCACACTGAAAACAACTACCTAAAAAATAACTTTTAATAGAATAATCTAAAATTAACGATCCCTATCAGAGGGATCCACAATAACGCATAGACAAATACAACAAGACACAAAACAAAACCACAAAAAGAAGAGCAAGTACGGATCAGACAGACGGCTAAACGTGAGGAGAAGGGGGGAAAGACCGGAGCAACACGTGCAAAATCAGTGTCTGTCCCTGTGATATCCCTTGAAAAATCCTCAGCCCGGAGATGTGCCTTGATGGTAGGTACACTCCGTCCACGTGCCTACGCTGTCTATCCTTGCAGCGCCCTTGGTATACTAGCCCATATGGATATTTGGGTACTAGTTTAGATACTAGTGATAATGCCACGTGTCCCGACGCGTTTCCCCCTTTCCAATACAAAAGAGGTTCGTCAGGGGACATACATGAAGATCAGTGGCAGGTGGACACCAAAATGCTCAACAAAAACCAAAAACAAAACTGGAGGCCAACCAAGACAGTATCCATCAGCAGAAAAAACCCCACAGTCGATAAGTGGTTAATGATAAAGCAACCATAAAGCAACCTGTGATATACTTATCTGGTGATGCAGATGTGATACAAGCTGTAGGATCCAGGATGATTGTCTTGGGGGACTCCAGGGGGCAAAAACTGATATAGCTCCAATTTGTTTAAAATTCCCACCTCCTTATAAAGCCAATAGGGGCAGTCCTGACTGAGTTGGTCCAATCAGGGATTAGATGGCTTGTCATGTGACCAATATATATGCAGAGTTCATCACTGGGGTTCGATTTGTACATACATTCATAGGTCTATTATGGTGATGGGGGGGCATCTGACAGTCTTATTATTGTCTGGTTGGTGCATATATTGATAATAATAAAATGTATCTACTGGGCCAGGCTGGGTATCCGCCGGTGGAACGCACGCCAACCTCTAAAATGGCCGTGCGTTCCATCCACATCCAATGAGGCTGAGCCTGCGCATCATCCGGAAGCGACGGCGCGGGTCTACGACGGTGCGTTCCACTGCAGGATATGCGTCTCATGCTACAAAATCGTCTCACAAGCTACTGCCGCTCCTCTCACAAAACCTCACAAGGAGATTTTATATTCCCGCTTATTACTAGGGAATGGGCAGTAACCGATATAGTGCAAATAATAGGATGTAGGCTATTGGAACGCACGTTCGCTATCAACATGGTCATGCGTTCCACATGACTCATGTTGGTATACTGCGCATACCTGTGTAGTATTTGTCTATGCGTTATTGTGGATCCCTTTGATAGGGATCGTTAATTTTAGATTATTCTATTAAAAGTTATATTTTAGGTAGTTTTTTTCAGTGACAGTGATTCTTGATTTTGCAACTACCCTTTATAATTATTGTTCTAAGACTATAATGTGCTGCCCTGTGCTGTTGGTTCTGCTGGGGCAGTATTTTGTGCTGCCCTGTGGTATGTGCTTCTGCTGGGGCAGTATATTGTGCTGCCCTGTGGTGATTGCTTCTCCTGGGACAGTATTTTGTGCCGCGCTATGGCATTCGGTTCTGCTAAGGCACTATAATGTGCTGCCCTGTGCTGTTGGTTCTGCTGGGCCAGTATACTGTGCTTCACTTTCGTGTTTGGTTCTGCTGCACCCATCCACTACCTTGCAGTAATTATAGAGTACCATTAGATGGCAGTGCAGTCTAAGAAATCCTTTCTGGTTGTGCACTTCTACATAGAGGGCTCATTCCCCACTGTCAGAGCTGAACCGCCATTCCTAAAAGGCAGAATTTTTATTTAGGTCTCATTCACATCACCGTTGTAGATTTATAAATTCGAATATCTGCGGATTTATAAATCTGCCCCGCAGCTCAATGTCCAGGAGGAAAATCTCTGCCGTGTGCAGGAATTTCTGGGGAATCTCATCCACTTTGCTGTTACTGGATTTACAAAATCCGCATAAATAATGAGCGACATTTCTGTCTGGTGTGGCGGTCCAGTGAGAAGAGGTCAGATCCCTCTGCTCCATTGATGGTGTCCCCTCCTCACATGTGTCCTCTGTTGTCACCAGTCTGATATATATACACCTGCAACCGCCACATTGTTACAAATTTATATTATTTATTTGGTGAACAGATCTTCTTGCTCTTTAAAATAAAACCATATGACGTCTTCGCTATAAACCTCCATAACTGCCACAAACTACAAGGAGTCAGCAGCTGCCGACATGGAGCAGATATCAAGATGGCGCAGAAGTGGCCGAGCTAAACGCGTTTGTCCACAGAAGGAACTGGAGAAAGCTGGAGATGATCTTCCCCTTGAAGCCACAAATCATCTGCAAAGAATCTGAAAAAAAGAAATGACAACCTTATAGACGCGACGACATCTCCTGGGAGTAACGTCTGCATTTACAAGATCCTCCAGAGCTGAAGTCCAGAAACTACTGACATGAAGATGGAAGATGCAGAATTCTCACCATCTGCTTCTCCCATGTCCAGAGAAATCTCCTCCTGGGTGGCACAATTTATCTGCACCCCCTTCTCATGACTGGGGTCGGGGTGTAAGGTTCTGTGTTGCGGCCAGGACTTGGTGCCCCTTACTTGGCCGCTGGTTCATTCTCTGGAGATGTGTCAGCAGTGGATGAACCGGATGTAGTAGGAGGATTAGAGTTACAGCTACAATGGGGGACACTAAATGGAAAGTCTATTTACCTACCATGATGTAGCGGACTAGCAGAGCTGAGACTGTAAAACAGGTGTAGTGATCAGGAGAATGGTCAGACAACCCGAAGAGGAACAATGAAGATGTAGCAGAGCTCAGTATGCAATACAGAATCAGGAGGCAGAAGAATTGTCGTAAGGTCCAGGGTCAGCAACGATGGTCAAGCAGGGCCGAGTGCGCGGTACAGAAACAGGAGGCAGAAGAATAGTCGTACGGTCCAGGGTCAGCAACGGGGGTCAATCACAGCCGAGTATGCGGTACAGAGGGATTATCCAAAATCATGGTCATAACTGAAATCAAATAGAAAATCCTGGATCAGAACCAGCGCTACCAGGTCAGGAAAGACCCCAATAACTGGTCCTGGGGCCAATACACATGGAGGTGAAAGAGAGCGCCTGGTTGTGCATTCTGCAAATGCTCCACCTGACAACCCCTACAGCTCCTCGCTAGTCGGCTGATGAGGTGACTTCTGTGTAAGGGGCTTATTCTATATGGGGCACACAATCCACATACCATATCCATCCTCCATTATCTGGTCAGCAGCGGGGAGCGGCACAGGGGGCAGACTGTATTTTCCAGGAGCCATGGTGTTATGCAGGCTCCATGGAAATCATGGGAGCAGGGGAGATTGGTGACTGACTCCGCGACCTCAAACTCCAGGAGGCAGATGACACACCCTCCTCTGGAGTCAGCTGTGCCCATGATGTAAACGGGCAGATCCTCCAGTGCCTGATGTAATTGGCGCACTGCCTGTCGGGTCCTCCTCCAGCCACTGGTGTTATCTGGGGCAGTAGATGTTCTTCTGCGTCACCCAGCAGTGGATGTCCGCTCCTCTCCTGGCATGGCTGTCCTCCGTCCATAAGGCGCCGGTCGACCATGGGTACGAGTGGCTCCTCCCAGGGGGTGCTCCTGAGCTGATGTTACTGCTCTGTGTCCTAATAACAAGACATCATATAAATGACTAAAACGTCCATATAACCAACCCAACAATTCCACCTGAGGCCGGAATTGGTAGGTACCAGAACATGTATGTTATGTAGATCACTTACCTCTTCGGGTAGAATTTCTCACACTCTCCATCAATAAAGACTCTCAATACAAAATATAGATGCTCAGATTCCCAAAATGGGGAGCAGTCAATGATATGCTGCAGTCTCCTGAGCAATACCAATACAACTGCACAGAAATGAGGGTTCTGATGCCGGACATAGAACTCCTGAGTGATGTCACAGTCACTTGGGGGGGACATTCTAGAAGGGGATGACATCACAAGTAATGCCAGCCAACTGCTCAGTCCAGATAATGGACATTTTTAAAGAATATAAAACATTTTTTTATTTATTTTTTATAAATCAGTACATTATAACTACAACTCCCAGCAGACCTCTTATAATGGTCCATTAACATGCTATCAGCATTATACAGTTTAGAATGGAAATTATAATAAAGGAATTTTATTTTTAAATAAATCAGTACATTATAACTATAACTCCCAGCAGACCTTGTAGCAGCAGTTCTACCATCTAAGTAATCACAACTCCAGCATAGCCCCAATCACTGGTGTTGTGTCTGAATGATACCCGGTATGCAGGACCCAGGTCTATGAAGTCATGTGACTGACCAAAGAGACAATGTGCAAAGTGATTAAGATAAATAAAAATAAATAATATAATTTAAAAAATTATAAATATATAACATATAATAATATATTTTTAATAAAGTCATTAGAGATCAGTAACCAGCACACATGTTTTATCTCCAATAATGGACCATTCACATGTTCCTGTAGCAGGGTCGCCAACCTCCCTTAAATATTCTCTGGACATTCGAGCCAAAAATCACATAGACCACACCCACTTATACAGACCACGCCCCTAAATACATTAAACTTCATTAGACAGTCCTCAGGATTAAAGTGGTCTTCCCGTGTCAGACATTTATGGCCTATTCACAAAGATACAGCCTTGGGGTCCAATTCATGGAGGTCCCACCACTGGGACACCCCAATATTTGCTCTCAGCCTATTCCTAATTGTCTTGTAAAATTAACACCAGAGCCACAGATGAAATGATCATTAGAGGATGAAATGATCACTGCCTTCCTCCATTCCCCTCTGCTCCTTCCTCTAAGGGTTCATTCACACGTTCGTAGTGTATTGTGGATCCGCAATACACTCGGCCGGCGCCCCCATTGAACTGCGTATTCTTTCCCGGAATTGTCAGACAAGTATAGAACATGTTCTATTTTTTTGGGGAGCCGCGGACCGGAAGATCGTGGCCGCGCTCCGGAAATGCAGGTGTGGACAGCTCACTGTGAGCTGTTCCATTCTCTTTAGGCCCTATAGAGAATGAATGGGTCTGGATTCGTTCCGCAACATTGTGGAACGGATTCGGACCCATTCTATGGACATGTGAATGGACCCTAAATCTGTGGCGGCTTTTTGGAAGATTTTCTTCATTAATAAATACAAGAAACCAAGTTCTATAAACTGAGCTTCTTATATGAACAGGTACAGATACACCCACAGGACATCTCAGAGGAGCCCTCATAAAATAACTTATCTGGAGAATCTTTTCTTATAGCTCTCTGTTGTGTCATTTCTCTGCTATTGCACCTGGAGACTTATGAATCACTTACAAATTGGGTGTTACCATTATTAATGTCAAAGGGGCGTGTCCCTACAGTGTGATACTGTTAGCGCTGTTTGGAAAGTGTCAGACCCCCAAATAAATGACCACCAAAATGCTTAATACGCCTGAACAGGAGGAATCAAGAGTTTACATTACAGAATGCCACCTTACTGACCCCCACAGTAGAACATGAGTGCCCCCACACAGGGGTGGGATTCAAATTTTAACAACAGGTTCTCTACTCAATGGCAGACATGCGCCGTCACGACACACGTTTACATATACACCATATATATGCAACACACATACACATAAATACACCATATATACACTACACACATACCACCCAACTTTTAAAAAGCCTAAGGAGCTAAACTATGGAATGGAAGCGCTCATCTCAAGCTGCCGCCGCCAGAGCACCTGATCGGGACACAGACGGTAACACGGTTCTCAGATCCGGATGTCATTTTAACAACCGGATCTAGAGAACCTGAGGGAACGGGCTGAATCCCATGCCTGCCCCCACATTACCATGACCACTTCAAGCCCCAAACAAAAGACATGCCACCTAAGTGCCCCAATACATTATTTACATCTTCTTATTTTACCCACACAGTAATCATGCCCCCTTAGTGCCCCCACACAGTAATTATGTCCCCTTAGTGCCCCACACAGTAATTATGTCCCCTTAGTGCCCCCACACAGTAATCATGCCCCCTTAGTGCCCCCACACAGTAATTATGTCCCCTTAGTGCCCCCACACAGTAATCATGCCCCCTTAGTGCCCCCACACAGTAATTATGTCCCCTTAGTGCCCCCACACAGTAATCATGCCCCCTTAGTGCCCCCACACAGTAATCATGCCCCCTTAGTGCCCCCACACAGTAATTATGCCCCCTTAGTACCCCCACACAGTAATTATGCCCCCTTAGTACCCCCACACAGTAATTATGTTCCCTTAGCATAACACATGACCTATTCTGTCTTGTAAATGCCATAAAAAACTACAATGGTGCCAGAACAGAAGTTTTTTATTATCTTGCCTCCAAAAAAGTGAAATATCGAGCAATTAAAAATCCTATGTACCCCAAAATAGTACGAATAAAACTGTCACCTTAGGCTCCATTCACACGTCCGCAATGTGTTTTGCAGATACATGGAGCCACTGATCCGCAAAACATGAAAAGCGGCAATGTGCATTCCGCATTTTGCGGACCGCACATTGCCGGCACTAATAGAATATGCCTGTTCTTGTCCGCAATTGCGGACAAGAATAGGACATGTTCTATTTTTTTGCGGAAACGGAAACACGGATGCGGAAGTGCGGATCCGCAAATGTGGATGCGGACAGCAAATTCCGGCCCCATTGAAAATGAATGGGTCTGCACCCGTTCCGCAAAATTGCGGAACGGATGCGGATCCATTTTGCGGACGTGTGAATGGACCCTTATTCTGTAGTTTCCAAAGTGATTCAGTTAATAGCGAACTGGGTGCTTTTCAAAATTTTATCCAGCAGCCAAACCTGAAGCTTGTCAAGTTCACTTTGGACGAATCTGGTGAGATGGCGCACAGCGCCATTTTACTGCAGATGTTGGCAGAAAAAAAGCACTAGGGAGGAAGAAGAAGGATGCTCACAGGACTCTGAGAGGAAGTCGGGGTAGGACTTGCCCTGATTGTCTCACCTCGCCTGACCTTTCCTGGTAATTATCCGGCAGGGTAAAAATCCCTCAAAATCTTCACTAAAGCCAAAATAAGGGTCCATATAACCAGCATATAAGTGTGCTTACAGTGCTCGTCCTGCCCGGCAGATGGGGGCACTGTGCGCTATGTCCATTATGTTGAAGGCAACGTCCATTTTCTTAATCTTAATACTTTTTGTTTTAACCCAATTTGCAGGGTCTTAGGGCCTGTAGAGGAAACTAATGTCAGGACCAGTCCGCAGCTTATAGGGGAAAGTGAGGACAAGGATGGTGAAAAAGGGAAAATGTCACCTGTATCAGATCCCTCCAGCCCAGAGCAGAAAGACGCGAGAATCGACGTGAACGAGCTTGATGAGGCAGAGGATGGTGACGCTGAAGAAGACGAGGAGACCGAGCAGCAGCTGAGTGTGAAGAGGCTTCGTGTCGTACTGTTTGCCTTGTGCTGCGGCATCCACCAGGCAGCTGAGCACTTCCACAACTCTCCAAGTGACATCAGACGATGGGTCCAGAGGTTCCAGGACGAGAACCAAGACAACCTGTCCGAGGGCAAATACCTCAGCTCCGAGGCGGAGGAGAAACTGGCCGAGTGGGTGCTGACCCAGAGAGAGCAGCAGCAGCCGGTCAATGAAGAGAGCCTCTTCCAAAAGGCCACCAAGATTGGCCGCTCTCTGGAAGGAGGCTTCAAGATCTCCTATGAATGGGCGGTAAAGTTCATGCTACGGCACTGTCTAAGCTCCCATGAGAAAGTGGCCGTGGCCAACCGGCTGCCCAGGGAAATGGAGGACAACGCACAAACGTTCATCAGTTTTGTGCAGCGACAGATACCCAGCCAGGACCTCCCATTGTCCATGATCGCTGCAGTGGATGAAATTTCTCTCTTCCTCGACCTGGAACATCTGCGTGGTGAGTGTAAGGAGAGCGCGTTGCAGACTGTGGGGACAGGGGAGCCGTGGTGCGACATCGTGCTGACCATTTTAGCTGACGGAAGCCTGTTACCCACACTGGTGTGTTGTCGAGATGGCCCCATAAGGCCGGAGCATGTCTCTGAATCCATCAGACTAGAAACCAGGGAAGAAGGGTTTAATGACGATGAAGTCATGGAGCTGTGGTCGTCCGTTGTCTGGCGGAAACACGTGGATGCTCCAAATAACAAAGGTATGGCAGTATTGGACTGTCACCGATCACACCTGTCAGATGAGGTCCTCTCCCTCCTCAGCTCCACCTGCACGTTGCCTGCTGTTGTCCCTGCCGGCTGTAGCTCCAAGATACAACCCTTGTATGTCTGCATTAGGAGAGCGATTACCAACTTCCTGCACAAGAAGTGGAGAGAGCAGGCCCAAGAGATGGCGGAAGAAAGCTGCAGCTTGGAACGGTTGCTTCAGCTTGTGCTCCGCTGGCTAACGGAGGTCCTAGACGTGATAAGTGATCACCCAGAACTGGTGCAGCAATCATTCCTGGTGGCCAGCGTCCTGCCGGGGCCCGACGGCACGGCCAATACAAGCAAACGTAATGCAGAAATGCAGGAAGAGCTCATAGACCTGCTAGAAGGAGAGCTCCAGCTGACCCACGACTACGACTCGGACCAGAGCATGGACAGCCCCTGCCACACGTACGCTGACCCGGAGGTTCTGCAGCGACTTTTTGAGGACAGTGACCCAGAATCGTTCTATGGCTTTGATGAGACTGAACTGTAACCCCCTCAGCGCCTGTTCAGTTATTTATCACGATCAGTGGGGCAGCCAATCAGTGGGGCAGCCAATCAGTGGGGCAGCAAACAGGGAGTTGCTCTCCTTCTACTGTATTTTCTTTTAATTCTTGTGGAATACTTAAAGGGTTAACAAAGTTTGTAAAATCATGTTTGAATAACTTGAGGGGTGTAGATTCTAAAATGGTGTCATTTATGGGTGGTTTCTATGTTTCTATTATGTAAGCCCCACAAAGTGACTTCATAACTGAATTGTTTCTTTAAAAAGTGGGGTTTGGAATTTTATTTTAAAAAAAATTAAATATTGCATGTAAAATTGTACTCCATCCAAAAAATAATAATGACATTTACAAAATGTAATGTCTATAATTCATGCAATATATATATATATATATATATATATATGATATGGAGTACTTTCTTTTTCTTCTATTTTTCTTTGGTATTTCTGAGCTGTCTGGTGCTAATCTTATTGTTCAGCTGGTTCATAATAATTTAAGTTGGTTCATAATGCACTGAAGTATACAGTATAAGGTGCACCCTTTGGCTATCCCTATAATTGATTTCTGTTGCTGTTACCAACATATGCGTCACTTATGCACATGACTGTCTGGCCCGTACGCCTGCTTCCGCCCATTCTCCGCTTGGATATAATGGTGGCGACGGCGATCCACATTATCACTGTGTGACTGCCCTCTCCTCCACCAGCCTCAGGGGAAGGGCGGAAGCTGTATGACACGCCGGGTACTGATTGGTCATGCGCCGTTTGTGTGGCGAGGACACCTGTGAGGCATCATGTGTTCTTAATTCTGCCGGTTCATAGGTAGGCTTTCCTTTTTAAACCTGTCATTTTCCCCTGACCTTTCACTCCTCCTGAGGAAGCGACCACACGCGAAACGCGCGTCGAGGAGCGCCACCACCTTGTTTCCATCTCTCTCTTCATTGGTATGTTGCCATTCATGCTGCTTGTGTAATTTAGCAAGTAAACTTGTTAGTTATTTTGCTGCTCTTGTTATGCACAGGTCACTTTCTGCATACGCACTTTATATATATATGACCGTTTTTACCCTGTTATGGGATATGTTATGTACATCTTCTGAGCTTGTTTTTCATTGCTGCTAGAGGTCATTAGCGAGGTGGTGTGCCACTGAGTTTTTGTCCCTGCTTGCTTGTTCACAAGTTTGTCTTGTGGATAATATTTTTAGTATTGCTATTAATAAATATCATATTTTATTATTCATTGATGGTGTGTTTTTGCACTCCTCCTTGTTGTGATTCATTAATTTACAAAATGAGGCAAACATAGACATACGGGAAATGTAAAGTAATAACTATTTTATGAGCTATCATTACCTGTCTTAAAAGCAGAGAAATTGAAATTTTGAAAATGTACGACCTTTATGAAGTACAATGTGTCATGAAAAAAACTATTTCAGAATGGCTAGGCTAAGTAGAAGCGTTCCAAAATTATTACCACATAAAATGACATGTCAGATTTGCAAAAAATGTTCTGGTTGGGAAGGCCCGACAAAAGGAACACAGCAGGCAATCTGCAGCCAAAATCAAGTCAGCCCCAAACAAGGGTTTTGAGAGTTGCAACTGAAGTCCTAAAGTCTAAGGGTCCATTCACACGTCCGTTTTTGTATTCCGCATCCGTTCGGCAAAAAAGCGAAACGTTACTCATTCATTTTCAATGGCTTCCGCAAATATGCGGACACCACTCATGGTGCTCTCCGCATCCGTCATTCTGTTCTGTTCCGTGGGTTCCGTGCATGCGGATCCTGGAAAAAAAATACCTTTTCCTACTATTTGTCCGAATTTCCGTTCCGTCATCCCATTGTAGTCAATGGATCCGCAAAAAATGCAGAAAACATGCTAAAAGCATCCTCATGTCATCCAGATTTTCGGATCCGTTGACAGGGAAAAAAAAAGGCCAGCCTCCTGTGCCATGTGCTTTCAGTACCAAGGAAAGCTGTATCCTGTCTGCTCTGCTGACTGTCTCATCTCAGTGAAAAGTTGGTAAAAAAAAATGGCATATGAAGTGGAACGTTTGATCATCATGATCCAGGAGCGGCCATCCTTGTGGGATACAAGGAGGGAACAATATCAAGACCGTGCTTTTGAAGGACCGCTGTTGGGAGGAGATAGCAACAGAATTAATGACCGCGGCCTGGGAGTCGGCTAATATCGCCAAACTTAGTGAGTATTATATATTATAATATGTAATGTGTAATTTTTGTGTACAGATTCAATATTAGGTCCGTTTTTTTCGTGTCCTATCTGTCCTGGAACAGCATAGAAAGTGTACATTTGAGTGATATTTGGGGGCTCATTAGAACATTTTCTATGCTGCTACTGGACATGGACAATCACAGCGATTTGTAGATCAGAGATGTTTAACCTGAGGACCTCCAGCAGCTGTATAGCTACTACTCCCAGTATGGCCTTCTGTAGGCTGATAGCTGTAGGGTATCCAGCAATGGTGGGGGTAGTAGTTTTGCAAAAGCTGGAGAAACACAGGTTGAGCATCCCTGGTTTAGATTTTATTGTACAAGGCCTAGTCTTTATTGCTTTGCATACATTGGTTTTTCCTTTTGTGCAATAATTAAAATCTGAAGTTGCATAGCAACCGTGGTTTAAATTGTTTGCAAATCCATTAACTCCTTCATATAGCATACATCTAAAATTGTTGGTATAAAATGTAATGTAAATATAGTCAGTTTTCTGGATTTATATAGAATGATGTGTGTGATAGGATTGGTTATTGCTGGCCAACATGCAGCTATCCAGCAGTTGTAAAACTACTACTCCCAGCATGCCCTTCTGTAGGCTGATAGCTGTAGGGTATCCGGCAATGATGGGAGTAGTAGCTTCTCACCAGCAGGATAGCCGCAGGTTGGACATATGTAGTGTAGGCGCTGATAGGGTCATATGGATTTTGTTCTTTATTCAGATGGCTCATGGATGCATTATAGCAAAATTTGTTTTTTACTAATTGTGGCAGCTGCAAGGATTGTGCTAGTCTCTTATAAAATTATTAATGAAAAATGTAAAAGACTTTAAAAAAGGAGGTACTCGTGCAGGGATCAATATCGCCGTTAACAAAATCTCAAGCTTCGTAGTGGTGATGGGTCCTTAAAGAAAAAAACATATTTATATACCCGTCACTTGGATTTTTTAAAACCAATTATGGATTTAAGGAGGTAAGAGTTTTTATTTTTAATTACCGTATATATCCAATGTAATAAAATTTCTGTGTGACAGCGCTGTGTCCGTGTACCCAGTTTTGCACTGGTCATGCATGGCCGACGACCTATACAGACATAGCGCTTCAGACAGGCCTTGTTCAGACGTCATTAAATTGATCATTTATTTTCCACTTTTTTTGTGAGCCAAAACCTGCAGTGGAGGCTACTCAGAGATTAGGAATAATAAAAATAACTGCACCTGTTCTGAGTTTTTGACCCACAACTGGTTTTGGCTCAATATAGAAATAAGGAATAAAAAAACTGATATGTGAACAGGGCCACACAAGTTCAATAGCAGGGGGTCAGCAGCCTGACTACCCATATATATAAAAAAGCCCCTATAGCAGTCCTGTCCAACCTGCGCCACTCCAACTGCAGCAAAACTACAACTCCAAGCATGCCCTAGTAGCTGTAAGCTATCTGTGAAAGCTGGGAGTTGTAGTTTTTACTGTAGCAGGAGGGCTGCAAGTTGGACATGACTGCCGTATAGGAAGATCACTGCTGCAGAGAGGCTGGAAATGTTTAAGAATAGAGCTTCACTGTTATTTACATAATTTTGATATTTAAAATTTAAAGTTTGGCATCTTTTTTTTTTTCATGTTTTTTTCAAGAAATTCCTGAAAATACTAGTGAACCGATGATTACAACATCTCCTGAAATTTCAGCAAATGTGCTTACTACTCCGGTTCAAGAGCAACCTGTTTGCCCTTCTTCAGGCAGACAACGGCGCAGACACGCGGCCGATTCTGATTTAGAGGTTAGGAACTTAATAGATGTTAGGGTTCTACAATTTCTAAATCAGAATCGGTCGGACAGTATAGAAGAGAGAACAATCTCTGTCTGGCAGTCTGGCATCAAGTCTCGCTCGTATGCCTGAGGAACGGCAAACACGTTGTCTCTCATCACTATGCTTACTAATGGATCTTTATGGACACTGTGAACCATTTGACATAGTACATCGAATGGAGCTTTTAAGAGATCAGCATCTCAATATCGAAATGCCAGTATACAGGTTAAATAGGCCAGAACCTCCTGTTATACATACACCGGGCCCTTTTACCAGGGAATTATTTGATATATAAAAAATGGTTTTAATTAAAAATACGTTATATTTCAAGATAATTTTATTACATTAAAATAATATATTGTTAACGTTAAATGTTAATAAAAATTTTTTTACGATGATATTGAACGTCTTTTTTAAATAAAAAAATATGTATAGCTTTCACAATAGCGTGAGCAGTATCCGTGTTCCTGCGGGGGATCACCCTTCACGATCCATTAAGGTAGATCAATGTGGTGTTATATTTCTGCACTGGCCCCATTCACTTGTGCACAATTCCATTATACAGTGAATGGGGCTGGAGCAGAAAACTAGCAGAACAGTTGTTTAGATTCAGCATGGAATTGGCTGGCTGTTCCAACAACGGAACATGCAGATGATTTTATTTATTTTTAATTTAGGAATACATTTTATATTAATGAACTACTATTTGTCTAGGTCAATAACATAAAATGAAATATAAATTTTTTATTAATTCTAGATTAAATTTCTGCTTTAAATTAGACACATGATGGCTTGCATTGTTTAAATCACTAGAATGAATGTACAGAATGTAGCTTACTACAAACAATAAAAAACATCATGTGCTGTCCCCTTTAAATGCTGATGTTCTATACTTACCTAGTCTGCTTAGAAGTTAATTCTTTGTGGATTGTGGGTCTGATTACGTTATGTGTTGTTCAAATTCAGGGATGAACCCAGACATATCCCATTAAAAAATTATTAGATATGGGACATATTTGAGTTCAGCTCTAAACCTGGACAACAAGTAATTTTAACATAAAATTCATTTTTATTTTATTAAGATGTAATTAGAAATGAGGTATTAGAAGGTATTTTCACCAAAAATTTGGATTTTACAAAATGCCTCAGCCCGCAAGCCCACGTCAAGGGTCCTCATTCTCTTGCGAGTCCCTAATCTAAACTAACAACAGGGGAATCTAACTAAACTAAGAAAAAAATTGGGAACAAATTTAAACCAGATTCCAGCTGAAATCAACGTCTTCCACGGATGGCATCCAACTGCCATGACAATGCCCCCTCAGAGCTGCAGAAGTAGTCGGCATAGAGTTCCCGAACAGCTAGTCTAGCTGTTCAAGGTCGTCTATGCCGGCTCAGGTCTAAACTGACAGGAGAAGTCATATTTAGGCCCAATTCTATGGAGGCATCATGGATCCTGGTGAAGTTGTGTAGTAGTACACAAGCCTGTATCACCAGGGTGGCATTCTCCGGATTCATCTGTATAGATGACAAGAATACTCTCCACTTAGTGGACAGTATTCCGAAAGCGCACTCCACATACTGACGGGCGCGAGTCAATCGATAGTTGAAGATGCGCTTCCTTTCATCCAGATCGCGTCTAGGGAAGGGCCGCATCATGTGGGGTGACAATGCGAATCCTTCGTCTGCCACGATCACAAATGGAGCGGGCGGACCTGCAGATCCGGGTAGTCTACTGGGCTCTGGCAGGGCAAGCTGGTTTGTCTGAAGCCGTTCACCCATTCTGGAAGCACTAAAGTTGCGGGCGTCTGAAGTGCTCCCATTGGCCTCGATATCCACAATTGCAAACCTGTAGTTACTATCAGCAAGGGCCATCAGCACTACAGAAAAATATTGTTTGTAATTGAAGTACCGGGACCCTGAGTGAGGCGGCTTCTTCATACAGATATGCTTACCATCCAGTGCCCCAATGCAGTTAGGAAACTGCGCAGATTGGTAAAATCCCTTGGCGATACATAGCCAATCTTCCACCTTGGGGGTGGGCATCACTGCTTCTCTGAGACGCTGCCATATAACTTTTCAGGTATGGCAGACAATCCCAGAGATTGTAGAGATTCCAAGGAGAAACTCAAAATGCAAGGAAGCAAATGAGTTCCCAGTAGCAAGGAATCTGAAAAATATAAAAAAGAAAAGAAAGAGTATTTAGTTTTCTAACAATCATTTTTATATATTAATAAGCAATATATAGTGTTTCACATGGGGAAAATTCACTTACCTCAAGGTGACTATCAGCCTTTGCTCAGGAGAGCTGCAGCGCCGCAAACTAGTGTCCCGGAAACTGAGGTCAGGATGAAGAGAGACCAGGAGATGGTCGAATGTTTCCATGGACTTCCGGCAGTAATTTTTGAACTTATTTGGGTCCTGTCGCAGATCGTTAAACAAGGTGTGGAATTGTCCTTTCTGTAGGCGCTGAGCAACTACCGGATGGACCCACTGCCGTCTCCTCTTCCTCCCCGATTCTTCGTCCAGCATTGCTGATTGCCGTCCGAATCGCCGAGAAATAAGCCAGTGGAGTAGTACATTTTCCATTAGGTTTTCTGCCATGATGATCGCTGAGAAAACGGCAGAAAACTATGCCAGCCAAGCAGAGGTTTCTTACACAGCTCCAAACGACACCAAACGCACATTAAAATATTTTTTTGGTACCCTAGCAACATCTATTTGTCCTCCTTTTATTATTTTTAATTTTTTAAAAGTAAAAAACTGAAAAACAGAACGGATTCGGAACCACTTTGGTACAAACAGAAGTTTTTTGCGGAAACACGGATCTGCAAAAAAAACTGAACGTATATCTGGATAGGAAAATAAACGGACATGTGAATGGACCCTAACAAAGTGTGGTCAGAAGCCCACCGGGCACTGAGCCTGCTATCAGTGACATGTAGCCCAGACGAAACAGGCCCCTTACAAGATACCAGACAAGAGGGAGAGCTACTGTTATTGTGTATTAGCTGCTACCCGTTTATGCCAGTATTAAGTAAATCAACTCAGAGTGAATCAGAATTTAGACTTTATTCATTTAAGTTCCTACCAATTTCAAACTTTCTGTGTAGCCGCTACACGGCGTGACCTCAGAGCGCCAGATTCAGGTAGGAACACCATAGCACCCCTCATAACCATGTTACCGTTCGGCATCCTAACCCTGGAACTAGTAGAACCTCTGGGGACCGGCTTGTTGCGTACTGCACATGTTTCAAATGTTGTCATGCTGTGTTGGAGCAGATTGGACTGAGCTAGAGTAGCCACATCGGCGAGTAGTTGCTAAATTACATCAAGCAGCAAACATCTGGCTGGCTGTCACGCCGCCAACTCCAACTGGACAAGGTGGTCAACAACAGTGGACACAACATTGTGGCCACTGTGAACATGGGAGAAATAACACATGTTCCCTGCATGGTGCACAACATTAACTTAGTTGTACAATGCTTTTTAAATAAGCACACTGGCTTGGGCAAGGTGCTGTCAATGTCTAGGAGATTGTCATCGCATTTCAGCCATTATTACGTGGCAAGGAACGCTCTCTTGGACTCTAAGCGACAGGGTGGCCTTCTACTCGTACAGATGCTCAAGCATATGCAATGATGAATTCCATCAAGTTGGAACGTCGCGGATTAAGTCATGTAGTATCACTTAATCCGCGACATTCTAACTTGGTGGAATTTACCATTGCACATGATTGAGCATCTGTACGAGTAGCAGAAAGCTATGAATGATTTTGTTATGCACCAGACTGCAGGGAGCATGTGTTGTTTCCAGGTTGGGCAGTGGCAGCTCACCTGTGTGATGGTGTTAAAGAAGTGTCAGATAAATTGATTACCTTCAGGTCTCCACTAACTTGTTGTATTTCCTCCTAATGGGAGTAGTTAGTCTATCCAGGTGCCTTGAACCAGTCACCTGTCCGTTCAACATAGAAGAGTGCCCCGAAACAAAAAGAGGAGCTATTAACAGAGATGAAATAGAGTCAGATCTGGAGAGCAGAGTTTTGTGTTGCTTATTCCATATGAAGATCTTATTTTGCAGAAAATCTCTAAGATCCCTCTGAAAGTTATTTGATTTACTTCTTGTATCTCCTTTTCGCATTTCATGCGACCATGCCCCCTAAATGCATTCAACTTCATTTGACAGTCTTCAGGATTAAAAGGGGTCTTCCCATGTCAGAAATGTATGACCTATCCACAAGATTTAGCATATGCGTCCAATCCATGGAAGTCCCACCACTTTGACAACCCATAAGAATCTTTTCTTATAGCTCTGCGTGTGTCATTCCTCTGTTATTCCACCTAGAAACGCGAGACTGCACAGATTATTTGCAGCACATACCGAGAGGCGAGTTCCGGCAGGACAGTTGGAAAGGTCTTAAGACGTTGGAAAGGTAATAGCAGGCAGCACATTATTACCGAGTAGGACGCCACAGGTATTAAACAAAAGCTGCCTGCTAATATATTAAAAACACCAACTACCCTATAAAAAGATCAGTAGAAAAACAAAATTCATAGGAAATACTGCCGGCTTATAGAAGTGAATTAACTCTTTCCAGACAAAGCCACTTTATGTTTCAGTGGAGATTACGGTGCTACATTGCGACTAGACAATAATTACTCCATTACTCTGTTGCAAGCCAATTGTTTCTAACACTATAATAGTGACCTTACCATAAGACTAATAACTGCGTCGAAATTACAATGGAACACATATATTTTTGTTCACATATTTTTGTTCACAGCTTCTATTCTTGCAGCAAATATAGTGTTAGCCTATTGACGCTGTTAACGGGACTTAATACTTTTTTTGTTTTGTTTTATTGCTTTTTGTATTTTTAAGTAGTATATTTTTAAAGGGCTATTTTAACACAATTTTCCTCCCCAAATAGGGGTAATTAATTAGTGTATATGATACAGTTTATGTGTCCTTTGCGTGTAACCAGATATAGAGTGACAGTCTACCAATTAAGTTTTCTTACCTCATACTACTGACTGGGTGAGTCAGTCAGACTTTGAGCACCAGTACATGATAATAGACGGTTGAGCGAGTTTATAATTCAGTATTACACAATACAATGCTGGTGTGCCCCCTTAGCGTTATGCCCAGAATGAGTTTACATGGGGAGGGTTGCCTAGGGCGACAGCCTCTAGTGGGGTGGCATGTGAGATGGGGAAACAGCTCTTATTGTTTAAAACTGTTTGTGTGGATTAAATTAAATGTCACTGGACCGACATTCTGCTATTTGGTCACAAGATGCTGCCGTTTCCCAGTCAATATTGGCACCTAGAGACTAGACCAGGCCTGCAGTTAGTTAGTAAGGGCTTCTCTTTTGTGTGTCAGGCCAAAAAGTGTTTCAACGGTTCACAAAAGGACTCCATAATAAAAAGAGACATTGCACATTTGAGAACTCATAGATGTCTCACTGGCTCAATCCAGCTCAGCGTGTTGCGCAAGAGTAATGCGCAAGCACATCCCAAAGGACTAGTTACGGTAGTAGTTTATTATAAGATTGTGAACTTTTGTGTTGCACCGCAGGCCAGCCTGTATCATACACCCGCCTAATCATTTGTGTCATTTCAAGGGTAATAACAGATACGGTGTGGCCGTTTTAGTTGTGCCCGCCAGTAGGCAAACTAGTGCGATTCTGTCTGGTAGCCATTGCAGGTAGCCGTGCTGTGCAACACAAGGGTATCAGCCTGTGGGCTGAGTGTATGTAAATCTATTTTATGTTCCCAGAGGTTGAGGTTTGCGTTCTGTGTCATATTGCAGTAAAAAGTCTGTTTTGGAAAAGCTGGTGTCAGAGTTGCTTTTCTTGTTCGTGACTTCACTGTATCCTGGGAGCCTACCCGATACACGGCTTACAACTTGGCGTAGTCGGCAGAATACAGGGACCGCTATGGACGGGAAAAGGCGGGAAGATCTTCCCCCGGCGCCAATGGGTGCGCCAGGGTGCGCCAGTGCAAGGCCAGCTTGCCCTAGCCATGCCCGCCCCAGTAGGGTACATCCCTGTGGTGGGGGCACTGTTGCATCATCTGCCAAAATTTGACAGTAAAAACATGATGTTGCAGGACTGTACTGAAAGGGTGTGAAGTGTGGTTAGAATATGTAACCTGACCCCCGAACTGCGGGCAGAGGTTGTTTTGGGGGCTCTAGAGGGTAACGTCAGATGGACAGTGATGGTAAGGCCCGAACCCGAGAGAGACACCCTAGAGAAAATATTCTCCCTGCTGGAGAAAGCCCAGTGGGGCATGCTAAAATAGTGAAGTTGCGGAGCCACTTCTTCAACCGACCACAGCGAGAGGGAGATACCCTGATGCAGTACTCCAATTGCAATGACCAGGAACGGGTACACTGACGCCACTCATGCAGTGGGCCAGGATACGGGTAGATAATAGTCTGTATTTGTTTGTGATGCCAAATGCAGCGTGCACAGGGTATTAACCCAGGTCCCTTCCAAGGTGTTATAACACAAGTCCCAGATTAGGAATGCCAAAATGGTGTAATGGCTCCTGGCTCACTGGCAATAAATTTGAGTGTAGTGATAGTAGGAGAAATAGATGAATTTTGCAGCAAAAATTATGTCCAGACCTTTAGGTGAAATTAAAACGCTTCTTTACTGAAGATAACTTGTATCCAAGCAGTATACAGCTTTGGTCTCTGGTCCCAGCAGGTTTTGGCAATCATTGGCAGGAATAAATGCTTCTGCTTGATATGCGAGGAGCTTGCAGGATTGGATGGCTGCGTGGTAACTCTGTAATTGTGGCAGAAACGAATCTTCTGCACTTTTCTGTAACTTCTGCTTTGTGGGGACAGACTAGCTGAGGAGGAATGGCTTCTCCTAGGTCTCTGGACTTAACTCACAGATAGATTCTCAGGGGATGCTATCTTCCTGGAATTCTGGAGGTTGTGTGTGGTTCTCTGCTTCTTTCATCCAGCTGAGGCTGCAGGTTCTCAGCCTGGGAATATGATCAGGTCTCAGCTGAGACAAGATCCTTGCTGTCTTCCCTATGCAGGGTATCTCCTCACACACACACCCTACCCATGGCAGGGGGTGGGCTACACTGACTCTAACTTCCTTCTCCACCCATGCTGCAGGGTGTGGGAACAGCCCTCTCTGCTCACAGAGGGGGAGCTAAGCTGAAATAATCAATTCCAGCCTAGATACACTAAACTACAATTCATTGCTGCCACCTGCTGGTGAACCTGGAAAATTACAAGGAACATTTGTATTTAACATATGTTTTACATGCACATTTGTGAAGACATAATGTAAATTACATCTGATGACAATTTACATGCTCTTAACAGATAGTAGCGGGGTAGAGGAGTGTAGTAACACAACTCTGGAGTGTTACAATCCCCCTTACTTTGAGTTAAGGCACCCTTGGCTTATGCTTAGGGTGAGAGGATTAAGCTCTGCTGGTACCCAAATAAACACAAAGTGCTGCATGAGGTACACATAAAGACATACAAAGACAAACATATAACGGCTACCGTAAAGTTCCTGCCCGCATGAGTAGGGTGTCCTTATTAATAGTTTCCCTCTTGGTATACCCAGTGAACCAACGGTTTGCACTAAGCAATCACTACCGACTGACTTTGAAGTATTTTGGCCTAATACCAAACGAAGCATGGGGGTGTCTTTACTCTGTAATCCCACCATTATGTAATGAAATGCCCGCAAATGAAAGGGTGGCTTTATCCTGTATTACCTTCCCTGCACCAAAGTCAAAATATAAGGCTTATAGCACGATCACTATGGTGACTATGGGTAGCAAAAAAGGCTCTAAGGTGGAGGTGCCATACCTTAGGAAAAGGCACATAAGGGGGAGGTATCAGCTTCTCCATGCACTTCTGGCAATATCACAGGAGGAGGTTATAATAATCCCATGAAACTCCTGGAAGGTTTAGTAGTCCCAATACCAATCCTGGCACATATAACAAACAGGAAGGAGGGGCACCCTTGTAGTTGCTGGACCTGCCTGGGACTTATCACTTCTCCTATATACCTGGGTACCTAAGATACATGACACCAGGAGTAGGCCATTAGGATTAAGCGTCCGCAGAGGCAGTCCGTTTAAATAGAACAGAGCTGTAAGGCAAAGTGACACAAAAGCAAGGTGCTTCTGATCTGGCTTAGTGCAAAAGTTAGGTGCAATATCACAAAAAGTTCATAAATTCACATTGCGGCATCTGTAAAAGAGTCCATACAATGGGCATAAGTACTTGAACGTTGCTTAACTTGTAAATTTAAGTGCAAAAACATACTGCAAAAATACAATAATAGAGATCACAAAGAGCTCAGGTACACGTTTGAGTCCTTTCTTTGGGTGCAAGCTTGTAACGTTGCATGACCTGTAGATATATTGGAAAAAAACTGGCAAAACATTATGCATTTATTAGTGCAATCAATACTCAATAATAGGCTCAAATATGGCTTGAGTCCTTTTACTTGAAGTGCTTTAAGATTTGAGTCCTCTGGAAACAAATAAAAGTCACTTGTAATCTACGGGAAACAATAGAGTTAATTGTAATCCAATAGAAGGGATGTTTGTAATTTAAGGAACATTATAATACAGTAGATAAAAGCACATTAAATAGCAGCAAAAATGAGAACCATAGTTCCATGAGGCTCTCAAGTAACCTGAGAAAGGGGATAAAACAATGTGTAAACTGGGGTGTAAAAAGGTATTGAAGATGGGGGGAGTCCTTACAAGAGTGGCCATCCAGCTGAGGCTGTAACTAGCAGCAACATACAACAAAACTGGCCAACAGTCCCTCAGATTTCAAGACCAGTCCACACTGTGGCTCCCATGAATTCTTTATTTACGATTAAGAAGCATTTTAGAGAAGGACTTGCAGGTCCTTCTCACTACTGGAGCTTCTAAAGCCCATTAGGGGGAGCTCTTATTTCTGGTAGTTAAAAGTCGCAAGAAGGACAACACAAAATGAAAAAAATGACCTGTATAAGGCGCCAAATCCCTTAGAGGTAGTCAGTTGCTGATTTTAGAATAGTAAAAAAAAGGGGGGGGGGGTTGAGTGTTGAATACAGGCGGTTATCAAAACTCGCTAAAAAAAAAAACAGATGCTTGTGTACCTCAGCAGGGTTATTAGAATGGTATAATTGAGAAAGGTATATTAAAAAGGTTTATTAAAAATGTCCCCGTTGGAACCGAAGAAATTTTTCAAAAAAGATACTCTCTTTGAAAAAAATCTTCTATATAATGCATTTTTCAAATGGAAATTTTCAAGTAAAAAAACTATCAAGTAAAAAAACTCACTTCACCCAGGAGGGGCAGGGTGGGATAAAGCACATAACACCCACTCTGCTTCCTCCTGCGCCTGGGTCGCCTATAAGATCGTCTGGAAATAAACGGCAGTCACAGCTGGAACGTCTGGTAAATTTCCTTTTTATTAGCACAGGGTAGGGTAAAGGTAAAAGTAGGCTCAACGCGTTTCGGGGTCACCAAGGATCCCCTTCATCAGGAGCATAAGTGAATTACAATGGTTCTCATGTATTTGTATTCAAAAAGAGCGCCAAAAACCTGTTTGCAGGGCAGCAGCAGCAGGGAAAGGAAGTGATGTCACTTCCGGTATGCGTTCCAGAGTGGAGCGAACATCGGCCGGCTAAGTTAGAAGTGGTTCTGGTGTGATGATCGGGACCTGGGTGGTGAGGAGGCAGGAGCTTCAGGAGGGAGTGACGTGGTTTAAAGATGAGCTCCAGCTGAGAGCGCTTGGAGCGGTGGAGAAGTTAGTTCCGGTTTGCGTTCCACAGTGGAACGCATCGCGAACAATAGAGAGCGCTTGGTGCGGCTGAGAAGTGAGTTCCGGTATGCGTTCCACTGTGGAACACATCGTAGCCAATGCAAGACGAATGTAGAATGGTGCACTTTCAAGGGATGATGTGGATGGCTAGTCTGGAGGGGTAATAAGGGGCATGTGTAATGATGCAATAAACACTGTTTTAGTATGTTTTGTTATTATTCTAATTCTGTCTAGAGGGCTGATGGGGGGCATATATGGTGGTGACAGGAAGGTGTTTTTTTGGTTTTTGATACTGCATGTAAGGGCCCGGAGGGGGAGAAAGGTTGGGAAGGGGGAGGGGGTGAATTGGCACTGATGAGTTGCTCCAGGGTAGAGAGCAAGTTGGAAAATGTAAATTATACCAGTGGAAGTTATATACATAGGAATTACATGCAGGTCTGTGTTCAACTCTGTCCTTAAAACAGGGGTGTTTCACATAAGTTTGTACAGAAATTGCGCATGGATTACAAACAGTAAAAAATGAAAAGACTATTGAAAATATATATATATAATCGATAGATGAGATGAAGGATGAAAAGAATTAAAAAATGAATAAAAAAATGAAATGAAAAATAAATAAAATAAAAAAATGAATTAAAAAATGAAATAAAAAAGAAATAAAAAAAAAAAAAAAAAGGAAATAAAAAAAGGAGGATAAATTCCAAGTGGAAATGAAAATAAATAGAAATGGTAATGTCATATTTGAGTAGAAAAATTTAAAGAGAGGGTGAGAACGATGTAAAAAGAATAAATAAATATTAAATATTCGTCAGACTGTGCGTTGTCTCTAAAAACGTAAACGGAACGTGAATATATACAAAAATCTAAATGTAAATGAAATATAAAAATCCTCGATCTGTATATATACAAAAAGATATATATATATATCTACATAAAGAAAAGAAAAAAAAGACACATATAGATATATAATGATTAGAGTTGAGCGAACACCTGGATGTTCGGGTTCGAGAAGTTCGGCCGAACTTCCCAAAAATGTTCGGGTTCGAGATCCGAACCCGATCCGAACTTCGTCCCGTACCCCATTGAAGTCAATGGGGACCCGAACTTTTCTGCACTAAAACGGCTTGAAAACAGCCCAGGAAAGGGCTAGAGGGCTGCAAAAGGCAGCAACATGTAGGTAAATCCCCTGCAAACAAATGTGGATAGGGAAATAAATAAAAATAAAAATTAAATAAATAAAAATGAACCAAAATCAATTGGAGAGAGGTCCCATAGCAGAGAATCTGGCTTCCCGTCACCCACCACTGGAACAGTCCATTCTCAGATATTTAGGCCCCGGCACCCAGGCAGAGGAGAGAGGTCCCGTAACAGACAATCTGGCTTCATGTCAGCAGAGAATCAGTCTTCATGTCATAGCAGAGAATCAGGCTTCACGTCACCCACCACTGCAACAGTCCATTTTCATAAATTTAGGCCCAGCACCCAGGCAGAGGAGAGAGGTCCCGTAACAGACAATCTGGCTTCATGTCAGCAGAGAATTAGTCTGCATGTCATAGCAGAGAATGAGGCTTCACGTCAGCCACCAATGCAACAGTCCATTGTCAGATATTTAGGCCCAGCACCCAGGCAGAGGAGAGAGGTCCCGTAACAGAGGATCTGGCTTCATGTCAGCAGAGAATCAGTCTTCATGTCATAGCAGAGAATCAGGCTTCACGTCACCAACCACTGTAAGAGTCCATTTTCATAAATTTAGGCCCAGCACCCAGGCAGAGGAGAGAGGTCCCGTAACAGACAATCTGGCTTCATGTCAGCAGAGAATCAGTCTTCATGTCATAGCAGAGAATCAGGCTTCACGTCACCCACCACTGTAACAGTCCATTTTCATAAATTTAGGCCCAGCACCCAGGCAGAGGAGAGAGGTCCCGTAACAGACAATCTGGCTTCATGTCAGCAGAGAATCAGTCTTCATGTCATAGCAGAGAATCAGGCTTCACGTCACCCACCACTGCAACAGTCCATTTTCATAAATTTAGGCCCAGCACCCAGGCAGAGGAGAGAGGTCCCGTAACAGACAATCTGGCTTCATGTCAGCAGAGAATCAGTCTTCATGTCATAGCAGAGAATCAGGCTTCACGTCACCCACCACTGTAAGAGTCCATTTTCATAAATTTAGGCCCAGCACCCAGGCAGAGGGGAGAGGTCCCGTAACAGACAATCTGGCTTTATGTCAGCAGAGAATCAGTCTTCATATCATAGCAGAGAATCAGGCTTCACGTCACCCACCACTGTAAGAGTCCATTTTCATAAATTTAGGCCCAGCACCCAGGCAGAGGAGAGAGGTCCCGTAACAGACAATCTGGCTTCATGTCAGCAGAGAATCAGTCTTCATGTCATAGCAGAGAATCAGGCTTCACGTCACCCACCACTGCAACAGTCCATTTTCATAAATTTAGGCCCAGCACCCAGGCAGAGGAGAGAGGTCCCGTAACAGACAATCTGGCTTCATGTCAGCAGAGAATTAGTCTGCATGTCATAGCAGAGAATGAGGCTTCACGTCAGCCACCACTGCAACAGTCCATTGGCATATATTTAGGCCCAGCACACAGGCAGAGGAGAGAGGTCCCGTAACAGAGGATCTGTCTTCATGTCAGCAGAGAATTAGTCTGCATGTCATAGCAGAGAATCAGGCTTCACGTCACCCAACATTGGAACAGTCCATTGGCATATATTTAGGCCCCGGCACCCAGACAGAGGAGAGGTTCATTCAACTTTGGGTAGCCTCGCAATATAATGGTAAAATGAAAATAGGATTGAATGAGGAAGTGCCCTGGAGTCCAATAATATATGGTTAAGGGGAGGTAGTTAATGTCTAATCTGGACAAGGGACGGACAGGTCCTGTGGGATCCATGCCTGGTTCATTTTTATGAACGTCAGCTTGTCCACATTGGCTGTAGACAGGCGGCTGCGTTTGTCTGTAATGACGCCCCCTGCCGTGCTGAATACACGTTCAGACAAAACGCTGGCCGCCGGGCAGGCCAGCACCTCCAAGGCATAAAAGGCTAGCTCTGGCCACGTGGACAATTTAGAGACCCAGAAGTTGAATGAGGCCGAACCATCAGTCAGTACGTGGAGGGGTGTGCACACGTACTGTTCCACCATGTTAGTGAAATGTTGCCTCCTGCTAACACGTTGCGTATCAGGTGGTGGTGCAGTTAGCTGTGGCGTGTTGACAAAAGTTTTCCACATCTCTGCCATGCTAACCCTGCCCTCAGAGGAGCTGGCCGTGACACAGCTGCCTTGGCGACCTCTTGCTCCTCCTCTGCCTTGGCCTTGGGCTTCCACTTGTTCCCCTGTGACATTTGGGAATGCTCTCAGTAGCGCGTCTACCAACGTGCGCTTGTACTAGAGCATCTTCCTATCACGCTCCAGTACAGGAAGTAAGGTGGGCACATTGTCTTTGTAGCGTGGATCCAGCAGGGTGGCAACCCAGTAGTCCGCACACGTTAAAATGTGGGCAACTCTGCTGTCGTTGCGCAGGCACTGCAGCATGTAGTCGCTCATGTGTGCCAGGCTGCCCAGGGGTAAGGACAAGCTGTCCTCTGTGGGAGGCGTATCGTCATTGTCCTGCCTTTCCCCCCAGCCACGCACCAGTGATGGACCCGAGCTGCGTTGGGTGCCACCCCGCTGTGACCATGCTTCATCCTCATCCTCCTCCACCTCCTCCTCATCCTCGTCCTCCAGTAGTGGGCCCTGGCTGGCCACATTTGTACCTGGCCTCTGCTGTTGCCAAAAACCTCCCTCTGAGTCACTTCGAAGAGACTGGCCTGAAAGTGCTAAAAATGACCCCTCTTCCTCCTCCTCCTCCTCCTCCTGGGCCACCTCCTCTTCCATCATCGCCCTAAGTGTTTTCTCAAGGAGACATAGAAGTGGTATTGTAACGCTGATAACGGCGTCATCGCCACTGCCCATGTTGGTGGAGTACTCGAAACAGCGCAACAGGGCACACAGGTCTCGCATGGAGGCCCAGTCATTGGTGGTGAAGTGGTGCTGTTCTGTAGTGCGACTGACCCGTGCGTGCTGCAGCTGAAACTCCACTATGGCCTGCTGCTGCTCGCACAGTCTGTCCAGCATGTGCAAGGTGGAGTTCCACCTGGTGGGCACGTCGCATATGAGGCGGTGAGCGGGAAGGCCGAAGTTACGCTGTAGCGCAGACAGGCGAGCAGCAGCAGGATGTGAACGCCGGAAGCGCGAACAGACGGCCCGCACTTTATGCAGCAGCTCTGACATGTCGGGGTAGTTGTGAATGAACTTCTGCACCACCAAATTCAGCACATGCACCAAGCAAGGGATGTGCGTCAAATTGGCTAGTCCCAGAGCTGCAACGAGATTTCGCCCATTATCACACACCACCAGGCCGGGCTTGAGGCTCACCGGCAGCAACCACTCGTCGGTCTGTTGTTCTATACCACGCCACAACTCCTGTGCGGTGTGGGGCCTGTCCCCCAAACATATGAGTTTCAGAATGGCCTGCTGACATTTACCCCGGGCTGTGCTGAAGTTGGTGGTGAAGGTGTGTGGCTGACTGGATGAGCAGGTGGAAGAAGAGGAGGAGGAAGCCGAGAAGGAGGAGGTGGCAACAGGAGGCAAAGAATGTTGCCCTGCGATCCTTGGCGGCGGAAGGACGTGCGCTAAACAGCTCTCCGCCTGGGGCCCAGCTGCCACTACATTTACCCAGTGTGCAGTTAGGGAGATATAGCGTCCCTGGCCGTGCTTACTGGTCCACGTATCTGTGGTTAGGTGGACCTTGCTACAGATGGCGTTGCGCAGTGCACACTTGATTTTATCGGATACTTGGTTGTGCAGGGAAGGCACGGCTCTCTTGGAGAAGTAGTGGCGGCTGGGAACAACATACTGTGGGACAGCAAGCGACATGAGCTGTTTGAAGCTGTCTGTGTCCACCAGCCTAAATGACAGCATTTCATAGGCCAGTAGTTTAGAAATGCTGGCATTCAGGGCCAGGGATCGAGGGTGGCTAGGTGGGAATTTACGCTTTCTCTCAAATGTTTGTGAGATGGAGAGCTGAACGCTGCCGTGTGACATGGTTGAGACGCTTGGTGACGGAGGTGGTGGTGGTGTTGGTGGTACATCCCCTGTTTGCTGGGCGGCAGGTGCCAACCTTCCTCCAGAGGCAGAGGAAGAGGCCGAGGCGGCAGCAGCAGAAGAGGTAGCAGGGGGAGCCTGAGTGACTTCCTTGGTTTTAAGGTGTTTACTCCACTGCAGTTCATGCTTTGCATGCAGGTGCCTGGTCATGCAGGTTGTGCTCAGGTTCAGAACGTTAATGCCTCGCTTCAGGCTCTGATGGCACAGCGTGCAAACCACTCGGGTCTTGTCGTCAGCACATTGTTTGAAGAAGTGCCATGCCAGGGAACTCCTTGAAGCTGCCTTTGGGGTGCTCGGTCCCAGATGGCGGCGGTCAGTAGCAGGCGGAGTCTCTTGGCGGCGGGTGTTCTGCTTTTGCCCACTGCTCCCTCTTTTGCTACGCTGTTGGCTCGGTCTCACCACTGCCTCTTCCTCCGAACTGTGAAAGTCAGTGGCACGACCTTCAT
Organism: Bufo gargarizans; assembly: GCF_014858855.1. Taxonomy (NCBI): domain Eukaryota; kingdom Metazoa; phylum Chordata; class Amphibia; order Anura; family Bufonidae; genus Bufo; species Bufo gargarizans. The sequence continues at coordinate 345,880,657 of NC_058081.1, read as the reverse complement.
TCCATGTGGGGTCTAGGACCTCATCGTCCCCTGCATCGTCTTCCACCCAGTCTTGATCCCTGACCTCCTGTTCAGTCTGCACACTGCAGAAAGACGCAGCAGTTGGCACCTGTGTTTCGTCATCATCAGAGACATGCTGAGGTGGTATTCCCATGTCCTCATCATCAGGAAACATAAGTGGTTGTGCGTCAGTGCATTCTATGTCTTTCACCGCTGGGGAAGGGCTAGGTGGATGCCCTTGGGAAACCCTGCCAGCGGAGTCTTCAAACAGCATAAGAGACTGCTGCATAACTTGAGGCTGAGACAGTTTCCCTGGTATGCATGAGGGTGATGTGACAGACAGATGGGGTTGGTTTTCAGGCGCCATCTGTGCGCTTTCTGCAGAAGACTGGGTGGGAGATAATGTGAACGTGCTGGATCCACTGTCGGCCACCCAATTGACTAATGCCTGTACCTGCTCAGGCCTTACCATCCTTAGAACGGCATTGGGCCCCACCATATATCGCTGTAAATTCTGGCGGCTACTGGGACCTGAGGTAGTTGGTACACTAGGACGTGTGGATGTGGCAGAACGGCCACGTCCTCTCCCAGCACCAGAGGGTCCACTAACACCACCACGACCATGTCCACGTCCGCGTCCCTTACTAGATGTTTTCCTCATTGTTATGGTTCACCACAACAACAAAAATATTATTTGGCCCAATGTATTGTATTCAAATTCAGCGGGATATAAATTTGAGGCCTAGTATTTAGGCGCTGGGTGACCGGTATGAATTTAGTGACAGAATTAGACTTGGAAATGCACAGTAGCGTGTGTGTGAAGTTATTCTGAATGACCCTATGTGCACCTTGAATATTATATACCCTTTTAGGGATAGATTTCAAATAGCTCTGATATAGCAGGAACCACTAAATTATGAAATTGCTAAATTGGGAATTGTATTTCAACCCAGAACAAAAAATGTGCTTTGACGGACACTAAATAACTTGCCCATCCACAACAGGACAGCGGTAACGACAGATTTAGCGGGATATAAATTTGAGGCCTAGTATTTAGGCGCTGGGTGACCGGTATGGATTTAGTGACAGAATTAGACTTGGAAATGCACAGTAGCGTGTGTGTGAAGTTATTCTGAATGACCCTATGTGCACCTTGAATATTATATACCCTTTTAGGGATAGATTTCAAATAGCTCTGATATAGCAGAAACCACTAAATTATGAAATTGCTAAATTGGGAATTGTATTTCAACCCAGAACAAAAAATGTGCTTTGACGGACACTAAATAACTTGCCCATCCACAACAGGACAGCGGTAACGACAGATTTAGCGGGATATAAATTTGAGGCCTAGTATTTAGGCGCTGGGTGACCGGTATGGATTTAGTGACAGAATTAGACTTGGAAATGCACAGTAGCGTGTGTGTGAAGTTATTCTGAATGACCCTATGTGCACCTTGAATATTATATACCCTTTTAGGGATAGATTTCAAATAGCTCTGATATAGCAGAAACCACTAAATTATGAAATTGCTAAATTGGGAATTGTATTTCAACCCAGAACAAAAAATGTGCTTTGACGGACACTAAATAACTTGCCCATCCACAACAGGACAGCGGTAACGACAGATTTAGCGGGATATAAATTTGAGGCCTACTATTTAGGCGCTGGGTGACCGGTATGGATTTAGTGACAGAATTAGACTTGGAAATGCACAGTAGCGTGTGTGTGAAGTTATTCTGAATGACCCTATGTGCACCTTGAATATTATATACCCTTTTAGGGATAGATTTCAAATAGCTCTGATATAGCAGAAACCACTAAATTATGAAATTGCTAAATTGGGAATTGTATTTCAACCCTGAACAAAAAATGTGCTTTGATGGACACTAAATAACTTGCCCATCCACAACAGGACAGCGGTAACGACAGATTTAGCGGGATATAAATTTGAGGCCTACTATTTAGGCGCTGGGTGACCGGTATGGATTTAGTGACAGAATTAGACTTGGAAATGCACAGTAGCGTGTGTGTGAAGTTATTCTGAATGACCCTATGTGCACCTTGAATATTATATACCCTTTTAGGGATAGATTTCAAATAGCTCTGATATAGCAGAAACCACTAAATTATGAAATTGCTAAATTGGGAATTGTAATTCAACCCTGAACAAAAAATGTGCTTTGACGGACACTAAATAACTTGCCCAGCCACAACAGTACAGCGGTAACGACAGATTTAGCGGGATATAAATTTGAGGCCTAGTATTTAGGCGCTGGGTGACCGGTATGGATTTAGTGACAGAATTAGACTGGGATATGGCCAAAAAATAACCACACTATTGCTGGTTAAATGCACTTGGTGTGACAGCTTGACCAACCACACTACTGAGGGTTAAATGCACTTGGTGACGGGCGCAGCTTGCCCCTGATGTAGTATATGGCCAAAAAATGAACAGACTATTGCTGGTTAAATGCACTTGGTGTGACAGCTTCACCCTGATGTAGGCTTTAGCCAAAAAACAACCACACCATTGAGGGTTAAATTCACTTGGTGACAGGCGCAGCTTGCCCCTGATGTAGTATATGGCCAAAAATGAACAGACTATTGCTGGTTAAATGCACTTGGTGTGACAGCTTGACCAACCACACTACTGAGGGTTAAATGCACTTGGTGACGGGCGCAGCTTGCCCCTGATGTAGTATATGGCCAAAAAATGAACAGACTATTGCTGGTTAAATGCACTTGGTGTGACAGCTTGACCAACCACACTACTGAGGGTTAAATGCACTTGGTGACGGGCGCAGCTTGCCCCTGATGTAGTATATGGCCAAAAAATAAACAGACTATTGCTGGTTAAATGCACTTGGTGTGACAGCTTCACCCTGATGTAGGCTTTAGCCAAAAAACAACCACACCATTGAGGGTTAAATGCACTTGGTGACAGGCGCAGCTTGCCCCTGATGTAGTATATGGCCAAAAAATAAACAGACTATTGCTGGTTAAATGCACTTGGTGTGACAGCTTCACCCTGATGTAGGCTTTAGCCAAAAAACAACCACACCATTGAGGGTTAAATGCACTTGGTCGCAGCTTGGATGCACTTGGTCGCAGCACCGCACAAGACACAAAATGGCCGCCGATCACCCCAGAAAAAAGTGACTGACAAACGGTCTGGGCAGCCTAAAAACAGTGAGTGAGCATTTGAATTTCAGCAGCTCAATGATGCACAGCTGCAGATCGATCGATTAATCAAGTCCTTTGGAGGAGTTAATCTGCCTAATCTCACCCTACTGTCGCAGCCGCAACCTCTCCCTACGCTAATCAGAGCAGAGTGACGGGCGGCGCTATGTGACTCCAGCTTAAATAGAGGCTGGGTCACATGGTGCTCTGGCCAATCACAGCCATGCCAATAGTAGGCATGGCTGTGATGGCCTCTTGGGGCAAGTAGTATGACGCTTGTTGATTGGCTGCTTTGCAGCCTTTCAAAAAGCGCCAAGAAAGCGTAACAAAAGCGCCAAGAAAGCGACGAACACCGAACCCGAACCCGGACTTTTACGAAAATGTCCGGGTTCGGGTCCGTGTCACGGACACCCCAAAATTCGGTACGAACCCGAACTATACAGTTCGAGTTCGCTCATCCCTAATAATGATATATCATGCGGGGGAAATGTAGCTTTTTCTGTGTTCTGTTTTCAACTGTATATGTATATACCTACGAACAGATGTACAAATACATATATACATATATATATACACACGCGTACACATAAATGTATTACATAAATGATCCTCGTCCACACGGTCTCAGGTTGTGGTCAGTTTTTAACGTCATATGGTTTGGAGGTTCTGGTTAGTAGTTTGAATATTCGATTGATTCGTTTGGTCCAAAAGGTGTTAATGTGTTGAGGCGATAGATCCAGTGCATTTCTTTCTGGCAGAGTTGTTGATAAGAAGTGGTTATGTGTTCTATGGGTGAAACTTTGAGTGTTGACGGGTCCTTGTTGTGTTTCTCTGAGTAGTGGCGGGATACGCTGTGGGTTAGGACACCTCGTCTGATGTTTGAGCGATGCTCGTTCATTCTTTCTCTGACTGATTGTGGACTAAACGAATCAATCGAATATTCAAACTACTAACCAGAACCTCCAAACCATATGACGTTAAAAACTGACCACAACCTGAGACCGTGTGGACGAGGATCATTTATGTAATACATTTATGTGTACGCGTGTGTATATATATATATGTATATATGTATTTGTACATTTGTTCGTAGGTATATACATATACAGTTGAAAACAGAACACAGAAAAAGCTACATTTCCCCCGCATGATATATCATTATATATCTATATGTGTCTTTTTTTTTTTTCTTTATGTAGATATATATATATATCTTTTTGTATATATACAGATCGAGGATTTTTATATTTCATTTACATTTAGATTTTATTTATATATATTTTTTTCACGTTCCATTTACGTTTTTAGAGACAACGCACAGTCTGACGAATATTTAATATTTATTTATTCTTTTTACATCGTTCTCACCCTCTTTTTAAATTTTTCTACTCAAATATGACATTACCATTTCTATTTATTTTCATTTCCACTTGGAATTTATCCTCCTTTTTTAATTTCCTTTTTTTTATTTTTTATTTTTATTTCTTTTTTATTTCATTTTTTAATTCATATTTATTTTTATTTTTTTCATTTTTTAATTCATTTTTTAATTCTTTTCATCCTTCATCTCATCTATCGATTATATATATATTTTTTCAATAGTCTTTTCATTTTTTACTGTTTGTAATCCATGCGCAATTTCTGTACAAACTTATGTGAAACACCCCTGGTTTAAGGACAGAGTTGAACACAGACCTGCATGTAATTCCTATGTATATAACTTCCACTGGTATAATTTACATTTTCCAACTTGCTCTCTACCCTGGAGCAACTCATCAGTGCCAATTCACCCCCTCCCCCTTCCCAACCTTTCTCCCCCCTCCGGGCCCTTACATGCAGTATCAAAAACCAAAAAAACACCTTCCTGTCACCACCATATATGCCCCCTATCAGCCCTCTAGACAGAATTAGAATAATAACAAAACATACTAAAACAGTGTTTATTGCATCATTACACATGCCCCTTATTACCCCTCCAGACTAGCCATCCACATCATCCCTTGAAAGTGCACCATTCTACATTCGTCTTGCATTGGCTACGATGTGTTCCACAGTGGAACGCATACCGGAACTCACTTCTCAGCCGCACCAAGCGCTCTCTATTGTTCGCGATGCGTTCCACTGTGGAACGCAAACCGGAACTAACTTCTCCACCGCTCCAAGCGCTCTCAGCTGGAGCTCATCTTTAAACCACGTCACTCCCTCCCTAAGCGCCTGCCTCCTCACCACCCAGGTCCCGGTCATCACACCAGAACCACTTCTAACTTAGCCGGCCGATGTTCGCTCCACTCTGGAACGCATACCGGAAGTGACATCACTTCCTTTCCCCGCTGCTGCTGCCCTGCAAACAGGTTTTTGGCGCTCTTTTTGAATACAAATACATGAGAACCATTGTAATTCACTTATGCTCCTGATGAAGGGGATCCTTGGTGACCCCGAAACGCGTTGAGCCTACTTTTACCTTTACCCTACCCTGTGCTAATAAAGAGGAAATTTACCAGACGTTCCAGCTGTGACTGCCGTTTATTTCCAGACGATCTTATAGGCGACCCAGGCGCAGGAGGAAGCAGAGTGGGTGTTATGTGCTTTATCCCACCCTGCCCCTCCAGGGTGAAGTGAGTTTTTTTACTTGATAGTTTTTTTACTTGAAAATTTTCACTTGAAAAATGCATTATATAGAAGATTTTTTTCAAAGAGAGTATCTTTTTTGAAAAATTTCTTCGGTTCCAACGGGGACATTTTTAATAAACCTTTTTAATATACCTTTCTCAATTATACCATTCTAATAACCCTGCTGAGGTACACAAGCATCTGTTTTTTTTTAGCGAGTTTTGATAACCGCCTGTATTCAACACTCAACCCCCCCCCCCCCTTTTTTTACTATTCTAAAATCAGCAACTGACTACCTCTAAGGGATTTGGCGCCTTATACAGGTCATTTTTTTTATTTTGTGTTGTCCTTCTTGTACCAGGTCCATTTTAGATTAATTCTATCTGGACATTGCACCTGTGGCAGCCTTACACTTCCCCAACAACTGAATCAAACAAAAAATATACGAAAAATAAATATTTAGAAAAAATACAAAAAATAACATACAGAAAGAAATAAGTATTCACCCGAAATATACACTTTTGGACCCGGGATATATCATATTACCACCTAACGGTCCGTTCCCTTTGGCGCCCTGCCTGGATATCCCAGACTCTCTAGACACCAAGGAGTCTGCGACTAATCCCCTCTTCTTTTTTCCCTATATGTCTCACAGTTAAAAGTCGCAGCAGTTGTGGTGCGCCACTGCCCTCTTGTGGTGTTCTTTGGCAATGACTGAGCAGTCAGCCTGGTAAATGCTGTGGTGACCTGCTGCAAACCGGGATCCCTAGCCAGTGCAGAGGTAGACAAAACCTCTGGCTGGAGAGGCTCTGGAAGGCAAACTGGGGGTGCCTGTGGGAGCTTCCAGGGCAGGATGTATGGTTGCACTCTGGCATTAACGGTTAATACAGAATTGTTTATCTGACCCACCCGTAGTGTTGGGGGTGCTGCCAGGTCAGGAATTATTTACTCTGGTTCTGGCTGGGCCCGTTCCCTGAACCTTAATTTGCGAATTTGGGGTCTCCTACAAACAATGGATCCTCCCTGCATAGCCTGGGTCTTCCTGCCAGGTCTCAGGGGTAAATGCAGGGGATAGTGGCTTGGCCAGGAGGATCACTCCTGCGGCAAAGGGGCCTTGAATTGCATTGGAGTGTATTCAACCTGGTCCCCCACATACAGATTGTTTCGGGCCTGAGGCAGGTAAGTGCACTTGACAGAGCGGCGGCTCACGAATACCTCGGCTCCCGAGTAGTTATCTTGGAGGAAGCCCACTTCTCTCTCTACAGAAAACCAGAGTACTGTTCCTGTGCGCCGGGCGAGTTTGGGGTCCCCTGGCTGGGGGTCATTTGGCACCTGTTTAACTCAATCCTCAACAGCTGTCTTATACTCCCACTGGCTTTGAGCATGACAGGTGATCTCCATTGGGACTTCTGGATTGAGGTGACTGGGCCTGGGTTCAATACGGCTGGGCGGTAGAGGGAAGCTCCGTCCGCCTCCGCCGTGGGGCCTCTCGGTGCCTAGTAGGTGAGTCAAGTATAACCGGGCGCGGTGCAGGGGCAGCTAGGGGCTGGATAAGGGCCTCAGGGAGCGGAACTGCTACAACCTGTTGTTGCGGCAGGGTGGCTGGCTCTGGTGCCTCCTGCTGGTGCTCGGCAGTGGTCGCGGCTGACTCTACAGCTGGGACGTCAGTCGCTGGAGGCCCAGAAGCAGTCTGCGATGCAGAGACCTCCGAGGCCTGGACAGCTTTGCTGGCGGTGGTTTCCGCGGGAGCGGGCTAGTCGGCGGCGGCGGCGGCCATCTTGTCGTCAGCTCTGGCAGCAATCTCGGTGTCGGGGGAAGAATCCACAGTCTCCACAGGCAATCCAAAGACGCTGGGGCCAGTCTTCTTCACCACCTGGGATATGTAGATCTCCGGTGGTGGAATTTCGTATGCTGGTTTGTCCCCAATGACCATCTGGTCCCATTTTGGTGTTGGGAGACGCGCCATCTTCTTTCCTTCTCCTGCCATCATGAGTGCAAGAATTGAGGGTGGAGCCTGAGGGGAGGAGTCTTCACTCGCTTGGCTCACATTACAGAGTTCTTCGGGGCAGTCTTTAGTTTTTCCGCTTCCAGGGGGGCGTAGTCATCATTTTCGCTCTCCTGAGATGGCGTTCTTGAGTTTTCCCGCTTCCAATGGGCATGACGAAGCGGCGCCATTACAAAAAATGTGGCAAATTAACCCCTGAAGTGTTGGCGTGCATGGTTTAGTGCTTTATGGCACCGGAATAAAGGCAATAAAGTCAATTTTCGGAGTATTCACATATAGGGACAGACTAGCTGAGGAGGGCTGGCTTCTCCTAGGTCTCTGGACTTAACTCACAGATAGATTCTCAGGGGATGCTTTCTTCCTGGAATTCTGGAGGTTGTGTGTGGTTCTCTGTTTCTTTCATCCAGCTGAGGCTGCAGGTGCTCAGCCTGGGTATATGGTCAGTTCTCAGCCGAGACAAGATCCTTGCTGTCTTCCCTATGCAGGGTATCTCCTCACACACACACCCTACCCCTGGCAAGGGGTGGGCTACACTGACTCTAACTTCCTTCTCCACCCATGCTGCAGGATGTGGTAACAGCCCACTCTGCTCACAGAAAGGGAGCTAAGCTGGAATAATCCATTCCAGCCTAGTGTCACGACGGGGTGTGGGGGAAAACCCCCACCTTATAAAGCAAGAAGGATAATGATAGCAACTAGGCCAGGACGCCGACATTAGAGAGCAGGTCACCTCCTATTACATCCCTAATCCTCCCCCTAATTCAAGGCCGTGACAGTTAGATACACTAAACTACAACTTGTACCTGGCTAATTCATTGCTGCCACCTGCTGGTGAACTTGGAAAATTACATGGAACAATTGTATTTAACATAGGTTTTACATGCACATTTGTGAAGACATAATGTAAATTACATCTGATGACAATATACAGGCTCTTAAAAGATAGTAGCAGGGTAGAGGAGTGTAGTAACACAACTCTGGGGTGTTACACAATGCCCTACAGGAGACGCTAAATGAAATACAGCGGCCAGACCCATAGGCCATGGGAGCTTTCCAGGAGGTGGACCAGCTACTGAAAGACCAGTTCATAGTGGGGCTCTCCAACAAGTTCTTACAGGACAAATTGCAGGAGATGACCTGGACAACAGCCAACATGACATTCTACAGCGTCTACTTAGACGCCGTGGAGAGAGAGGAAGAGCACATGCCTGTGGCAGTGAGAGTAGTGGGTAGCACCCATTCTACAGGGGAATGGTCGAGGGCTGAATACTCAAAGTCTTAAAGCATGTGGTCCAGGCCCTGCAGACAGAATTGAGAGAACTTCGGTTGGAAGTGTCCCATATGAAGGCAGAATCACCCCGGCCTTCGAAAATGACCTCAGCACCCCGCACCACTCTACCCAGGAAGACTCAGGTGCGGGGGCACGGACAATATCCGTCATCTGTGGCACGTGAACCCTGCAGCCAAACACAGCCTGCAGCGTGACCTGTCATCATGCCTGCCTGCACCAGGGCACTGCGTGGAGGACATTATTGTCAGCACTAAAGATGCATTACTGAGGGCAATTTAGGGAAATGTATAATATTTGTGACAGTATTAAGGGTCATTACTGGGGACATTTTAATACTGGGGCACTATAGGGGGCATTATTTGGGCATTTTGTAATATGGGGGCATGACTGGAGGCATTAGGAACATTTTTATACAGGGGCATTATTGGGGGATTTTTTGTAGTGGGAGCATTATTACTGGGCACTATAATACAATTTTTACTGGAGGTACAATAGTGGGTATTATTGCCCAAAGCACTGAAGGGGCACTTCTATCACTAGGGACATATTAGGGGACCTTATTTCTGGGGACATTATACAAAATATGGGGTATTATTATTACTGGGAGCACAATATGGGTATTATTATTTTTATTATTACTGCAGGCACTATTGTGAGGTTATTATTGCCAGAGGCACTATAGGGGCATTATTATTACTAGGGGCACTTTTTTCAGCAGTATAGTATTTTGGGGGCATTACATAGCACAGTGGGCACAGCAGGATGAAACAGGATGACACCTGTGGGACACCAGGGTGGGGAGTTTATGTTAAGGTGGGGATGAAATCTTTGATTTCTCATTCTTGCAAAAAGTCTGTGTGGCAAACTCTGTAGAAACAAGATGAAGCAGAAAGAACAGGGACGGATTAACCTCCTGCCGTCACACTAACGCCGATAGGCGTCAGTGCGGCGGCACTCTCAGGTCTCAGCGACACCTATTGGCGTCATCTCGTGAGACCCGAGATGTCGCATGAACGCACACGCACATGCGCGCACGTTCATAGCGGCGCGCCACTGAGAAGTTAAACTACAGCCTGCCAGCGATGATCATTCGCTGGCAGGCTGTGGATGTTTAAAAAATTGCATCAGAAAGGAATATTAGATGCTGTTTTGATAACAGCGTCTGATATACCTGCTACCTGGTCCTCTGGTGGTCCCTTTTGCTTGGATCGATTACCAGAGGACACAGGCAGCTCTGTAAGTAGCACCAAGCACCACACTACACTACATCCCCCCTGTCACTTATTAACCCCTGATCACCCCATATAGACTCCCTGATCACCCCCCTGTCACCCCCCTGTCATTGATCTCCCCCTGTAAGGCTCAATTCAGACGTCCGTATGTGTTTTGCGGATCCGCGGATCCGCAAAACACGGACACCAGCAATGTGCTTTCCGCATTTTGCGGATCCGGACAAGAATAGGACATGTTCTATATTTTTGCGGAACGGAAGTGCAGACCCAGAAGTGCAGATCCGCAATTCGGGATCCGAGCGGGACAAAGTTTGTCCCCATACAAATGAATGGGTCTGCAATTCTGTTCCACAAAATGCGGAACAGAATTGCCGGACGTGTGAATGGGGCCTAAGGCCCCTTTCAAACGGGCGAGAATTCCGCGCGGATGCAATGCGGGAGTTGAACGCATTGCACCCGCACTAAATCCCGACCCATTCATTTCTATGGGGCTGTTCACATGAGCAGTGATTTTCATGCATCACTTGTTCATTGCGTGAAAATCGCAACATGCTCTATATTCTGCGTTTTTCACGTAACGCAGGCCCTATAGAAATGAATGGGGATACAGAAAGTGCATGCTCCAATGATGCAAGACTTCACCTGGAAGTGAAGGCACCGAACCTGGCGCCTTCACTTCAGGGTGGACGGACGTGTCTCGGTGCATGTGCAGTCGGAATCTGCTCAGGAAGCAGAAGATCAGGTCCACAAGAACTGAGGCACAGCACAGGCACGGAAATCCTGGGCTCGGCAAGATGTCAGGCCCTGTCAATCAGAGAGGAGATGGGCATTTCAAAAGCGGAGCTCCAAGGCTTCTGGCCATCCCCTTCTGGTCGAAAGAGCGAACTTGCATAATAATAAAAAAAATGATATTTAAGGAATGCTGCTATATACAAAGATACTAAGGTATCATTTTAATGGCATGATCAACCCTACCAGGCAACATGCCTGGTTTAATAGGGTTGATCATGCTGACAGACGCTATTTAAGAATATACTATACACTGAGAATATATGTAATGCCTGTTGATGTTTTCTCCTGTGGTCCGTGAGAAGGTTCTCTGTGAAGACTGCGGAGACTGAAGATTGTGTCTGAATTAAAAAGAAAACATGACATAAATATTCCAGCAGTTGTTGGACTCTTTAATACATACTGTCTATCAGGATGGACCCCGTGTCTCAATCTAGTATCAAACAACGAGTGACCCCGATGTCCATTGTAACTTGTCACACCTCACCTTTCATTTGCTAAGTGAACTGGACAACTGCAACTTCTGACACTCACTAATTTCCAACATTCTGTCATTTTCTGTGATTTTGTTGATGTCGCCACATAAAAAATGGACATGGAGTCTCAGCCCAATGGAGATTCTTAAAGGGTTGCAAAAAGAAGTATAAAAAGTATTCCCAAATCGTGCACTGAGACCCTATTTAGCATAAAACAGCAATTTGGGTAATAAAAGAATCAAGCATACTTTTATTTTTTATTCACATGGCCGTATCAGGGCTTGTCTTTTGCAGAACAAGATGTACTTTCTAATGGCGCCATTTACAGTTGCATTCAATGTGAATGGGAAGCGGAAGAAGTTATGAAGAGGCGGATATTTCAGTATAGTAAATGACCCCCTAAATCTGTGCAGCAGCTCTAGCCATTCTGACAGCTCCCTGACCGAATGTAGCTGCTTGCAGAATCTATATATAATGTACATTCCAGGGGCATAGCAAGTAACCGTGGGGCTTCATAGCAAAATTGACTTGGGCCCCGCTCTATCTTCTGCAGCAATTCCTTTAAATTTTATAATTATTATGGTCTCCCTGATGCACAAGGATAATGTAAAAGTTGAAGTGACTTTATTGTACATATTGTAGATAATGCACACAGTGATGTCACTAGTAGGAGAATATACGCAAATAGGTCATTGCATAGGAATGACACATATAGAAAGGTCATCATGTATCCCTTCTCTATGTTGAGAAGGGGTAATACAGGATGGTCCACGAAAAAGTAGACAGTCTCCAGCAATAGTATGACAAAATGAATGAGCAAGTGGAGTGTTTCTTTAATAACCCACATGGCACACGATGCAGAAAGTGGTCCCCATTCATATCTATGCATTTTGGGCACGTCGGATTATGTCGGCTGATACTACTCGTAATGTTGCGGATAGTGTTTGTGATATTTTCCTTCAGTTCATCCAGGGATGTGGATTGTTAGCGGACATTTTCTGTTTTGAAGTTCCCAACAGATAAAAATTGCACGAGGACAAGTCTGAGGAACGTGGTGGCCATAACCCCTTGCTCACAGTTTGCTCCTACATCAACAGTTCATGAATCCGTGCCAGCGAGGTGCGGCATGTTGTGCCATCTTGTTGGAGAGAGCAGGACATTTTTGTTTCTGCAGCATCACTGCTGTAGAGCTGCAAGCAGTATCGGCCAACATAATCCGATGTGCCCAAAGATGCATAGCCTGGAACAGGGACCACTTTCAGCATCTTTTGTGACTTGTGGGTAAAAATAACAATCCACTTGCTCATTCATCTTGTCATACTATCGCTGAGGTGGGCTACTTTTTCGTGGGCCACATAAACGTGGAGCCCAACAGTCATTATTTGCTGCACCTTATGTCTGAATGAAAATGCATTTCTGGTATTTTACAGTAAAACCCATACTCTTCACAAAGTCTCCCAAGGTGTCCAGGACCTTATTTATTTATTTACTTTATGCACTTATATAGCGCTGCTATATACCGCAGCTCTTTACAGACATTAGCATCCAACTGTCCTTAATGGGGCTCACAATCTAAGTTCCCTATCAGTATGTCTTTGGAGTGTAGGAGGAAACTGGAGTACCTGAAGGAACCCACACAAGCACAGGGAGAACATACAAACTCCATGCAGATGTTGTTATTGGTCAGATTTGAACCTAGGACCCCAGCACTGCAAGGCACCAGTGCCAACCAGTGAGCCACCGTGCTGCCCACTCATGGCGTAGCCTTAATAAAAATAAATGATGCCATCTATCTCTATGAACGTATCTATGCTTCAAGAGGGACAACTGATTAATTCCTTAACATATGGAAGCTCAAAAACTCTCAGAAGACTCTTGTCACCCACACTTTTAAAAATATGAGGTTCTTAGCACACAATCTGATGACATTGTGTGAGCCCATCTGCCACGTCAAGGCGACCTCATTCAGATAGGTCCCTACCCTAAGACTCTTTTTTTTTTATAACATGATTTACACTGATTTGCACTATTAATTTGAAAAGCCAAACTGATAAGCAGTATATTGGCGTTTCTCTATAACAACTGACTACTGTATACAAAATAATGTAAAAGCACACTGCAAGTGATAACACCAGTTACACTCAATATATCCTGTTATATGTATAACGTGTTAGTGTAGGGACCCACCTAAACAAGGAGGGATTAAGCACTGCAAAAGGGCTAACAAAACAGATGTGAATTTAATATATGAAATAGAATTCAACCCATGAAATGTTATAACAATATTGATTGCAACTGGTACACCATGCAATGTTTGTATAGTCAGCCACTGCAGAGGAAAAGCTTTTTTGTTTTTGGTGCATTATGTGGCGGAGGCCAAGCTTTGATTTTTCTAAAATGTAAAATTTAGAACAGAACTTTTCTCCTATTACTGTGATCCTATATACACACTGCATACATTTACCCTATACATAGACTACACTTACCTTTCACATACACGATATAGACTACACTTACCCTCTGTATGCACAGTATATATATATATATATATATATATATACTACATTACACTTACCTTATATACATACTATATAGACTACACTTACCGTAAATATACACTAGACTATTCTTACTCTATATATACATTACATAAAGTACATGTACCCTAAATATACACTACATGTACCCTAATATACACTATTATACTTGCCTTATACATACACTATATACTGTACACATACCTTATACACTAAATATTGACGACACTTACCCTATACACGCACTATATACACAATATATCCACTATATACTCTACACATACTCAATATACAGACTAAGTATAAAGATTACACCTATATACACACTACAGAGACTACACTATACATATACTATATACACTACATTAATCCTATATGCTGACACTATATAGATTACTTATCCTATATACACACTATATACGCTACACTTACCTTTTTTACAGACATTAAATAACTTACACTTATCCTAAAAGCACACTATATAGATTACACCTATCCTATGTAAACACGATGTAGACTACACTTACCTTACACATAAACTGTATACACTACACTTACCCTATACACACACTATATACACTATACATACACTATATATACTACACTTACCTTATATACAGGCACTTTATACATTAATTGTCCTATATACACACACACACTATATACACTACACATACCGCATGTAACACTATAATGACTACACATGTCATATACATACACTATATACACTAAACTTACCCCATATACAGAAACTATATAAATTACACTTATCATATACATACAATATATACATTACACTTACCCCACATAATATATAAATATATATATATCTATATACACACACACTACACATACCCAATATACAGATAATATATAAACTAAACAACACTTACCCTGTACAAACACTATACACACTATACATTTGATATATACTCTACACATACCTAATATACAGACTAGTTATAAAAATTACACTTATCATATATACAAAACATAAATACTACATTTATGCTACAGCAGATACATACTACATAGGCTTAACCTATACATAAACTATATACACTACATTTATCCTATATGCAGACACTATATAAATTGCTTACCCCTATATACACACTATATAGATTACACTTATCCTACACACATACGCTATGTACACTACAGTTATCCTATATACACACTATTACACTACACCTTATTCATACACTATATACACTTACCCTATATACAGACTAACTATAAAGCTGACATATTCTATAAACACAACACATAGAGTACACTTACTGTTTATACACTAATACATACTACATAGACTACGCTTACCCTATACATTATCTATATACACTACATTTACCTTATACATACACAAAATACACTACACTTACCTGATATACAGACACAATATAGAGTACAGTTACCTGATATACAGACACAATATAGATTGCACTTACCTGATATACAGACACAATATAGATTACACTTACCTGATATACAGACACAATATAGATTATACTTATCCTATGTACACACTATATAGAGTACACTAACACTATGTAGACTATACTTAACCTATATGCATACTATGTAGACTACACTTACCCTATACATCCACTATATAGACTACATTTACCCTATGCATCCACTATATAGACTACACTTACCCTATATATAGACAATATAGATTACACTTACTGTATGTACACGCCGGAAAATATGGTGCGGTATCGGGACAGAGGGACAGATTGGAATCCCATGAAAGCACTACAGAGTGCTTCCGTGGGTTTTCTGTCCGTGCCTCTACACAGCAAAAAAGTAGTGCATGCGGACCGCAACAGAGGCAAGGCCGTCACACATGAGCCCTAAGTCACATGACAGTGACATTACTCACTGGCAGCAGCTATTTTCCAATATTTTCCTGCTGCCACTTCTCAAACAGTGCAGATCCAGAAAGTGCATGCTCCAATGATGCAAGACTTCACCTGGAAGTGAAGGCACCGAACCTGGCGCCTTCATTGCAGGGTGGACTGACGTGTCTCGGTGCATGTGCAGCCGGAATCTGCTCAGGAAGCAGAAGATCAGGTCCACAAGAACTGAGTCACAGCACAGGCACGAAAATCCTGGGCTAGGCAAGATGTCAGGCCCTGTCAATCAGAGAGGAGATGGGCATTTCAAAAGCGGAGCTCCAAGGCTTCTGGCCATCCCCTTCTGGTCGAAAGAGCGAACTTGCATAATAATAAAAAAAAATGATATTTAAGGAATGCTGCTATATACAAAGATACTAAGGTATCATTTTAATGGCATGATCAACCCTACCAGGCAACAGGCCTGGTTTAATAGGGTTGATCATGCTGACAGACGCTATTTAAGAATATACTATACACTGAGAATATATGTAATGCCTGTTGATGTTTTCTCCTGTGGTCCGTGAGAAGGTTCTCTGTGAAGACTGCGGAGACTGAAGATTGTGTCTGAATTAAAAAGAAAACAAGACATAAATATTCCAGCAGTTGTTGGACTCTTTAATACATACTGTCTATCGGGATGGACCCCGTGTCTCAATCTAGTATCAAACAACGAGTGACCCCGATGTCCATAAAAAATGGACTCAGCCCAATGGAGATTCTTAAAGGGTTGCAAAAAGAAGTATAAAAAGTATTCCCAAATCGTGCACTGAGACCCTATTTAGCATAAAACAGCAATTTGGGTAATAAAAGAATCAAGCATACTTTTATTTTTTATTCACATAGCCGTATCAGGGCTTGTCTTTTGCAGAACAAGATGTACTTTCTAATGGCGCCATTTACAGTTGCATACAATGTGAATGGGAAGCGGAAACAAATTTCAAATGGGGTGGAATTATAAAAAACTAAACAATTCTGCAACAGTTTTATATTATATTTTTTTAACACCGTTTCCTATGCATTAAAACTGACCTATTATTTTTATTCTTGGTCATTACGATTACATTAGTCCCAGGTGCCTGCAGTTTAAAACAGAAGGCACCTGGCGGATATCGCGCCCGCTCTGCTCATGCGGTTTTTGTTACAGAAGCGCACAGAAATCTGTACAGAAATTTGCGCTGACTTTCTGCTCCTTACCCTACACCTGTGTACCGGCACCCTAAGGCTTGGAGGGGAGTATGCAAATTAACTCATACCAGCCCAACCAACTGTCTGAATAAAACATTACCCTTTTTGGGAGGGTTTTTCCGATATTTATATGACTGTGCCTGTAGTAATAGAGCAAGATTTTCATTTAAAGGCTCAGTCCAAAAAAGCTGGTTTCACAAGCTAAGGCCTCATGCACGCGACTGTGCAGTTTTTTTTGCGGTCCGCAAACCACGGATCAGCAAAAATCGGAAGTTGCCCGTGTTGCCTTCCGCAATTTGCGCTGGCAACATAAATGCCTATTGTTGTCCGCAAAGCGCGGACAAGAATAGGACATGTTATATTTTTTTTTAGCGGGGCCGCGGAACCGATCCACGGATGCGGACAGCACACGGAGTGCTGTCCGTATCTTTTGCGGCCCCATTGAAGTGAATGCATGAGGCCTAAGGCCGCAATGCATATGAAGAACCTCACTTACAGGACACTACATGAGATGAGTTTAATGACGCCAAGAATTTTCACGTTTTAAGGCTTTATTCACACAGTCAGTGTTTGGTCAGTGATTTCCATCAGTGATTGTGAGCCAAAACCAGGAGTGGATCCTACACAGACAGAAGGGAGAAGGGAAAGATCTTCACCTGTTCTGTGTTTTGGACCCGCACTTGGTTTTGGCTCAAAATCACTGATGGAAATCACTGACCAAACACTGACTGTGCGAATAAGGCCCTCATGCAATCATCTGCAGTGTCTGCCATTCTTTATACTTCACCTTTCTTTAGCTAACTTCACCACAAGTGTTGTAGACCTGACCAAAAGTCCTATTTTCCCTAGACACATAATAAACCGTTCAAATTTAGGGAAAACGCTAAACATCTTTTCCTGTTTTATTGTATTTATTGTAGCTTACTAAAAACACAGCAGTTTTATACGGAGATATCCCGCCCCTGAATATAACAGTTAGATATGTCTCAGTATCTTACCCCAGAAATCCCACCGCGAGCAGTGGACGCAAAAGCAGCTCCTCCGGGTGTCTCCAAAATCCATCACTAACCATAAAATCAGTTTCATCTCCCAAGGAGCCAACTGATGATTTTTAGATTCAAGCCGACCAATCGCTGTCTGTTTACTGCAGTTGCCATGGTGATGTCAACATCAGAGTTAAAGGGGACATTACCTTCCTGATCACTTTTTCTTTTCAAATACTAATCTTGATGAATTCCTGCACTTATGTCAAGTGTGAATGAAATCCAAATAATCTTTACATGTTATGCCATGGAGAGGTAGAAATTAAAGGGGGCTTGTCACCTATTTGTGCTGCCTTATCTGAGGGCAGTATATAAAGGTGACAGAAATCCAGATTTTTTTTAAGTAGTGGCAATCTCCAACGGGACCTTAGTGCTGGAGCGCCTGTTAGGCCAGGTTCACGTCACCGTTTAGCTTTCCGTTCTTCTGTATTTTAAGCATCCGTTATGCTCAGTTATGCACATGTTGCATCCTTTTTAGCCATTTCCGTCTGGGATCCGTTAATCTAGAGGGAAAAAATTCCTACATCATTTTTTTTTTGCAGTCTAAAATAACGGATCGTAGACAGAAATGGCTAAAACGAAGGCAACGTGTGCATAACAGATGCCTAAAATACATGTGAACTCAGCCTTAGGCCTCATGCACACGGCCGTTGTGTGGTCGTTCCGTGCATTGGCGACTGCAATTTGCGGTCCCTAATGCACAGGCAATGTCCGTGCGGCAGCCATGACGAATCGAGACCTATTCAACTTGAAGGGATCTGCGATTTGTCCGCACCGCAAAAAAACAGAACATGTATGAACCCGCAGCTCTGGATTGCGGGCCGCAATATGGCCTTAAAGGGATTGTGTCACTTCGGTAAATAGTATTTATCATGTAGAGAAAGTTAATACAAGGCACTAACTAATGTATTGTGATTGTCCATATTGCCTCCTTTGCTGGCTGGATTCATTTTTCCATCACATTATACACTGCTTTTTCCCATGGTTACGACCACCCTGTAAACCATCAGTGGTGGCCCTGCTTGCACACTATAGGAGAAAGCACCAGCCTATGTGAGTTTCCACAGTCCTGGTCACAGAGAGGATTACAGGGTGGTCATAACCATGGTAACGAGCAGTGTATATGTAACGCCCCAGAGTGGCATTACCACTTCTTCACCCCGCTACTATCTCTAATGTGCTAATATCATGTCATCTTGTGTATTTATTTCAGGTCCACTATACTGTGCATTTCTAATGTTTGCAACTGTTGTGTTTAAATGTAATTTGCCTGGTTTACCAGCAGGTGGCAGCAAATACGGCAGAGCTATAGTTAGGTAGAATGGAGCTTTTCATTCCATTCTAAACCCCCTCGGTGGAGGAGTGGGGCAGTCCCACTTCCTGCAGGAAGGGTGGGGATTAGTGAGAGTCAGTTCCAGCTTACCCCCTGCCAAGGGAGGGTGTGCTGGGCACGTCTCTCCTGGACATGCCCAAGCCAAGCCATCCAGAGCACCCTCAGCTCTGCTGGACATGGAGGCCAAAGCTTGAAGCCTCAGGAGACAGGGGGAGTATTTCCTTGCCAAACATAGAGTCAGGCTACTAAGTGTTGTGCAGCATAAAGAAGAAGCAAAGTTATACTGCCGGCCTGATAGTACAGCAGAGCCAGAGAGCAACAAATGTAGTAGTGATGAGTTGGCCTGCCAGAGTCTTAATGCTAAAGCCTGCTGGGACCAAGGCAAAGCTGGAACTGCATCTCAAGATCTGGACTCAAGTTATTCTTTTATCCCTCAACTATTCCCCCTATTTGTTTGCTTCGGAGCCAGCGCCTGGGGTCCAGCCGTATCCAGGTAGGAGCACCGTAACACTCACACCTCATATAAAAGGACATTTTAGGCCACCCTATACCACTCGGCCGTTCCTACACCTGGGACGCGACATAGAGGGCCCATTGGCGTGGCCGCCCATTGCATATATTCTGATACTCACCTCATCCACTTGCACACAAAGGATCTGTCGCGCTGGGAGCGTGCGGTGACGTCATCACGCTGTGCGCCGGTCCTTCGGCAGGTCCTTTTCATTCAATACAGGAGCAAGAGGATGAGGTGAGTATATATTTTCATTTTTTTTTTGCTGAAATTAAACATTACAGCAGGGAGCCACTATGAGGCATTATTACTGCAGTGGTCACTATGGCGAACATTATGGGCCACCATAAGGAACATTAGTACTGCTAAGCACTGACACTGCACAGCTAAAAAATAGTTTTCAAAGCATCTCTTCCTAATGGATCCGTGTTGCATTTGTGGTTTTCACGGATACATAGACTATAATGGGTATGATGGATCCGTGAACACGGACAAAGTAGAGCATTTATCCGTGCTGAAAACACAGACCCACGGACCGTGCTAAAACACACATTAAAAGATATGTATATACTTTAATAGTTTTATTTTACACAATAGCAAAAAAAAAAATTTGAATATAGGGAGAGACCCCCTTGGGCTTATGCACACGACCGTATGTATTTTGTGGTCTGCAAAAAAAAACGTATCGCTAAAAATACTGATGAAATCCGTGTGCGTTACGTATTTTGCGGAACGGAACAGCTGGCCTTACATAGAACTGTACCTTCCTTGTCCGTAATGCGGACAATAATAGGACATGCTCTATTAATAGGACATATTCTATACAGAAACGGAATTCACGCGGAGTAACTTCCGTTTTTTTGCGGACCCATTGAAGGGAATGGTTCCGCATACGGTCCGCAAATAAAAAACAACACAATGGACACGGAAAGAAAATACGTTTGTGTGCATGAGCCCTTAAAGTAGCTTTGCTGACAGGCTAAGGGTCCTATTACACCTGCAGAGGAAGCAGGCGGTTTTTGGGAAAGAAGAGGAGACAGTGGCTATTTCATGCAGCAATCTCGCTAATGCTATCACTCGCCTCCATACTGAATCAGTACGGCACAATCTGCTGCCCACAAACAAGGATTTTTAAACCTCCTAAAAGATTCTGATTACCCGATGAACGAGCATTTGCTCGCTCATCGGGTAATTGGTGGCAGTATTACACTGCCAGATCATCGCTAATGAGCATTCATATGAACATTTGTTAGCGATGATCTGAACAATTATCTTCAGGTGTAATAGGGCCTTAAAGGGGTTGTCTCACTTCAGGAAATAGCATTTATCATGTAGAGAACGTTAATACGAGGCACTTACTAGTGTAGTGGTATTATCCATATTGCTTCCTTTGACTGGATTCATTTTTCCATCACATTATACACTGCTCGTTTCCATGGCTACGACCACCCTGCAATCCATCAGCGTTGGCTGTGCTTGCACTCTATAGGAAAAGCACCAGCCTATATAAGCTCCCACTGTACCAGCCACCAGAGAGGCTGGTGTTTTTTTCTACAGTGTGCAAGCACGGCCACCACTGATGGATTGCAGGGTGGTCGTAACCATGGAAACGAGCAGTGTATAATGTGGTAAAAAAATGAATCCAGCCAGCAAAGGAGGCAATATGGACAATCACAATACATTAGTAAGTGCCTTGTATTAACTTTCTCTACATGACAAATGCCACTTGCTGAAATGACACAATCCCTTTAAAGGTAGGTTTTGTCAGCTCCAAAATCCTCTGCGTATCCCACGTCAGAAACCGCTGCGCTGTGTTTTCTGCCACTGAATGGAGCTAAACCAGTAGCAGGCTCCGGGTACGGCTTTGTGGGGGGCAATAACCCTCGGCTGCGTGAACTGCCGCTTGGCCTCCCATTGAATACAATGGGAGGTGGTTTCAGCGCAGATTCAGCCAGGTTTTCTGCACCAATGAAATGAACTCAGTGAGAGAGTGCAGTGAGAGCACAGCATGGACACGCAAGATAAGGTAGACCTCGCGGCACATTGCATTTGCCACTCTAATATTTTGGTCAGTTATTTCTGTCAGTGATTTTGAGCCCAAACCAGGTGCGGGTCTAACCACAGAACAGGTGCAGATCTTTCCCTTATACCTTATCTCTGTGGAGGCTCCACTTCTGGTTTTGGCTCACCATCACTGATGGAAATCACTGACCAAACACTGATGTGTGAATGAGGCCTAACACTGCCCTCACTGATTGCACAGTATCAGAGTGGTGAAGAGAAATGAGAGCTGGTGGCCGCCCGTGATATATAAATGCCCCAATAACAATAAGATCTCTTTCACACGTCCGTGATGACATCTGTGACAAGCTGGTCAGTCTTTCATCCGTGAAAATGTCTGTGAAGGATCCGTGTGTCCGTTTTTTGCCCTCCAGGTGTCATCCGTATTCCATATACACTGCTAGGCTGAAAATGAAGTTTCAATCACAGCTCCTACCAATGGTTAGTGAATATCACTGAGAGAACGAAGTGGTTTTCACGGACCCGTAGACTCCAATGGGCTGGTTTGGTTTTGGGCGGTTTTAGGTAACAAGCTGCATCTGAGCAGCCTTGCATGCGCAATGACGCAACACGTCAGGTGACATCACGCGCATCGGCGCGATGACGTCAGACGCACGGCGTTCCTCGCTGAGTGCGGCTATTTCATTTCACAAGCTGCGGCTCACCTGATACCTGCCATCCACCATACCAGACGTCCTCTACACTCAGGTTGGGCACTATCTAGTCTCTTTCTCTCCCTCGGTTTTATTATACTTAGATTAATCACTGATACTTGGATGCTGCCTTTTCGTTTGTTTTGGCACCCCTTAGACAATGCCCTTAGATTATGTTCTATTAATGTATATATTAAAACTAGCATGTGAATATTGATGCATCTAGGCATTTACACATAGATGCAGTGCCTTCCTATGAATATTTATATAGAGTCATAACTTCTTTCTACAGGTTCAAACTATGCACCAGGAGTCTTCTGACCTCTGTGTTACCCTGCTCCTGACCCCTTTTCAGTCTCCTTGGTTATAAGTAGAGTTGAGCGAACACCTGGATGTTCGGGTTCGAGAAGTTCGGCCGAACATCCCGGAAATGTTCGGGTTCGGGATCAGAACCCGATCCGAACTTCGTCCCGAACCCGAACCCCATTGAAGTCAATGGGGGACCCGAACTTTTCGGCACTAAAAAGGCTGTAAAACAGCCCAGGAAAGAGCTAGAGGGCTGCAAAAGGCAGCAACATGTAGGTAAATCCCCTGCAAACAAATGTGGATAGGGAAATGAATTAAAATAAAAATTAAATAAATAAAAATTAACCAAAATCAATTGGAGAGAGGTCCCATAGCAGAGAATCTGGCTTCACGTCACCCACCACTGTAAGAGTCCATTTTCATAAATTTAGGCCCAGCACCCAGGCAGAGGAGAGAGGTCCCGTAACAGACAATCTGGCTTCATGTCAGCAGAGAATTAGTCTGCATGTCATAGCAGAGAATGAGGCTTCACGTCAGCCACCACTGCAACAGTCCATTGTCATATGTTTAGGCCCAGCACCCAGGCAGAGGAGGGAGGTCCCGTAACAGAGAATCTGTCTTCATGTCAGCAGAGAATTAGTCTGCATGTCATAGCAGAGAATGAGGCTCCACGTCAGCCACCACTGCAACAGTCCATTGGCATATATTTAGGCCCAGCACACACACAGGCAGAGGAGAGAGGTCCCGTAACAGAGAATCTGTCTTCATGTCAGCAGAGAATTAGTCTGCATGTCATAGCAGAGAATGAGGCTTCACGTCAGCCACCACTGCAACAGTCCATTGGCATATATTTAGGCCCAGCACCCAGGCAGAGGAGGGAGGTCCCGTAACAGAGAATCTGTCTTCATGTCAGCAGAGAATCAGTCTGCATGTCATAGCAGAGAATGAGGCTTCACGTCAGCCACCACTGCAACAGTCCATTGGCATATATTTAGGCCCAGCACACACACAGGCAGAGGAGAGAGGTCCCGTAACAGAGAATCTGTCTTCATGTCAGCAGAGAATTAGTCTGCATGTCATAGCAGAGAATGAGGCTTCACGTCAGCCACCACTGCAACAGTCCATTGGCATATATTTAGGCCCAGCACACACACAGGCAGAGGAGAGAGGTCCCGTAACAGAGAATCTGGCTTCATGTCAGCAGAGAATCAGTCTGCATGTCATAGCAGAGAATGAGGCTTCACGTCAGCCACCACTGCAACAGTCCATTGGCATATATTTAGGCCCAGCACACACACAGGCAGAGGAGAGAGGTCCCGTAACAGAGAATCTGTCTTCATGTCAGCAGAGAATTAGTCTGCATGTCATAGCAGAGAATGAGGCTTCACGTCAGCCACCACTGCAACAGTCCATTGGCATATATTTAGGCCCAGCACCCAGGCAGAGGAGGGAGGTCCCGTAACAGAGAATCTGTCTTCATGTCAGCAGAGAATCAGTCTGCATGTCATAGCAGAGAATGAGGCTTCACGTCAGCCACCACTGCAACAGTCCATTGGCATATATTTAGGCCCAGCACACACACAGGCAGAGGAGAGAGGTCCCGTAACAGAGAATCTGTCTTCATGTCAGCAGAGAATTAGTCTGCATGTCATAGTGCAGTGTCCCAGGGGGGTCAGTAGTGTATGCTGGGCTTTGTAGTGCAGATTACCCACTAACCTGGGATCCACTGTCGTCTTCAATCGGGCAGATACTGGAACAGGCAGGTGATTAAAAGTTCGTGACGCCAGTGTCAATTAAACGGTGACACGCCGTGTATGGTATTGTAGAAGAATGAAGCAAGCATAGGATAGCCAACAAAAACTGGAACTTTTACTGAATATCAGTGAGTATAATACATGGACGCAGTTGGAAGCGCAGTTCCATGAAAGAAAGTTGGTTACTATTGGAATACAGCTGGTTCTTGGAAGTACAGAATGGCCGGTCTTAGCAATGTTTTATACAGAGTGTTGATTACAGGAGATGCAGTACAGGCGGCTTGCACACTATTCCTGACTGGTCCTGAAACATGTGACTTTCTCTCCAAGGTCTAATGCCCTTTATCTGGCGTACCCTTGAAGCTGTCTTTATCTAGTACCTCCTCTGTTATCTTGAGTACCTCTTGCTTTATCTGATCGGCCTCTGTGGTATTCTGTGTCTTGGCTGGTGGCTTGCTTATGCTGCTTCAGCTAAACGGATGATGACTCAGGAGGGGAACCTTTTCCTTGGATCCGGAACCCGGTTACAGGGCCTTTACTACCCTCTCCTAGTCGGCAGGCTTCAGGCCTGCGCTACTCTCACAGGCCCATAGCCTGGACTTGACTCAGACACAGGATCATTTCTGACTCCTCTTCCCACTGTCTGACCCCACTACTACTTCCTGACTGGGCCTTATATAACCTAGGGTTCCCTAGCTCCCTCTAGTGACTCAGAGCTGGAATGACACCCTAGCCGGCCTGCACATGCACGTTTCACAGTAACAGGAAGTACATAGCATTACAGTTAACAAGATGTTTCATACCAACCTCTCCATAAATACAGGGGGAACGACAATACCCAAGTGACCCTTCTGTAGTGACGGGGTATTACTCTCCCGTACACTACAATAGCAGAGAATGAGGCTTCACGTCAGCCACCACTGCAACAGTCCATTGGCATATATTTAGGCCCAGCACACACACAGGCAGAGGAGAGAGGTCCCGTAACAGAGAATCTGGCTTCATGTCAGCAGACAATCAGTCTGCATGTCATAGCAGAGAATGAGGCTTCACGTCAGCCACCACTGCAACAGTCCATTGGCATATATTTAGGCCCAGCACACACACAGGCAGAGGAGAGAGGTCCCGTAACAGAGAATCTGTCTTCATGTCAGCAGAGAATTAGTCTGCATGTCATAGCAGAGAATGAGGCTTCACGTCAGCCACCACTGCAACAGTCCATTGGCATATATTTAGGCCCAGCACCCAGGCAGAGGAGGGAGGTCCCGTAACAGAGAATCTGGCTTCATGTCAGCAGAGAATCAGTCTGCATGTCATAGCAGAGAATGAGGCTTCACGTCAGCCACCACTGCAACAGTCCATTGGCATATATTTAGGCCCAGCACCCAGGCAGAGGAGGGAGGTCTCGTAACAGAGAATCTGGCTTCATGTCAGCAGAGAATCAGTCTGCATGTCATAGCAGAGAATGAGGCTTCACGTCAGCCACCACTGCAACAGTCCATTGGCATATATTTAGGCCCAGCACACACACAGGCAGAGGAGAGAGGTCCCGTAACAGAGAATCTGTCTTCATGTCAGCAGAGAATTAGTCTGCATGTCATAGCAGAGAATGAGGCTTCACGTCAGCCACCACTGCAACAGTCCATTGGCATATATTTAGGCCCCGGCACACACACAGGCGAGGAGAGAGGTCCCGTAACAGAGAATCTGGCTTCATGTCAGCAGAGAATCAGTCTGCATGTCATAGCAGAGAATGAGGCTTCACGTCAGCCACCACTGCAACAGTCCATTGGCATATATTTAGGCCCAGCACACACACAGGCAGAGGAGAGAGGTCCCGTAACAGAGAATCTGTCTTCATGTCAGCAGAGAATTAGTCTGCATGTCATAGCAGAGAATGAGGCTTCACGTCAGCCACCACTGCAACAGTCCATTGGCATATATTTAGGCCCAGCACACACACAGGCAGAGGAGAGAGGTCCCGTAACAGAGAATCTGTCTTCATGTCAGCAGAGAATTAGTCTGCATGTCATAGCAGAGAATGAGGCTTCACGTCAGCCACCACTGCAACAGTCCATTGGCATATATTTAGGCCCAGCACCCAGGCAGAGGAGGGAGGTCCCGTAACAGAGAATCTGGCTTCATGTCAGCAGAGAATCAGTCTGCATGTCATAGCAGAGAATGAGGCTTCACGTCAGCCACCACTGCAACAGTCCATTGGCATATATTTAGGCCCAGCACACACACAGGCAGAGGAGAGAGGTCCCGTAACAGAGAATCTGTCTTCATGTCAGCAGAGAATTAGTCTGCATGTCATAGCAGAGAATGAGGCTTCACGTCAGCCACCACTGCAACAGTCCATTGGCATATATTTAGGCCCAGCACACACACAGGCAGAGGAGAGAGGTCCCGTAACAGAGAATCTGTCTTCATGTCAGCAGAGAATCAGTCTGCATGTCATAGCAGAGAATGAGGCTTCACGTCAGCCACCACTGCAACAGTCCATTGGCATATATTTAGGCCCAGCACACACAGGCAGAGGAGAGAGGTCCCGTAACAGAGAATCTGTCTTCATGTCAGCAGAGAATTAGTCTGCATGTCATAGCAGAGAATGAGGCTTCACGTCAGCCACCACTGCAACAGTCCATTGGCATATATTTAGGCCCAGCACCCAGGCAGAGGAGGGAGGTCCCGTAACAGAGAATCTGTCTTCATGTCAGCAGAGAATTAGTCTGCATGTCATAGCAGAGAATGAGGCTTCACGTCAGCCACCACTGCAACAGTCCATTGGCATATATTTAGGCCCAGCACACACACAGGCAGAGGAGAGAGGTCCCGTAACAGAGAATCTGGCTTCATGTCAGCAGAGAATCAGTCTGCATGTCATAGCAGAGAATGAGGCTTCACGTCAGCCACCACTGCAACAGTCCATTGGCATATATTTAGGCCCAGCACCCAGGCAGAGGAGGGAGGTCCCGTAACAGAGAATCTGGCTTCATGTCAGCAGAGAATCAGTCTGCATGTCATAGCAGAGAATGAGGCTTCACGTCAGCCACCACTGCAACAGTCCATTGGCATATATTTAGGCCCAGCACACACAGGCAGAGGAGAGAGGTCCCGTAACAGAGAATCTGTCTTCATGTCAGCAGAGAATTAGTCTGCATGTCATAGCAGAGAATGAGGCTTCACGTCAGCCACCACTGCAACAGTCCATTGGCATATATTTAGGCCCAGCACACACACAGGCAGAGGAGAGAGGTCCCGTAACAGAGAATCTGTCTTCATGTCAGCAGAGAATCAGTCTGCATGTCATAGCAGAGAATGAGGCTTCACGTCAGCCACCACTGCAACAGTCCATTGGCATATATTTAGGCCCAGCACACACACAGGCAGAGGAGAGAGGTCCCGTAACAGAGAATCTGGCTTCATGTCAGCAGAGAATCAGTCTGCATGTCATAGCAGAGAATGAGGCTTCACGTCAGCCACCACTGCAACAGTCCATTGGCATATATTTAGGCCCAGCACCCAGGCAGAGGAGAGAGGTCCCGTAACAGAGAATCTGGCTTCATGTCAGCAGAGAATTAGTCTGCATGTCATAGCAGAGAATGAGGCTTCACGTCAGCCACCACTGCAACAGTCCATTGGCATATATTTAGGCCCAGCACACCAGGCAGAGGAGAGAGGTCCCGTAACAGAGAATCTGGCTTCATGTCAGCAGAGAATTAGTCTGCATGTCATAGCAGAGAATGAGGCTTCACGTCAGCCACCACTGCAACAGTCCATTGGCATATATTTAGGCCCAGCACACACAGGCAGAGGAGAGAGGTCCCGTAACAGAGAATCTGGCTTCATGTCAGCAGAGAATCAGTCTGCATGTCATAGCAGAGAATGAGGCTTCACGTCAGCCACCACTGCAACAGTCCATTGGCATATATTTAGGCCCAGCACCCAGGCAGAGGAGAGAGGTCCCGTAACAGACGAATCTGGCTTCATGTCAGCAGAGAATCAGTCTGCATGTCATAGCAGAGAATGAGGCTTCACGTCAGCCACCACTGCAACAGTCCATTGGCATATATTTAGGCCCAGCACACACAGGCAGAGGAGAGAGGTCCCGTAACAGACAATCTGGCTTCATGTCAGCAGAGAATCAGTCTGCATGTCATAGCAGAGAATGAGGCTTCACGTCAGCCACCACTGCAACAGTCCATTGGCATATATTTAGGCCCAGCACCCAGGCAGAGGAGAGAGGTCCCGTAACAGACAATCTGGCTTCATGTCAGCAGAGAATCAGTCTGCATGTCATAGCAGAGAATCAGGCTTCACTGTCAGCCACCACTGCAACAGTCCATTGGCATATATTTAGGCCCTAGCACACAGGCAGAGGAGAGGTTCATTCAACTTTGGGTAGCCTCGCAATATAATGGTAAAATGAAAATAAAAATAGGATTGAATGAGGAAGTGCCCTGGAGTCCAATAATATATGGTTATGGGGAGGTAGTTAATGTCTAATCTGGACAAGGGACGGACAGGTCCTGTGGGATCCATGCCTGGTTCATTTTTATGAACGTCAGCTTGTCCACATTGGCTGTAGACAGGCGGCTGCGTTTGTCTGTAATGACGCCCCCTGCCGTGCTGAATACACGTTCAGACAAAACGCTGGCCTGCCCGGCAGGCCAGCACCTCCAAGGCATAAAAGGCTAGCTCTGGCCACGTGGACAATTTAGAGACCCAGAAGTTGAATGGGGCCGAACCATCAGTCAGTACGTGGAGGGGTGTGCACACGTACTGTTCCACCATGTTAGTGAAATGTTGCCTCCTGCTAACACGTTGCGTATCAGGTGGTGGTGCAGTTAGCTGTGGCGTGTTGACAAAAGTTTTCCACATCTCTGCCATGCTAACCCTGCCCTCAGAGGAGCTGGCCGTGACACAGCTGCCTTGGCGACCTCTTGCTCCTCCTCTGCCTTGGCCTTGGGCTTCCACTTGTTCCCCTGTGACATTTGGGAATGCTCTCAGTAGCGCGTCTACCAACGTGCGCTTGTACTCGCGCATCTTCCTATCACGCTCCAGTGCAGGAAGTAAGGTGGGCACATTGTCTTTGTAGCGTGGATCCAGCAGGGTGGCAACCCAGTAGTCCGCACAGGTTAAAATGTGGGCAACTCTGCTGTCGTTGCGCAGGCACTGCAGCATGTAGTCGCTCATGTGTGCCAGGCTGCCCAGGGGTAAGGACAAGCTGTCCTCTGTGGGAGGCGTATCGTCATCGTCCTGCCTTTCCCCCCAGCCACGCACCAGTGATGGACCCGAGCTGCGTTGGGTGCCACCCCGCTGTGACCATGCTTCATCCTCATCCTCCTCCACCTCCTCCTCATCCTCGTCCTCCTCGTCCTCCAGTAGTGGGCCCTGGCTGGCCACATTTGTACCTGGCCTCTGCTGTTGCCAAAAACCTCCCTCTGAGTCACTTCGAAGAGACTGGCCTGAAAGTGCTAAAAATGACCCCTCTTCCTCCTCCTCCTCCTCCTCCTGGGCCACCTCCTCTTCCATCATCGCCCTAAGTGTTTTCTCAAGGAGACATAGAAGTGGTATTGTAACGCTGATAACGGTGTCATCGCCACTGGCCATGTTGGTGGAGTACTCGAAACAGCGCAACAGGGCACACAGGTCTCGCATGGAGGCCCAGTCATTGGTGGTGAAGTGGTGCTGTTCTGTAGTGCGACTGACCCGTGCGTGCTGCAGCTGAAACTCCACTATGGCCTGCTGCTGCTCGCACAGTCTGTCCAGCATGTGCAAGGTGGAGTTCCACCTGGTGGGCACGTCGCATATGAGGCGGTGAGCGGGAAGGCCGAAGTTACGCTGTAGCGCAGACAGGCGAGCAGCAGCAGGATGTGAACGCCGGAAGCGCGAACAGACGGCCCGCACTTTATGCAGCAGCTCTGACATGTCGGGGTAGTTGTGAATGAACTTCTGCACCACCAAATTCAGCACATGCGCCAAGCAAGGGATGTGCGTCAAATTGGCTAGTCCCAGAGCTGCAACGAGATTTCGCCCATTATCACACACCACCAGGCCGGGCTTGAGGCTCACCGGCAGCAACCACTCGTCGGTCTGTTGTTCTATACCCCGCCACAACTCCTGTGCGGTGTGGGGCCTGTCCCCCAAACATATGAGTTTCAGAATGGCCTGCTGACGTTTACCCCGGGCTGTGCTGAAGTTGGTGGTGAAGGTGTGTGGCTGACTGGATGAGCAGGTGGAAGAAGAGGAGGAGGAAGCCGAGAAGGAGGAGGTGGCAACAGGAGGCAAAGAATGTTGCCCTGCGATCCTTGGCGGCGGAAGGACGTGCGCCAAACAGCTCTCCGCCTGGGGCCCAGCTGCCACTACATTTACCCAGTGTGCAGTTAGGGAGATATAGCGTCCCTGGCCGTGCTTACTGGTCCACGTATCTGTGGTTAGGTGGACCTTGCCACAGATGGCGTTGCGCAGTGCACACTTGATTTTATCGGATACTTGGTTGTGCAGGGAAGGCACGGCTCTCTTGGAGAAGTAGTGCCGGCTGGGAACAACATACTGTGGGACAGCAAGCGACATGAGCTGTTTGAAGCTGTCTGTGTCCACCAGCCTAAATGACAGCATTTCATAGGCCAGTAGTTTAGAAATGCTGGCATTCAGGGCCAGGGATCGAGGGTGGCTAGGTGGGAATTTACGCTTTCTATCAAATGTTTGTGAGATGGAGAGCTGAACGCTGGCGTGTGACATGGTTGAGACGCTTGGTGACGGAGGTGGTGGTGGTGGTGTTGGTGGTACATCCCCTGTTTGCTGGGCGGCAGGTGCCAACGTTCCTCCAGAGGCGGAGGAAGAGGCCGAGAGAAGAGGCCGGCAGCAGCAGAAGAGGCCGAGGCGGCAGCAGCAGAAGAGGTAGCAGGGGGAGCCTGAGTGACTTCCTTGGTTTTAAGGTGTTTACTCCACTGCAGTTCATGCTTTGCATGCAGGTGCCTGGTCATGCAGGTTGTGCTCAGGTTCAGAACGTTAATGCCTCGCTTCAGGCTCTGATGGCACAGCGTGCAAACCACTCGGGTCTTGTCGTCAGCACATTGTTTGAAGAAGTGCCATGCCAGGGAACTCCTTGAAGCTGCCTTTGGGGTGCTCGGTCCCAGATGGCGGCGGTCAGTAGCAGGCGGAGTCTCTTGGCGGCGGGTGTTCTGCTTTTGCCCACTGCTCCCTCTTTTGCTACGCTGTTGGCTCGGTCTCACCACTGCCTCTTCCTCCGAACTGTGAAAGTCAGTGGCACGACCTTCATTCCATGTGGGGTCTAGGACCTCATCGTCCCCTGCATCGTCTTCCACCCAGTCTTGATCCCTGACCTCCTGTTCAGTCTGCACACTGCAGAAAGACGCAGCAGTTGGCACCTGTGTTTCGTCATCATCAGAGACATGCTGAGGTGGTATTCCCATGTCCTCATCATCAGGAAACATAAGTGGTTGTGCGTCAGTGCATTCTATGTCTTTCACCGCTGGGGAAGGGCTAGGTGGATGCCCTTGGGAAACCCTGCCAGCGGAGTCTTCAAACAGCATAAGAGACTGCTGCATAACTTGAGGCTGAGACAGTTTCCCTGGTATGCATGGGGGTGATGTGACAGACTGATGGGGTTGGTTTTCAGGCGCCATCTGTGCGCTTTCTGCAGAAGACTGGGTGGGAGATAATGTGAACGTGCTGGATCCACTGTCGGCCACCCAATTGACTAATGCCTGTACCTGCTCAGGCCTTACCATCCTTAGAACGGCATTGGGCCCCACCATATATCGCTGTAAATTCTGGCGGCTACTGGGACCTGAGGTAGTTGGTACACTAGGACGTGTGGATGTGGCAGAACGGCCACGTCCTCTCCCAGCACCAGAGGGTCCACTAACACCACCACGACCATGTCCACGTCCGCGTCCCTTACTAGATGTTTTTCTCATTGTTATGGTTCACCACAACAACAAATATATTATTTGGCCCAATGTATTGTATTCAAATTCAGCGGGATATAAATTTGAGGCCTAGTATTTAGGCGCTGGGTGACCGGTATGGATTTAGTGACAGAATTAGACTTGGAAATGCACAGAAGCGTGTGTGTGAAGTTATTCTGAATGACCCTATGTGCACCTTGAATATTATATACCCTTTTAGGGATAGATTTCAAATAGCTCTGATATAGCAGAAACCACTAAATTATGAAATTGCTAAATTGGGAATTGTATTTCAACCCAGAACAAAAAATGTGCTTTGACGGACACTAAATAACTTTCCCAGCCACAACAGGACAGCGGGTAACGAGAGATTTAGCGGGATATAAATTTGAGGCCTAGTATTTAGGCGCTGGGTGACCGGTATGGATTTAGTGACAGAATTAGACTTGGAAATGCACAGTAGCGGTGTGTGTGAAGTTATTCTGAATGACCCTATGTGCACCTTGAATATTATATACCCTTTTAGGGATAGATTTCAAATAGCTCTGATATAGCAGAAACCACTAAATTATGAAATTGCTAAATTGGGAATTGTACTTCAACCCAGAACAAAAAATGTGCTTTGACGGACACTAAATAACTTTCCCAGCCACAACAGGACAGCGGTAACGAGAGATTTAGCGGGATATAAATTTGAGGCCTAGTATTTAGGCGCTGGGTGACCGGTATGGATTTAGTGACAGAATTAGACTTGGAAATGCACAGTAGCGTGTGTGTGAAGTTATTCTGAATGACCCTATGTGCACCTTGAATATTATATACCCTTTTAGGGATAGATTTCAAATAGCTCTGATATAGCAGGAACCACTAAATTATGAAATTGCTAAATTGGGAATTGTACTTCAACCCAGAACAAAAAATGTGCTTTGACGGACACTAAATAACTTTCCCAGCCACAACAGTACAGCGGTAACGAGAGATTTAGCGGGATATAAATTTGAGGCCTAGTATTTAGGCGCTGGGTGACCGGTATGGATTTAGTGACAGAATTAGACTTGGAAATGCACAGTAGCGGTGTGTGTGAAGTTATTCTGAATGACCCTATGTGCACCTTGAATATTATATACCCTTTTAGGGATAGATTTCAAATAGCTCTGATATAGCAGGAACCACTAAATTATGAAATTGCTAAATTGGGAATTGTACTTCAACCCAGAACAAAAAATGTGCTTTGACGGACACTAAATAACTTTCCCAGCCACAACAGTACAGCGGTAACGAGAGATTTAGCGGGATATAAATTTGAGGCCTAGTATTTAGGCGCTGGGTGACCGGTATGGATTTAGTGACAGAATTAGACTTGGAAATGCACAGTAGCGGTGTGTGTGAAGTTATTCTGAATGACCCTATGTGCACCTTGAATATTATATACCCTTTTAGGGATAGATTTCAAATAGCTCTGATATAGCAGGAACCACTAAATTATGAAATTGCTAAATTGGGAATTGTACTTCAACCCAGAACAAAAAATGTGCTTTGACGGACACTAAATAACTTTCCCAGCCACAACAGTACAGCGGTAACGAGAGATTTAGCGGGATATAAATTTGAGGCCTAGTATTTAGGCGCTGGGTGACCGGTATGGATTTAGCGACAGAATTAGACTTGGAAATGCACAGTAGCGTGTGTGTGAAGTTATTCTGAATGACCCTATGTGCACCTTGAATATTATATACCCTTTTAGGGATAGATTTCAAATAGCTCTGATATAGCAGGAACCACTAAATTATGAAATTGCTAAATTGGGAATTGTACTTCAACCCAGAACAAAAAATGTGCTTTGACGGACACTAAATAACTTTCCCAGCCACAACAGGACAGCGGTAACGAGAGATTTAGCGGGATATAAATTTGAGGCCTAGTATTTAGGCGCTGGGTGACCGGTATGGATTTAGCGACAGAATTAGACTTGGAAATGCACAGTAGCGTGTGTGTGAAGTTATTCTGAATGACCCTATGTGCACCTTGAATATTATATACCCTTTTAGGGATAGATTTCAAATAGCTCTGATATAGCAGGAACCACTAAATTATGAAATTGCTAAATTGGGAATTGTACTTCAACCCAGAACAAAAAATGTGCTTTGACGGACACTAAATAACTTTCCCAGCCACAACAGGACAGCGGTAACGAGAGATTTAGCGGGATATAAATTTGAGGCCTAGTATTTAGGCGCTGGGTGACCGGTATGGATTTAGCGACAGAATTAGACTTGGAAATGCACAGTAGCGTGTGTGTGAAGTTATTCTGAATGACCCTATGTGCACCTTGAATATTATATACCCTTTTAGGGATAGATTTCAAATAGCTCTGATATAGCAGGAACCACTAAATTATGAAATTGCTAAATTGGGAATTGTACTTCAACCCAGAACAAAAAATGTGCTTTGACGGACACTAAATAACTTTCCCAGCCACAACAGGACAGCGGTAACGAGAGATTTAGCGGGATATAAATTTGAGGCCTAGTATTTAGGCGCTGGGTGACCGGTATGGATTTAGTGACAGAATTAGACTGGGATATGGCCAAAAAATAACCACACTATTGCTGGTTAAATGCACTTGGTGACGGGCGCAGCTTGCCCCTGATGTAGTATATGGCCAAAAAATGAACAGACTATTGCTGGTTAAATGCACTTGGTGTCACAGCTTGACGAACCACACTACTGAGGGTTAAATGCACTTGGTGACGGGCGCAGCTTGCCCCTGATGTAGTATATGGCCAAAAAATGAACAGACTATTGCTGGTTAAATGCACTTGGTGACGGGCGCAGCTTGCCCCTGATTTAGTATATGGCCAAAAAATGAACAGACTGTTGCTGGTTAAATGCACTTGGTGTGATAGCTTGACCAACCACACTACTGAGGGTTAAATGCACTTGGTGACGGGCGCAGCTTGCCCCTGATGTAGTATATGGCCAAAAAATGAACAGACTATTGCTGGTTAAATGCACTTGG
This sequence comes from Bufo gargarizans, assembly GCF_014858855.1. Taxonomy (NCBI): domain Eukaryota; kingdom Metazoa; phylum Chordata; class Amphibia; order Anura; family Bufonidae; genus Bufo; species Bufo gargarizans. The sequence continues at coordinate 345,844,824 of NC_058081.1, read as the reverse complement.
TGTCACAGCTTGACGAACCACACTACTGAGGGTTAAATGCACTTGGTGACGGGCGCAGCTTGCCCCTGATGTAGTATATGGCCAAAAAATAAACAGACTATTGCTGGTTAAATGCACTTGGTGTGACAGCTTCACCCTGATGTAGGCTTTAGCCAAAAAACAACCACACCATTGAGGGTTAAATGCACTTGGTGACAGGCGCAGCTTGCCCCTGATTTAGTATATGGCCAAAAAATGAACAGACTATTGCTGGTTAAATGCACTTGGTGTGACAGCTTCACCCTGATGTAGGCTTTAGCCAAAAAACAACCACACCATTGAGGGTTAAATGCACTTGGTCGCAGCTTGGATGCACTTGGTCGCAGCACCGCACAAGACACAAAATGGCCGCCGATCACCCCAGAAAAAAGTGACTGACAAACGGTCTGGGCAGCCTAAAAACAGTGAGTGAGCATTTGAATTTCAGCAGCTCAATGATGCACAGCTGCAGATCGATCGATTAATCAAGTGAAGTCCTTTGGAGGAGTTAATCTGCCTAATCTCGCCCTACTGTCGCATCCGCAACCTCTCCCTACGCTAATCAGAGCAGAGTAACGGGCGGCGCTATGTGACTCCAGCTTAAATAGAGGCTGGGTCACATGGTGCTCTGGCCAATCACAGCCATGCCAATAGTAGGCATGGCTGTGACGGCCTCTTGGGGCAAGTAGTATGACGCTTGTTGATTGGCTGCTTTGCAGCCTTTCAAAAAGCGCCAAGAAAGCGTCACAAAAGCGCCAAGAAAGCGACGAACACCGAACCCGAACCCGGACTTTTACGAAAATGTCCGGGTTCGGGTCCGTGTCACGGACACCCCAAAATTCGGTACGAACCCGAACTATACAGTTCGAGTTCGCTCATCCTTAGTTATAAGATATTTTGAATACTATGATATATTTGTGTACTTCATCTGTACTCCTGATTCGCCTTTTTCCTCTATTTCTGCTATGTTGCTGTTCTGATACATGCCCTAATATATGATGTAATATATGCTTTATGGAATTTGACAGCAATATCACCTTGTTATATATCTCTGTATAATCCAGAACTATGTACAATCTCCCACACAATATAACATATGTACTATAATTACTGTCTTATTATAGGCCGTGAACAAGATCTCGGGATGAGATCGAAACGTTGGCCTTAATCTATGTTTCTGGATGGATTAATAAATAACTACCTATTCTATACCTGAGTGCCGTGGTTTTATATATTATATGCTATTTAGATCACCACAGTGGAGAGGTCATGTTAGAATACCACAGCACCTGCCGCAGGAGCAAAGTAGTAGCTGTCGCTCCGAAATTATGGCTCAAATTATTTGTCTTCCCTACCATCCCAGTATTTTGAAGCAATGTACCCACCTTTCAAAATCCTTGCCCTTTAAAAAACAGGGAGGATGGCGCATGCACGCTAGGCGGGCGTTCCGTTCCTCCCTCTACAGATGGTGAAGCTCCAGGTCTCCAGACACACCAAGCATTGCTCTACAAATGGCCGTTTGTCCTTCTGTTATGGAACCTTCATCTGTGGGTCCTTTATGTCATAGACTTATGCATCTATGACATCAGCAGCACATAGTTGCCATAGTTACTACAGGGGCTTATTATTCATACCTACCTCATGCACTTTAACTGTGAAGTCAGCCACAGTTGCCCCAAGTATTAACCCTTTCTTGACTGACTGGAGACTACAATATACTTGTCACTAGAAAGGCCCCTAATCACTATGGCATTTAAAAGCTGCCCTAACAGTAGTAGGTTAGGGAGTGTAGTGACAGATTTGAGGTGTAATATGCCCACCCATGCCCTCAAGTCCATTTGCTACATTTGAATTGTGCTCGGATCGGCTCATGCTGAGAGGATACCCTACCTAAGCCTACCCTCCCCTGCCTACTAGAAGCAGCAGAGTTGTGCCGGAACTGCTTATAGAAGGGTAGCCTAAAGGGGGCTACCCCAATGATGAGCCCTGAAAGAAGGGAGGGCTCCTGGGTGGGTTGAAAGTGTTCAAACCGACAAGTGGGGGCAGGAGGGCCAGGTTTAAATAGTGAATGCCCGCCTCCCCCTCACACAAATCCGGCACTCTCAATTGCCTACCACTTGTGCTCGGATCGGCTCATGCTGAGAGGATACCCTACCTAAGCCTACCCTCCCCTACCTACTAGAAGCAGCAGAGTTGTGCCGGACCTGCTTATAGAAGGGTAGCCTAAAGGGGCCAAAAAAAACCATGCGTAGGAGTGATGAAAAGCTTTAATAACCGAAATTACAACACCAACACTTGAAAAGCCAGTGACATTTCGTTATGCGGATCCGGGATATACCGCATGTAACATGCGGAACTCCAGCGACCCAACTGTTTAATAATATGTGCCGGCACCTTATGCAGGGACGCCGCGGCTGCCGCGCCAATGCGTAAGGAATGTCCTGTGATTGAGAGGGGATAGACCCCTGACCCTGCCAGCAGCACCTGCACGTATTTAAGAAAGACCGCGATGGTTAGCCGGGTATTGCCTAGTGCGAGTAGGGGAGAAGATGTCGGCTCGGATTCAATGCTGAGGAGCCAAGCATCAAAGGCACGTACCGGACACCACCTATTGGCCGTGGGGAAGTATCTGACCTCCACCGACTCCCCGGGCCGTGCCGTTTTGGTTGAGGCCAAGGTGAGCACATAGATGGACCCGCGCCGGACGAGCTGACCTTTCTGCAAGCACCCGGCCAGCGTGTTGGCGCCCATTAGCTCACCTGGCCTGAGGAACCCATAGAAGGCCAGATACAATGCTGTTACTACCAGCGCGCTAACCTGTGGGCCGAATGGTTCGCCCTGTAGTTTGTCTGTCACCAACCTGAACAAGCGGCCGGTAAAAGGCTGACGCACCCGTCGTTTTGCGACAGACGTCTTGCGCAAACCCTTCAACGCCGCTTTGATAGGGTGGGCAGAGAAAAGTGACGGTAGTTCCGGATATAGGCTGTACCGGCGGTGCTGAATACCTGCCAGGTATAATTTAACCGTACTATAGGATAAGTGTAATTGAGAGTGGCAAAACCCAACAAAACCCAGTAGGTGAGTGATAGGTCCCAGGCCTGCGGCCGGGTAGGTATTTTCATATTTCTGGAACAGGCGCCACGCTGTCTTATATGCCCGCAGGGTATTGTGGGACAAGGATTTAGCCATCAGTGTCTTAGCTACGGTGAGATGCGAGACTAATCCAAGCGCAGCTGGGCCTGGTGCGGAATTGGTGTCGGCGAGAGATCTGCCCCTGGACAAACCTGAAAGAAAAGTGGAAAATTAAGGCGGGATAAGGCGTCTGCAGCGACATTGAGTTCTCCACTGATGTGCCTGCATACGAAATGAAAATTGTGCGTCAGAGACAACCAGACGAACCTCCTCACGAATGACATGACCAGTTTGGAACTAGACCTGCCCTTCATGACGATGTCCACAACTGCCGTATTGTCCGTGAGAAATAGTACCGTGCAGTTCCTCCACTGCTCGCCCCACGCCACTGCTGCCCCCACTAAGGGATATACCTCAAACAAGGCGGAACACGAAGAGAAACCTGGAATGGATGCGACCTCCGGTGGCCAAGGACCAGCGAGCCAGTGGTAGCCGTACAGCGCGGCAAAGCCGACTGACGATGAGGCATCAGTGTGGACCACTGGAGACTGGTTCGAGACTACCGGAATGAAGAGCGACACGCCATTCCAGTGTGTCAAAAACCTGTCCCACATCATCAGGTCGGCCATGGCCTCTGGACCTAACCGTACCATCTCGTTCTGTGCGCGGGCCTGTGGGAGCAGCGCCAAAAGCCTAGAGATGAAGGACCTGCCTTGGGGAATGATGCGCATGGCAAAATTGAGCATGCCTAACAGGGATTGCAGGTCCGCTCTGGAAGCTACTCTCACTTGAGCCCACCTATGCACGGCCTGCCTGATTCTATCTAATTTATCAGGTGGGAGACTCGCCTGCATGCGCACCGAGTCTAAACGTATCCCTAAAAACGTGATAGTGGTGTCGGGGCCTTCTACTTTGTGAGAAGCTATTGGCACATTGAGGTCAGAAAATACTGTCTGCAAGCGCTGTAGGTCCTGAGGCTGCCGTGTCGGGGGCTCGACCAGAAGGAAGTCGTCCAGGTAATGCATGACATGGCTGACCCTGAAGACGTATGTAAGACCCAATGCAACGCGCTAGCCAACTGATCAAAGAGCCATGGACTTGACTTGGACCCGAAGGTCAGTTTGCTGGCAAAGTAGTACAGCCCTTGCCACTTTATCCCATGCCACTGCCAGAGTTCCGGATGGATGGGGAGCAGTTTAAAGGCGTCTGTGATATCCGCCTTGGATAACCAGGCCCCTCTCCCGAACTTGAGTATGACCTCAATCGCCTCATCAATAGAGGCGTACCTCATGGAGAATTCTTCCGAGGGGATCAAAGAATTCAGACTGGGGACTGCTAAGGAATGTGGGGCTGACAAATCGTACACCAATCTTTTTTTATTGGAAAATTTTCCTGTCACCACCCCGACCGGGTTGACCCTCCAGCACTCAAACGGAGGCTGCCGCACTGGGCCGATCACATAAGCCTTATCCAGCTCGATTTGGATTAATTGGGTGACCGTCTCGGGATCTCTGATAGCCGACGCCAAGTTCCCGCACTCATGCGGGGCTTGCGGAAGAGCCAGCAAGCCTGTGTGGAAGCCGTACCGCATACCGTTGAGCACGTATAGTACCCAATCTGAATCTGGATGACCGGCTAAGAAACAGGCGAGGAGATCCACGTTAACCACGCTTAGTCATGCGTGATTCCCCCCTTTTTGCGTGCAAGCGACGCAGGGGTGAGCCCTGAAACACTGGGTACATAAGTACAACAACCTGCATTGATTGCAGTGGCATATGGCATAATTAAAATTATTGCATAAAGGTGACTTACCGAGGTATTTCACCGGGCGCCCCAACTTGTCATTGGACGCGGAAGCCCTGCCCGCCGGCTAGATGGGGAGAACGCCTGACACGGAAGGCGCAGCTGTGCTACTGCTCTCTGAGCACCATCCGGCCGTGTGGGCGTAGGAACCGCAACCAGCGCAAGCCGGGGCCTTGAGTCCCGCAAAGTGGCGGCAAAATAACTCGGTATCCATCCAAGACCAGTCTACGACATGTTTGCACTGAGCGAGTGTGGCCGCCGCCTTTGCCGAGAAGGAGCGGTGGTACTCATAGAAGGCGGTGCCTCCATACTTGTACCCTAGGTCGACGACCTTGAATAAATACAGGTCCAGCTCCTCCCTCCTAAGGGGGCTAGCAGAGCACACCACGTCTCGGTAAAGGCTGAATGCCAGCACAAACTCGGGAACATTGAGTTTCCTGTTGAGCCGTGCGTCCCTAGACTTGAGCACAACAGAGACCTCTCCGCAGGATATGGTCTTGTTGTCCGGGGCTTCGTGTGCTGGCACGAGCAGGGACGCCAAATTAATGTCTTTTCCTTCCAGAATATCCTGCCGGATATTGGGAGGAACAAAATGGGAAGGAGCTATGGTTGTGGAAAAGCTGGACCCACCCGGCGCTGCGGATGCTGATGAGCTGGCGACAGACCCTGTCTGCAACACTGTGTTGAAACGCTGCAGGCTGGCCCTCGACAGTCTCCAGCCTAGCCTGCATGTCTGACACCGCTGTACCCATGGTGTTGACCGCAGCATGCAGCTCCATTAGGGAAGTCAGAATGGCACTCAGGGACCCCTCATCTCGGCTAGGAGCCGCTGGTTGTGAAGTCAGAAGGTGGTGAAGTTCCGCCTTCCTCGCGGCGGCCGGGAACGGTATCCCCCTTCTTGATAATTCTGCCGTCAGCCTAGGGACGGTCCACAACCTTATCGGCAACTCCGCTGATCTCACGGACTGCTGCTCCCCGCTGTCCCGAGACGATAAGGACCCCTCCGGAAGTAACTCCTGCGACATCTCCCTACTAAAAGAAATTCAAACTCAAGTAACCACATCAATGCAAATCGTTATCTACTGGCCGGACCAGACCGGCTCTGCCCGGGAAGGGGGGGGGGGGACCTAGTGTCTGTGGCCAAGGGCCGACGGCGCCCACGGTCGTGACCAGAAGCGCTGCCAGGTCTGCCGCCTGGTCGGGCAGGGATTCTGAAGTCCGTAGTCAAATGAGCAGGTCCGAGTATCGTAGTCTTTGTGACCGTAGCCGGGATGCCCGGCTGTATATATATATTTTTTTTATTTTGTGGCGTGACTGGGACCCGCTGGGAGACTGGGGCCTGACCGGGCCTAGCCTGTGACCGTGAAGTTGCATTCCCCGGCTGTGTCTGGGCTGCATGTGTGGCCGTGCCGCCACCTCCCGCAGCTATCCCCACCCCGTGCCTGTGGTCAACGGGAGTGCGGCCGAGTCCGTGGATGTGACCGCCTCGCACCTGCAGCCCCGAGGGGAACATGCATCGTAAGTAGCGGTACCGGAATCCCTCCTACCGCCGTGGTAGTATGGCTCACGAGTATGTCGTCGTGAGGTTACTGCGTGCCGTATTGGCCGGCCTAAATAATGAGTCTGTAGTCGCAACAGATTTGTGCCTGCAGTCGTGGCAGGGCTTTAGAGCGGGTCTGTAGTCGTGACAGACTGATGCCTGCAGTCGTGGCAGGGCTTTATAACGGGTCTGTAGTCGTGACAGACTGATGCCTGCAGTCGTGGCAGGACTTTATAACGTGTCTGTAGTCGTGACAGACTGATGCCTGCAGTCGTGGCAGGACTTTATAACGTGTCTGTAGTCGTGACAGACTGATGCCTGCAGTCGTGGCAGGGCTTTATAATGGGTCTGTAGTCGTGACAGACTGTTGCCTGCAGTCGTGGCAGGGCTTTAGAGTGGGTCTGTAGTCGTGACAGACTGATGCCTGCAGTCGTGGCAGGACTTTATAACGTGTCTGTAGTCGTGACAGACTGATGCCTGCAGTCGTGGCAGGGCTTTATAACGGGTCTGTAGTCGTGACAGACTGATGCCTGCAGTCGTGGCAGGACTTTATAACGTGTCTGTAGTCGTGACAGACTGATGCCTGCAGTCGTGGCAGGACTTTATAACGTGTCTGTAGTCGTGACAGACTGATGCCTGCAGTCGTGGCAGGGCTTTATAAGGAGTCTGTAGTCGTGACAGACCTGGAAAAGCAACATTCCTCTCTGTATAAAAGTTTATTTTATTTTTTTTCCTCCCCCCCACCAAAGGCCACGACTGTAGGCGCCACCCTGTTATAGATGCGCCAGCGGCCTGGACCTTGTAGTCCACCATCCCCCGACCCCCAAGCCTAAGCAGGAGAAAAGAGGGGTTCAGCCCGTGCATGCACCACCCCTAACTCACCTGGCGGCCATGACAGCCACAAACCCCCACAGTGTCGTAAATTTTGCCAACCACCTGTGGACCTGGGTAAACAAGGACAGACATATGAGTGAGCGCATGCCAGCTGGGTGACCCTTCACTCATGCCGCCGCTCCCTAGCTAACCACCGGACTATGGCGACTGCGCTTTAACCAACCCCCTGCCGCACCGTGCGGCCTTACGGCCCGGCTGCGTGCGCAAGTGCAGTGGCCAGCCCCCGCTCCTTGAAACCCTCTATGTCTTTGCTCTTCAATACATATTCCAAATATATTAAACACACACTTTTTTTTTTTTTTTCCCTTTTCCCCTGCCTTGTACCTAGCCACTGCCTGAGCAAGGGATGCCTGTACCTGGACTGCAGTACCAGTATGGGCCTGTAGGTGTCGCCCACTAACAAGCCAGGAGCTGCTGGAGCGCAGCAAGACAGTGAGCTGCGCTGTGGAGCCGACGGCCGGCGTGATCCGACGCTGCTGCGCCACAGGTGAGGGGTGCCCGCCTGGGGGACACTGTATGTGGGAGCGGGGGTGCTTGGCGCCGGGCCTGGTGCGGATCGGGGTGCCTGTATGGGGGTGCCTAGAGCGGGAGTGTGTAGTAACCACGAGTACACACATAGAGAAAACCGGAGATGTCACTGGGGGTGCCGGCAGCGATCGGGAGCGCGGGTAGTCGCCAGCGCGGCTGGGGACCGGCGGCACGCTCGGCAGCCCCACATGTTAATACATCGCAAGATGGGTGTGCGGCCACCCTGCCTACCTAATCACCGTAGCGACGAGCCCGACGCAACCGATCACCCGATCCTCCAGTGACGCACACACTTCTCTGGCACCAACCCACAAGCTGATTTGAAAGTGTTCAAACCGACAAGTGGGGGCAGGAGGGCCAGGTTTAAATAGTGAACGCCCCGCCTCCCCCTCACACAAATCCGGCACTCTCAATTGCCTACCACTTTACACAGATTTCAGTGGACTTTTCTTTTGGTGGCAAAAAGTAGCGATCTACTAAACTATCACAGTAACAAGATTTTAGTATAACCAGTTTCTTATACATTGTCTTTGAAATGACCAATAACTCATGTAAAAAAAACAGTCTTCCTATCTGCGTGGCATGCCGGTGGACGCCAGGCTGATAGTTAGGGCAAGAAGCTTTCAGGATACAAGCCCCACGCCAGCGTCCCAGATGGAGAAACCAAGAGTCAACAGAGAACACAACAGTCTTCGTCTTTTTCCCTGTGACACAAACTGGCCAAATGTGTCCAGGTTTTTGCCTTCTTCTGGATCACAATTTTTCTCTGCAGGGATTTTGTTTTAATAAATGATTTTGAAATGGATAACCGTGTCTTATGTTTATTTCTCTGGGGAGCCCAAATAAAAGTATCCTGCTGTTTTCCCCTATGACCACTTACACTGGTGTAAGCTATGACTTTCATTTTGAGTGTCATTTAAGAATTTTCAGGACAGTTGGAGGACTTTGAATTCGGGTTGAGTTTATTCATCCAGAATGGAATTTTCTGACCAGTTAGGTAGAATCGGACCTGCTATAGATAGACGGCCTATCTTGTAGCGTGTATTATATATCTTATTGTGTGAGTTGTATCCCATATTCTTCTGATCCTTCTGTATTTGATAAAGGATGACTTTCGGCTCCGCTGTATCTGGGAGGCTGTGTGGTGATAGGAACATCTATTTTTTGATTCAATTCAATTATGCTAATACCAGATGTTGGGTCAACTGGCCCATTGTGGTATTGTTTAATGAGGTAAGCACCAATCTTCACACAAGCAAATCACTTAATCCCATTGAAATGTATGAAGGTCTAGAGATAAAGTCTCTACTCACAGCATGAGGTGGACAGGCTGTAGGTCTACATAGGAATATGAGTAAATATACATATTAGGGCTCATGTACACGGTCGTGTTTTATTCTCTGTAAATGGCGGATAGCTAAAAGCCGGATCCCAGCCGAAATCATGGCACCATTTATTTTTTTACTTCTGTAGAAATTTCCGATCCTTGTCCACAAAACGGACAAGAATAGGACATGTTCTACCGTTCTACAGTTATTGGAGTGACTGTAAACACAGTTGTGTGATCCTCTGAGGTGGAAGCAGGTAGACACTGACCCTGTTTTATCCTTAAAGGGGTTATCCCATGACTAATGTAAACAAATCAAATCAGACATCATATAGTACATGACAACCTCTTTCTAGCAAAGCTAGAACCAGCCCTGTACCTCACATGGATCCAGAGATCTCCCCATTCAATGCTCTGCTAGATTGATATCAAGAAGGCAGCTCAAAGGAAGTGTCTTTTCTGCTGCAGCTAAGGGGGCGTGTCTCAGCTCTCCCTATCCCAGCTCAGGAGCCAGTTGAAGGATGAAACTGAGCATGTGCGGCCATCTCAGGGAGCAGGTCAAAGAAATAAGCAAACAGCAGGTGGCGCTACACAGATAAATTTTATTGAATAACTCTGTGGCTATGCTAACTTTTTAATTGCATATAAATATAAAAGTATTCAGACCCAGGTGCTGGTTTGAAAACTGTAGAATATTTTCTGTGGGACAACCCCTTTATATGCTGTGGGGAGAAAAAATGTTTCCCTCTGGAATGGAGATCGCAAATTCGAATAATACATCTGGTATGTCACTGTCCATGTTGAGGGACTATTTGTGAGGCATTCTGGAGCGAACCATACTGATAAATTCAGTGTGGTGAGCCATGATGACATGGCACCTAACATTACAGTTAATATGTTGATTATATTAATTACTTACCTATGTGAAGAATGGGTTAACCCAGATGCTGTGGGTGCTTGCGCTGATATCTTCAAATTTGATTGGAGATCACTTTAACTGCCAGTTTGAGAACCTATAAAAGAACAGAAAATAACGATTTTGGCTCATTCACGTAAGTATTTTTCAAGAGACAGACCTGCGTTCATCTGTGTCATGGAAGATCTGTTGAAACAACTTATTTTCAGAGCAGAAAGCCAAGGGGGAGAAGAATGGCTGAGGAAGTGCTTACAGCAAGGACCGGACCAGCAAGAAGAGCTTCTTTTATCTTCTAATCCCGTCTGCTGCGCAGTACCTGGCGAGAGCGCCGAACTGATCGATCCTCCCTGCGATAATTTTGTGCGCATGCGCGAAAAACCTGAGACCCGCTCGCCGATTAAAAAACGTCAGCGGAGAGACAAGAGGGCATATTCCCCTTCACAATATGCGCCTCCTTCTAAGACCAAGAAAACCAACTTATCTTCAAGCCGAGCCAGCAGGAAAATTCAACGGCGTCATTTTCAACAGCAATCAACTGTCACTCAGGAGCCATCACCTGCTTCAACAGTTGATCATCCTCCTACATCATCTGCTTCTGGTGAGCTGAATTATAACTTTTTAAGTGACTGCAAACTGCAGGGCACTATTAATCAAGAGATTAATTCACTTGACATTGATTCTTCTAAATTGAAGATTCAGTTGTTTGATGAATTTTTACTTTACCTATCTAAAAAGGATGAATCACCAAAAAATGTTTGGTCTGGATTAGCAGATGTCAGTCAAGTTAATACCCTTAATAGTCTGACTGCTGCTAATTCAACCATTCAACCGTTCACTAATGTACCTAAAATGTCCAATATTAACCCTGAAATGGCAGTAATTCCTGAGCTTGAATTTAACTCAGGTATAAAAGAGACATCTGTTAAAGAAGTTCTGGCGTGTCAAATTTCTCCATTAGGGTTTCATTTACCCTTGAGCGTGAAAGAAAAAATTTGGAGAAAAGAATATGTTGAAATTTTTTCTCTTCTTCCTTCATCTAGTGAGAATTTAAAAAGTGAATTATTGAAAGACAAAAAATCAGATTCTGAAGAAAAGAGAAAATTACACCAGAAATCCTTTTTTAACTGGCTGCAAGCATTTAATATATACGCAGCAGTTTTGGGTGAAAAATTTCCTAGTCTTTGTACTGGTTTATTTTACCATGTAGATACTATTTTGGAGGCATATAGAAATTTTGGCGGATTGGGTTGGTGTCTGTATGACGAATCCTTTCGTCAGAAACTTGCAGTATATCCGAATCTAAATTGGGGTAGTAAAGATGTCGGGCTTTGGTTGAATTTAATGCTCCCTAACAAAAACAATCTTTTTCGTCAACCCAATTTCATTAACGTCAAAAAAGGTATCTGTTTCGCATTTAACGAGTCGCATTGCAGATGGCAACATAATTGCAAATACCGACACGAGTGTTCTTTCTGTGCCGGTTCTCATTCAGCCTCAAAATGTTTTAAAAAACAAGGTATTCACTTCCCAATTTCTAACAAGGAAATTCAATCGTTTAAACAAGGTGACTCCGCTGAATTTGCCAAGAATAATTCAGTGGCTAGGTCATTACCCAAACATTCAGATGGCTAATTTATTAATTGACAGTTTTACCAATGGGTTTTTCATACCTGAATTTGTGGGTCCAGGTTGCATTCTAGTTGAAAATGCGTTATCTGTAAAACAAAATATTGACATTGTTAAAGAAAAAATTGAATCTGAAATTTTGGCAGGTAGGATTGCTGGTCCCTTTGATTCTCCCCCCTTCTTGAATTTTCGTATATCTCCTTTAGCTTTAGTTCCTAAAAAAGAACCAAATTCTTTTCGTCTTATTCACAATTTATCTTATCCTAAATTCAGTTCCTTAAACGATGAGATGGAAAAAAATAAAGCCAGTGTGAAATACTCCTCATTTGATCAAGCTTTGTCTTTTTTACAAAAAGCAGGCCGCAATTCTCTTCTTGCCAAAGCTGACATTAAATCTGCTTTCAGACTACTACCTATAAACCCCATCGGTTATAATTCTTTGGGTTTTTATTTTCTCGATAAATTCTTTTATGATATGGCCCTTCCCATGGGATTCACCCTATCTTGCTTTTATTTTGAGGCGTTTTCAACTTTTCTACACTGGGTTATGGATATTTACTCAGGTAGTGGATTTTTACTACATTATCTCGATGACTTTTTATTTATAGGTCGTGAAGATTCGGATGATTGTATGAATCTTCTGAATAGATTCATTGGTATAGCTAAATATTTCTGCATTCCATTAGCTGTAGATAAAACTGTCTATCCTACTACGAATCTCAAGTTTTTGGGCATAGATATAAATACAGTAACAATGGAATTTAGCATACCAATGGAAAAAATCCAGAATACTGTTCAACAATTAACTCGCATATCCGGAAAAGAAAAAATTACGCTTAAACAACTTCAGTCTCTTTTAGGTTCTCTTAATTTTATTTCTCGTGTGATTCCCATGGGAAGGGTCTTTTCTAAAAGATTGTATGCTGCCACATCAGGTAAGTCCTCACCTCGATCCCATATTCGCATCACCAAACAACTAAAGGATGACATTTCAGTTTGGTTGCAATTTTTATGTGAATTTAACGGTCACACCATTTGGCAGGAAGAGTTTGTTGGCTCAGACACCTTGTCTCTTTATACAGATGCGTCTGGTGCTATTGGATATGGTGCTTATTTTGACAACTTTTGGTCTGCCGAACGTTGGCCTTTAAATTGGATTACTAATAACAAGTACTCAAAAAATTTGGTTTTTCTAGAATTATTTCCAGTTCTAGTTTCTCTAACAATTTGGTCCTCAGTGTTTCAGAATAAGAGAATTCTGCTAAGGTCGGACAATATGGGAGTAGTTTTTTCCATAAACTGTTTAACTTCAAAGTCTCCGTTAGTTTCTTCATTATTGCGTAAGATAGTTTTTCAATGTCTAAAATTTAACATTTGGATAAAAGCTAGATTTATTTCTGGGAAAACTAATTATATTGCTGATTATTTGTCCCGACAGCGCTTCAAGGAATTCTTCTTAATGACACCTCGAGCTTCCCGAATGGGAATTCCTTGTCCAACTCATCTTTGGGAGATATCAGAGGATTAACTAATGAACTTATTTTTGGTTCATTAGCCAAGAATACATGGGCAGCATATTCTGCCGCATGGTTGGATTGGAAGCTTTTCTGCATATCTCAAAAAATTTCTTACATTGATTTTATTTTAGGGAATTTTATCAAATTTATTATATATCTTTACAACAACGGTTTACAAGCCGATTCTATTTCTAAAAAATTATCGGGCATTTCTTTTTTCTTTAAATTAAAAGGCGAAAGCTCTATTCTGAATAATTTTATCATTAAACAAATGATTAAAGGTATCAAAAGAAAGTCAGTCCCCAATGTTAAGACCAGCCCTTTATCTATTGAATTGTTACAAAAGGTCATATGTAATTTAGTATTAGTTTGTTCTTCGGAATATGAAACCAATTTATTTTCTGCAGCATTTTCTATAGCTTTCTTTGCTGCTCTAAGATTAAGCGAGATTGCTGCAGACAATAAAATCTCAAATCCCCCATTATTGATGACAGACATAATTTTGAATAGTGATATTCTAAAGATTTATATCAAAAAATATAAATTGGAATGGAGATCGCAAATTCGAATAATACATCTGGTATGTCACTGTCCATGTTGAGGGACTATTTGTGAGGCATTCCAGCTTCGCTAACATTTGTTCGCGTGCGCGAACCGTCCCGGCCGATGTTCGTCCATCACTACACCCGGGACCCCCGCCAATCAGCTGTTTGAGAAGGCAGTAGTGCCACAGCTTTCTCTCAGCTTTCCCTAGGCCATGTGACATCACATTCATTGGTCACATGGCCTAGGCGCAGCTCTATACAATGTACAGCGCTCTGATTGGTAAACTGTGAGAAGGTCTGTTGCATTCTCAAACATCTGATCAGCGGATGTCAGACCACCACTGATCAGATATTGATGACCTATCCAGAGGATAGGACATCAGTATAAAACTCCCAGAAAACCACTTTAATGTGTGGAGGCTGACTCAAGGAGGAAGATGTTGAGCCAGACTGGAATTATCAGATATACAACTGCATTAGGCATATTAATCCTAACATCTCCTGTTAGAGATGGATTGCGCAAGGTATTAAATCATTAGTTGATATACAGTATATACTAATTTAGTTATATACCTTTAAAAGGGTATTGCGGAGGAAAAAGTTCAGATCAGATCAGGTTGGTGGGGGTACTACCGGTGGGACCCCCACCAATCACAAGAACAGGGCCCTGTGCCCCCAAGCAAGCCCCCTGCTGCTCCCCTGAAATTACCTGCGCGGCCGGTCGCACAAGCGTACGGCCGCTCCATTCATTTCTGTGGCCGTTCCGGAGATAGCCAAGCACTGTACTCGCCTATCTCCGGAACTTCCATAGAAATGGATAGAGCAGCATAACTTTCACCTACCGCAATACCCCTTTGAGAAGTTTTAGCCAAAGGCCTCTGATTTGTTAGCATATCTTCAGATTAAGGGCTTGTTCACACAAACGTGCCGTGTTTTGCGGTCTTCAAATAGCGGATCCGCAAAACACGGATGGTCCTTTTCCTAAAAATGCCTATTCTTGTCAGCAAAACGGACAAGAATAGGACATGATATATAATTTTTGCAGGTCTACGGAACGGAGCAACGGATGCGGACAGCTGAGTTCATACTTGAGTTATTTGGTCAGTTTTGGCCCCGTAACTGCCCAAATAAGTGAAGTGTGTAGTGATTCTAAGAGTGAAGCCTGTCATCTGCATGTCATACAAACTCGCAGTATTATTTCACTACCAAAGCAGAGTCCATATGTGTGTAACTGCAAGGCACAGTGTCCTACACCACTATAAATGCTCTCTGCAGCCAGGAAATAGTATTTTTTTTTTTATGTAATTAGCTGGGAATTTATTCAGATCGAACCAAATTTTTTCTAGAAAATTAGACGAAACGGCAAATTGAATTTTTGAAAAATTCACTCATCTCTAGTTGCCGGGGAGAAAGGTCAGCCTTTCAAATGGGAGACTGTTTTGTTGCTTTCCAGTCTTCTGGACTCACAAAGGAGTGTCTTCGTCTCCTATACACTGGGCATTCCATGACTGGTTTCATGATCCTCCCATCAATTGGTCCAGCAATTTCATTAATTCCTCTTATTTAAAATGTGATATAGAAATATATATGTTAAATGAAAAATATCATTGTTTAATACCCTGAAGCACAAAAACACAATACTAATGTATTGTTATTGTCCATATTGCCTCCTTTGCTGGCTTGATTCATTTTTCACTGCTCATTTCCATGGTTACGACCACCCTGTAATCCAGCAGCGGTGGTCGTGCTTACACAATATAGGAAAAGGCACTGGCCTATGTGCACTCCCACAACCCTGGCCACCAGGTGGTGAGATGACAGGTTCTTTTTAAGTTCTGTTGAAATTAAGGGGCACATTTATTAGGACCAACGTTTTAGACGTCGGTCATAATAAAATCTTGTAGCTAGCGGGGTATCCGCCGAAGTTATGAAGAGGCGACACTTATCCTATACATACACACACACTATATAGACTACACTTACCCTGTGTATGTACAGTGTATATATACAGTACAGACCAAAAGTTTGGACACACCTTCTCATTCAAAGAGTTTTCTTTATTTTCATGACTATGAAAATTGTAGATTCACACTGACGGCATCAAAACTATGAATTAACACATGTGGAATTATATACATAACAAAAAAGTGTGAAACAACTGAAAATATGTCATATTCTAGGTTCTTCAAGGTAGCCACCTTTTACTTTGATTACTGCTTTGCACACTCTTGGCATTAGTCACCTGAAATGGTTTTCACTTCACAGGTGTGCCCTGTCAGGTTTAATAAGTTGGATTTCTTGCCTTATGAATGGGGTTGGGACCATCAGTTGCGTTGTGGAGAAGTCAGGTGGATACACAGCTGATTGTCCTAGTGAATAGACTGTTAGAATTTGTATTATGGCAAGAAAAAAGCAGCTAAGTAAAGAAAAACGAGTGGCCATCATTACTTCAAGAAATGAAGGTCAGTCAGTCCGAAAAATTGGGAAAACTTTAAAAGTGTCCCCAAGTGCAGTCACAAAAATCATCAAACACTACAAAGAAACTGGCTCACATGCGGACCGCCCCAGGAAAGGAAGACCAAGAGTCACCTCTGCTGCGGAGGATAAGTTCATCTGAGTCACCAGCCTCAGAAATTGCAGGTTAACAGCAGCTCAGATTAGAGACCAGGTCAATGTCACACAGAGTTCTAGCAGCAGACACATCTCTAGAACAACTGTTAAGAGGAGACTGTGTGAATCAGGCCTTCATGGTAGAAAATCTGCTAGGAAACCACTGCTAAGGACAGGCAACAAGCAGAAGAGACTTGTTTGGGCTAAAGAACACAAGGAATGGATATTAGATGGTGTGGGGGTGCTTTGCTGGTGACACTGTTGGGGATTTATTCAAAATTGAAGGCATACTGAACCAGCATGGCTACCACAGCATCTTGCAGCAGGATGCTATTCCATACGGTTTGCGTTTAGTTGGACCATCATTTATTTTTCAACAGGACAATGACCCCAAACACACCTCCAGGCTGTGTAAGGGCTATTTGACCATGAAGGAGAGTGATGACGTGCTGCGCCAGATGACCTGGCCTCCACAGTCACCGGACCTGAACCCAATCGAGATGGTTTGGGGTGAGCTGGACGTCAGAGTGAAGGCAAAAGGGCCAACAAGTGCTAAGCATCTCTGGGAACTCCTTCAAGACTGTTGGAAGACCATTTCAGGTGACTACCTCTTGAAGCTCATCAAGAGAATGCCATGAGTGTGCAAAGTAGTAATCATAGCAAAAGGTGGCTACTTTGAAGAACCTAGAATATGACATATTTTCAGTTGTTTCACACTTTTTTGTTATGTATATAATTCTGTGAACCGAGAGCAAGGCAGGTGGTATGACTCCGCAACCAGAAAAGAGTGCGTACGCAGAAGTCAAGATTAAGAAAATTGCATTTACTATCAATTAATAAAAGCAGGTTAACAATAAAACAGTATGAACAATTCAAGTCAAATACTACAACAATTTCCACCTTTGCTGTGTCCGTGTTCGCGGTGCGGACACTAAGGAATAGCAGTCCCAGGAACTATCCCTAACTGACCCTAACTTTCAAGCGGGTGTGCACCCCCCTTATCCCAGTGGTCCAAGTGGACCTCTTACAGTTTGTGGAAGTGCACGGTGGGGCCCGATGTCGTCCTTTTCCTTTATAACCAGCGCAGGATCCGCAACAAAGAAGTCCTCCTCAGCAGGCCGGAAAACCAGATGGATATAATCCAGAATTTTACAGTGACTGTCCGGTACCTCGACAGCACTGTGAGTCTCTTTACTGTTTGGGGCAATCCACTCAGCCCAATGTCAGCTCCACAGGTTAGCTGCTGCACACAGTCCTTTTTAACTTGGCTTCACTAAATGCACGGTCTCTTTATACTCCATCCGTCTCTAGACTGAAGTACACACAGCTTGGCTGCACAGGAACGTCCTTTAGTATCTCCATACACGTCTTACACAGCACAGAACTTGCTTTCTATCTAGCCAAGATGGCAGCCGTTATAGTTTCAGTCCCTCTTCCTCATTCTTCCTGCTCACACTGAGGCAGGCTGACATCATAAGGGGCGTGTCACTTCAACACTTAACTGCTGTTTTAAAGAGCCACTACCACATTAATACACTTTCTCTATGGCAAACTTCAATGCAAATTGGTCCTATGCTGCCATCTACTGACCAAACGAATACTGCAGGCATTTACATTTATCTGTATTACTAGAATAGCATTATACATTAAATTTTAACACAGTTTACCAGGATAACGAAACTTAGACACATTACATGACTGTTTCTTACATATTCCCCCCCACTTTAAGATTGGCAGTCCCTGCCAATGACTGAATATCCAGAGGGCTGTACTCTTATATGTAGAGTGGTAATGTACCGTTGTATGGCAGGCCAAATAAACTCGTCCTGCGCATACCGAACAGGGGGAATGCCAGCATTTGGTCTAGTGGTGCGTCTGAGAACCACTGGTATACTCTGGGGTACTGTAGCCATAGGCTGAGAAGGACCAGCAGACTCCGCATCATAGGGGGCACAGGCTGGGGGCACACTAGTCACAGGTGGAACATCCTCAGGAGTGGGGATTGGCCAACAATCATCCTCATCATCGTAAGCCCATTCCACACCACCAGTCTCGGACTGTGGGAGCTCGTTGACATTATCAGTTCCATCACAATTTGCTTCTTCAGATTGACACAGGCGCAACATATTTCTGTGAAGTACTCGGACACAATCAGTTCCTTCCTTCTGAACTTCGTACACAGGCCCATTTGCATACTTGCGGGCAACTACACGATATGGCACAGCCTCCCACCTGCTTTCCAATTTTCCTTGAGGCTTCTTGACACGTACCAGCACCAGGTCACCTGGCTGCAATGGTGCCCTTTGCACCGGGGTCTTATCAGGATGAGAATTTTCTTGCAGACGCTGTCGCACCAATCGATGAACTGTCTCAAGTCTCTGCCGGTGTGCTCGCACCCAGGAGGCTGGATCTCTTGGAGGGAACCCATGCACATCATTTAACTGTAACTCTCCGACACTTCGCCCAGACCGTCCAAAGAGGAGAGTATAAGGAGAATACCCCGTTGTAGAATGGACCTGATTGTTATAGGCCCACACCATCTCAGACAAGAACTGAGGCCACTGTAACTTCTTGTCCTCCTCCAAAGTCCGCATCATCTGTAGCAGAGTTCTATTAAATCATTCGCAGGCTCCTTTTCCTTGGGGATGGTATGGAGTCGTGTGCGACTTCTTTATCCCGTAGATACGTTGAACTTCTTTCATTACATGTCCCTCAAAGCAAGCCCCTTGGTCAGAGTGGATGCGTTGTGGACACCCGTACACTCGGATGAAATCTTGGCATAGGGCTCGAGCTGCTGACTCAGCGGTCTGGTCCTTGGTGGCGGTCACCACCGCAAATTTGGTGAAGTGGTCCACCATTACGAGGCAGTACTGGTGCCCACTGTTGGATGGGCCCACCATTAGGTAGTCTATCATGACGATCTCTAAAGGTTCCTGGGTCACTATGGTTTGCAGGGGAGCTCTTTGTTCTATTGCCTTATGGATCTCACAAGTTCGACATCTATGACATACTTCTTCGACCATTTGACGGAGAGCTGGACAGTAAATCAGTCGCTGTAGCCACCGAAAGGTCTTCTCATGACCAAAATGTCCATTCTTATTATGAGCCTCAAGAGCCAATGATTGAGCCAGTTCACTAGGCACTACGATTTGGTAACAAATGTCGATTTCAGAAGGCAGATATACCTTTCGGCATAGCACTCCATTTTTCATCTCTAACTTTTCCCACTGACTCAGGACTAATAGCATTTCACGGGTCAGTCGTTCTCTTTCCTCTTTACAGGGCTTCTTGCCTTTCTCAACACACTTGATCATTTTCGCCAGCCCCTCATGGGCCTGCTGTATTTGCACCCATTCCTGTAGTGAGGGGCCAAAGAAAGGAGCCGTTTCGGTCCCTTCCACTTCACACTGCATAGCAGTGACCAAGGCTTGTGAAAATCTGCTGAAGTCAGGCATCTCCACATGCTCCAACTCATGATCCACGTCTCCGCTGGGGGCCTGGGTAGTTACCCTAGAAAGTCCATCGGCATTTTGGTTCTCCGTCTTGGACCGATACTTAATGCGGTAATTGAACTTAGACATCCACCTCTGCTCCAAAGCCCCGAGCTTGGCATTTTCCAGGTGAGCCAATGGGTTGTTGTCAGTCAGTACTAAGACTTCAGCTCCGGTCAAATACTCAGAGAATTTCTCAGTCATGGCCCATACCAGTGCCAACAGTTCTAACTTGAATGAACTATAATTGTCAGGGTTTCTCTCAGAATCTCGCAAGGATCGGCTGGCATACGCTATGACACGCTCTTGGCCATCCTGGAACTGAGATAGCACCGCTCCGAGACCATACAGGCTTGCATCGGTATATAGCTGGAAGGGCAAGTGGTAATCAGCATACGCCAAGATTGGGGCCGTTGTAAGAGCATCCTTCAATGCCTGGAAGGCGTGTTCCTGTTCAGGGCCCCATTTCACGGACCGGTTCTTCGGACCCCCGGCAGTGCCTCGTAGGAGAGCATTAAGTGGCGCTGCTACTCTAGCAAAGTCCTTAATAAACCGTCGATAGTAGCCGGCTACTCCCAGGAACGCCCTCACTTCTCGCAGGGTAGTCGGTGTCGGCCAGTCTTGAACAGCCGCTATCTTGTCCCTTGACGGCCTCACCCCTTCTCCTGATACACAATGACCCAAGTAATCAATTTCAGATTGGAACAACCGACATTTACTGGGTTTCAGTTTGAGCCCATGTTCCCGCAATCGTTGAAATACTTGTCCCAACTGGCGGAGATGGTCCTCAAAGGTTGCAGAGTACACTATAATGTCATCCAAGTAGATGAGAGTGAATTCAAAGTTGAAGTCACCAAGACATTTCTCCATCAATCGTTGAAACGTTCCAGGTGCATTTGTCAATCCAAAGGGCATCCGGTTAAATTCGTATAGTCCCATGGGCAAGATAAAGGCTGTCTTTTCCTTATCTTTCTCGGCCATTGGCACCTGCCAATACCCACTAGCCAGGTCTAGTGAGGAGAAGTAGCGGGCTCTTCCTAGTGCTGAAAGGGACTCCTCAATCCGAGGTAAGGGGTAGGAATCTCGTACGGTGCAGGTATTCAACTTTCGATAGTCTACGCAAAACCGAATGGACCCATCTTTCTTCCTTACTAGTACCACTGGAGCTGCCCAGGGACTTTGGCTTTCTTGAATGATCCCATTCTGCAGCATCTGGGTCAACAGTTCTTTCACCTCCTGATACATCTGTGGAGGAATTTGTCGGTAGCGCTCTCTGATTGGAGGGGTGTCTCCTGTGGGAATCTCATGGTAGATCCCTGTCGTACATCCAAAATCTTCAGCATGACGTGCAAAGGTTGTGCGGTTTTCCCATAACAGTTCATCTACCTTCCGAATCTGTTCCAGAGAATAGTGTTGAGCGCGAATATTCGAATATCGAATTTTTTTCGCGAATATCGGCACTTCGCTAATTCGCGAATATTTCGAATATAGTGATATAAATTCGATATTTCGAATATTCTTTTTTTTTTTTTTTTTTTTTTTTATTGTTATATTTTTTTCTTTCCCACTTCCCTAAAGTTGTTCTTACCTGTCCTTTGGATTCCTGGCTTCCTGGCTGCTCCAGTCAGTGCCCGTTGCCGCTTCTGCCGACTTCCATGCTCATGGAGCGTCCCCATCACCATGGGAACATCTCCATATACTAGAATGTACTGTCGGATTTGAGAATTACGTTGAAATCGCAATTCGATTTTTTCAAGTTATAATAATCGAATTTCGATTTTAACTTAGCACTGCTATATGCCATATTAGTTAGCCTAATATGGCATATAGCAGTGCTAAGTTAAAATCGAAATTCGATTATTATAACTTGAAAAAATCGAATTGCGATTTCAACGTAATTCTCAAATCCGACAGTACATTCTAGTATATGGAGTCGTTCCCATGGTGATGGGGACGCTCCATAAGCATGGAATATGGCTTCAATGGCTTGGTAGAATTAGCGAATTGACGAATATATTCGTTATATTCCACAAAACGAATATAACGAATGTATTCGTCATATTCCACAAAACGAATATAACGAATGTATTCGTCATATATCACAAAACGAAGATAACGAAGTATTCTGCATCTTCATTTTAGCTACCTATTCATAAACTTCGCTAATTCTAGCAATGATATAGGAAAGTTGACTATAGAGACAGCTAAGTATAATTCGCTATGCGATTATATGACTGCTTTTTTTTATAAATAGTATAATTATAATAATTATCAGGTATTATAATTATTCTATTTATTTAAAAAAAAGCAGTAATATAATCGCATATCGAATTAAACTTAGCTGTCCAGTCAGTGCCCGTTGCCGCTTCTACCGACTTCCATGCTCATGGAGCGTCCCCATCACCATGGGAACATCTCCATATACTAGAATGTACTGTCGGATTTGAGAATTACGTTGAAATCGCAATTCGATTTTTTCAAGTTATAATAATCGAATTTCGATTTTAACTTAGCACTGCTATATGCCATATTAGGCTAACTAATATGGCATATAGCAGTGCTAAGTTAAAATCGAAATTCGATTATTATAACTTGAAAAAATCGAATTGCGATTTCAATAGGAGAGTAGCCTTTAAGTTAAAATCGAAATTCGATTATTTAAATCGCATATTAATCGCGATAACAAGAATAATGACGAATATTCGATTTCGACGAATATAAAACGAATATTCTATCGAATATTCGCGAATTTCGTCGAAATCGAATATGGCACCTGCCGCTCATCACTACCAGAGAACACAAAGAAGTCTCTATCTTCATCTGTTCTCGAATTGCACCGCCATTCCATTTAGGGGTGGGGTTCTCGCCTTCCCCCATAGACACGGTTACGGCCCATTCACCTCGTTCAGCCGGCCTCAACTGCATCGGGGTCGCTTTCCTCACTTCCTCCGGAGTCACATAGAGGTTATCCAGCAGCCTTCCTGGGGCTAGGTCTACACTCTGATCCTGAGTGTTCACACATCGGCGGGGTACTCTCCCATTGCGGACTACTGCCAAGGAACGGGCTACTAGCGGATCAACACTTCTTCCGGCTGTCGGCAGTGGTTCTATCAACACAGCTATGCCCTCTAGTTTCCTACAGGTGCCTACAGGCATGGACACTATCATCTCCCGTCTGGGTGGCAACGTAACTTTTGTATGCAGAGGGACCGAAATTCGAGCAAGAGGACACTGTGCATCTGAACTTTTCTGTAAGCCACATGTTCGGACCAGCCGCTGGAAGGCCGTTTGAGTAGGCCGATGGCTAGTGGTTTCTCTCCAATAACCGTGACCTTTCTTTTCAAAGAGAATCTGATCCAATTCTTTTAACACATTCATCCCCAAGATGACAGGGACCTTTACTTCATGTGACTCCTGTACTACCACAATGCCTTTCTTGCCTAGATCTTGGCCACATAATCTGACATTCATGCAGGCCACTCCCACCACCGGTACTGGTAACTGATTAGCTGCGACCACTCGTATGAATGTATGGGGATCATATTTCACATGTCGCTGAAAATACCGTTCGTAACAGTCTCTACTCAGGGTCGTTACTTGGGAACCCGTGTCAATCATCCCGGTAACCGGAATACCTTCCAATTCCATCTGTATGATGGGACCTGCAGCGATCAGATCCTCTTCAGGGCATTCTCCTCTCATAATCTCCTTCTCAGTTTCCCCTACTGCCCGCCCTACTGCAGCAGGGGATTTCAGTTTAACGGCGGTCTCTCATAATCTTGTCGCTGCTCTGGACAACTAGCAGCAATGTGGCCCACGCGTCCACACTCCCAGCAGCGTACTTCCCGTCGCTCTGGCCATCGGTTTGGGCCCCTTCGGTAAGCCCCATCGTTCTCTCCTGAGAGTTGTACTACATTATTGGGACCCCTTCGGTAGGTCCTATCCTCATCCCTCCAGTAGGGTTGTGGGTGATGCTGACCTTCTTGGTATGAACGGCCCACCCCTTCGTCTCTAGTTTTCTGGAGGCCTGCAATTCTAATAGAATTCTCATTACAATTGGTTTGTAGGTGTTCCATTTGCTCTTGCAATTTCTGCATTACTGTAAGTATCTCTTTAACTGTCCCTTTTTCCAGTGTTTCTGGGCCAGAGCTAGCCCTCTGCGACAATGTAACTCCAACTGCGGTCTGAGGCTTCTGAACCATACTATTGGCACGTGAGATGGCCTCCACCTGTACGTCATGAAATTTAGCATCAGTCTCCCGTCGTATAAAGTCCTGCATAGCAACAGTCAAGCTGCCATCACGGATCCCCAGAACAAACTGGTCACGGAGTGTCCGATCAGGGTTACAGAAGGCTGGTGAGCCCCCTCTTTCCTTCCCTTGAATATCTCGGAGCAGTTCTTGTAGGGCATTTGCATACTGAGGGAGACTTTCATTCTCCTTTTGTACCCTCTGAAAGAACCGTGCCTGCAGGGACCCCAGCAATGCGGTTTCTCCATAAATAGTTTCTAGAATCTGGACAACTTGCTCAAATGTCTGTCTTTGTTCAAATGGCCGCAATATCACTGTAGTCTTAGCATCTCCTTGTAACGTCAATATGGCTAGCTCTACTAGTACTTCTGGTGCGGTCTGGTACATGCGCTGTACCATTCGTATCTGTTCTGCCCACACACTCACAGACATATTATTGCCATCAAACTTTGCTAACTGACTCATTACAGCCCCTGCTGGCATTCTTCCTCCAGCACCATCCCTCCTAATGGGTGCGTCGCCGTCCATTCTGGTAGGCGGATCCTGCCGACTACGCCAATTTGTGAACCGAGAGCAAGGCAGGTGGTATGACTCCGCAACCAGAAAAGAGTGCGTACGCAGAAGTCAAGATTAAGAAAATTGCATTTACTATCAATTAATAAAAGCAGGTTAACAATAAAACAGTATGAACAATTCAAGTCAAATACTACAACAATTTCCACCTTTGCTGTGTCCGTGTTCGCGGTGCGGACACTAAGGAATAGCAGTCCCAGGAACTATCCCTAACTGACCCTAACTTTCAAGCGGGTGCGCACCCCCCTTATCCCAGTGGTCCAAGTGGACCTCTTACAGTTTGTGGAAGTGCACGGTGGGGCCCGATGTCGTCCTTTTCCTTTATAACCAGCGCAGGATCCGCAACAAAGAAGTCCTCCTCAGCAGGCCGGAAAACCAGATGGATATAATCCAGAATTTTACAGTGACTGTCCGGTACCTCGACAGCACTGTGAGTCTCTTTACTGTTTGGGGCAATCCACTCAGCCCAATGTCAGCTCCACAGGTTAGCTGCTGCACACAGTCCTTTTTAACTTGGCTTCACTAAATGCACGGTCTCTTTATACTCCATCCGTCTCTAGACTGAAGTACACACAGCTTGGCTGCACAGGAACGTCCTTTAGTATCTCCACACATGTCTTACACAGCACAGAACTTGCTTTCTATCTAGCCAAGATGGCAGCCGTTATAGTTTCAGTCCCTCTTCCTCATTCTTCCTGCTCACACTGAGGCAGGTTGACATCATAAGGGGCGTGTCACTTCAACACTTAACTGCTGTTTTAAAGAGCCACTACCACATTAATACACTTTCTCTATGGCAAACTTCAAGGCAAATTGGTCCTATGCTGCCATCTACTGACCAAACGAATACTGCAGGCATTTACATTTATCTGTATTACTAGAATAGCATTATACATTAAATTTTAACACAGTTTACCAGGATAACGAAACTTAGACACATTACATGACTGTTTCTTACAATTCCACATGTGTTAATTTATAGTTTTGATGCCTTCAGTGTGAATCTACAATTTTCATAGTCATGAAAATAAAGAAAACTCTTTGAATGAGAAGGTGTGTCCAAACTTTTGGTCTGTACTGTAGGTACAATACTGGATCATGATGGGGTGGCTACTGGCACATAAGGGGGGCTACTTGCACATGATAAGGGGGGCTACTTGCACATGATAAGGGGGGCTACTGGCACATGATAAGGGGGCTACTGCCACATTATAAGGGGGCTATTGGCACATGATACGGGGGCTATTGGCACATGATAAGGGGGGCTACTAGCACATGATAAGGGGGCTACTGGCACATTATAAGGGGGCTATTGGCACATGATACAGGGGCTATTGGCAGGCACATAAGGGGGGGCTACTGGCACATGATAAGTGGGACTACTGGCACATAATAAGGGGGGTTACTGGCACATAATAAGGGGGGTTACTGGCACGTGATAGGGGGGCACTCTGGCTACTGGCACATGATATGGGGGAGCTCTGGCTGCTGGCACATTATGGTGGGGGGGGCTCTTATTACTGGCACATGATAGGGGGGCATCTTACTGGCACATAATTGGGGGCATCTATGGGGCACATCTTACTGGCACATGATTGGGGGTATCTATTGGGGCACTGATTACTGGCAGATAACTGGGTGGCACTATAGGGGCATCTACTGAGGCTAAAAAGAAGTAGTATTTCATATGGGGGGCTCTGTATATGGGCATTTTATACTGGGACACATTATGGTGGGTATTATGGGGAAGGGGGGAGAGGAGCACTATGGGGTCATCTACGGAGGCACTGAGAAGGGGTATTTTATATTGGCACATTATGGGAACATTAGCTCAACTGGGGGCATTACAAAGGGGTATGTTTTGCACATTATAAGGAGAATTATTTCTACTGGGGGGGGGGGCATTATGGTGGGCTTTATTACTGCCCCATGGTATGACCCCCTAGTAGCAGCACCAGCCTCTCCCTGCTCTGCTATCCCTCTGCCCCTTCTCCAAATCCTTATTATGAAATCTTTCTCAGTAGGATAAAACACAACAACAGCTCCACCGAGCCCCCAGCCAAAGTGTTGAAGTGGTGTCCGAGATCCCCATGGGCCAAGCCAAGTAATTGTAAGTTTTTATGTGAAATATGTTTATGTTTGTAGTTGATCTTTATTATCGATTTTACATCGCAGATTTTTTATTTATTTTTTTGCAGCATATGGGTGAGATTTTATAAATATTTTTATTATTTGGTCAAAAGGCTCATTGGGGGGGAGGGGGGATTGTAACAGGACTGCCGTAGAATATCTAAAATAGCTGGTCAAGTAAAATGTTGCATGCAACAATCATTAAATAGGTGGCCAACAAAAAAGGGGCGGGTCAAAGGGCGTGGTAAAACACAGTCTGAGCATGCTGA
This sequence comes from Bufo gargarizans, assembly GCF_014858855.1. Classification (NCBI taxonomy): domain Eukaryota; kingdom Metazoa; phylum Chordata; class Amphibia; order Anura; family Bufonidae; genus Bufo; species Bufo gargarizans. Next base: position 345,817,655 of record NC_058081.1, on the reverse strand, counting down.
GAGTTGTAGTTTTGCAAAGTTGGAGGCATCCTAGTTGGGAAAACACTGTGATAATATGAACAATGGGGGTTCTACAAAAGAGCTATCGTGGGTCAAAGTTCATATTCGTATTTACACACGTGTTTTAAAATAAATGCTTTCTCCTATTATAAACACGTAAATAAATACGGAATGCTGTGGGGCTGGTATGCAACTTTTGCCAGGGCTGGTTTTTATCCCCAGTCCGGCCCTGTAGGTGACAGGGAATAAAATTTCTGAAATGCTTCTTTAATTGATGCGCGCCACCTCATTTGATTCAATGCTTAAAGGGGTTGTCCAGGTTCAGAGCTGAACCTGGACAGCTCTCCATTTTCACCCCAGCAGCCCCCCTGACATGAGCATCGGAGCAGTTCATGCTCCGATGCTCTCCTTTGCCCTGCGCTAAATCGCGCAGGGCAAAGGCATTTTTCAGAGTTCCGGTGACGTACCGGGCTCTCCATGGAGCTGACAGGAACCCCGGTGACGTCACCGGCACTGATGGGCGGGATTTAGCGCTGCCCTAGCCAGTAAAACGGCTAGGGCAGAGCTAAAGCCCGCCCCTCAGAGCCGGTGACGTCACCGAACACACTGCTGGGCGGAAGTTACTCAGGGGAGCTGCCGGGGTGAAAATAACGGTATGTCAGGGTTCAGCTCTGAACCCGGACAACCCCTTTAAACTTAAACAAGTTGTAACACATTTGCACTTCAATAATTTGTCCCACATTTTCGCTGTACTCTTTTGGCCAACATTTGCGCCTTAATAGCTTTTCCCACAATTCCGCTTGACTCTTTTGGCCCACATTTGGGCTTCTGTAATTTGTCCCACATTTGCTCCTTAATAGCTTTTCCCACATTTCTGCTTGATCCCAAAATTTGTTTATAAATTTATCTCCCTTAAATTTTGTATCTTTTTCTCACGCTCCCTTTCCGGCCTGGAACCCTGATTCCCCGCCACCCACGATCACCATGTTAGGCGCATAAAAGAACATCGGAAGTTGATAGAGAAGATATTAAATTGGATTGTGAACATCACGGGGACGTGCGACATGGTGGGGCAGTAAGTATGCACACACCTACAAGAATTAACTGACAGGGGTCAGCACCTGCAACTTGTGGGTCTCAAAATTGGGCACATGGCCTGAACTTGCCCTTTACACCTTGGAGGTGCTGGCCTACTCTGCAGCTAGTGTATTGTCTGAACGTGTGTTAAGCACGACTGGAGGGTTATATTTCCCAATGTTTTGGGGTGTACCCTAATTTTAAAAAATAAAAATAAAATTTTCAAACCAAAAAGCAGTGTAGGCTACCTCCTCCACTGCCACTTCTACCTACACCGCCACATCCACTGGCTCCTCAACCTCCTACTCCATATGGACCTGGCCCTCCTAGATCAAGATTATTATTTTTTATTTTTACGTATTTTATGTTATTTTCAGTAATTTCCCTATCCACATTTGTTTGCAGAGCACTTGCCATGCTCTTAACCACATTTTGATGACATTTGCAGCCCTCTAGCCCTTTCCATGAAATTTTTACAGCCATTTTAGTGCTCAAAAGTTCAGGTCCCCATTGACTTCAATGGGGTTCGGGTTCAAGTTCGGGTCAAGTTCGGGTCCCGAACTTGAACCTTCTTCTGAAGTTCGGCCGAACCCATCGAACCCGAACATCCAGGTGTCCGCTCAACTCTACAGCTGATCTGACCATCTAAAACATTAGGGGTGAGGACCTGATACTGAGCTGACCCACTAAAACATTAGAGGCAAGTGCCTGCTGCTGATCTGACCCTCTAAAACATTAGTGGCGAGTGCCTGCTGCTGAGCTGACCCTCTAAAACATTAGGGGCGAGTGCCTGCTGCTGATCTTTACCATCTAAAATATTAGGGCAGAGTGCCTGCTGCTGATCTGGTCATCTAAAACATTAGGGGCGAGGGCCTGCTGGTGACCCTCAAAAACATTATGGATGAGGGCCTGATGGTGACCCTCAAAAACATTAGGGGTGAGGGCCTGCTGCTGAGCTGACCCTCTATAACATTAGGGGCGAGTGCCTGCTCCTGATCTGACCCTCTAAAACATTAGGGGCAAGTGCCTGCTGCTGATCTGACCATCTCAAACATTAGGGGTGAGGGCCTGCTGGTGACCCTCAAAAACATTATGGAGAGAGGCCTGATGGTGACCCTCAAAAACATTATGGGCGAGGGCCTGCTGGTGACCCTCTAAAACATTATGGTGGAGGGACTGCTGGTGACCCTCAAAAACATTATGGTTGAGGGCCTGCTGGTGACCCTCAAAAACATTATGGGCGAGGGCCTGATGCTGAGCTGACCCAGCATTTTCAGTTGACAGGCGGATGCGCTTATCAGTTATTATGCCTCCAGCAGCACTAAATACACGCTCTGACAAAACACTGTCGGCAGGGCAGGCCAGCACCTCCAAGGCGTAGAGCGACAGTTCGTGCCTCGTGTCCAGCTTGGACATCCAATAGTTGTAAGGCACAGAGGCATTACTGAGGACGCTGACACGGTCTGCTACTTACTCCTTCACCATCTTCCAAAATGTTTCCCTCCTTGTGACACTAGGCCACACATCAGGGTGATGGTAGAGTGTCATGAAATTGTCCCAGACCTTGGAGAATCAGCCTAACATGAAGTCAGCCATGTGTGCCAGAGTACCAACAGGCGAGACTTTGCTGTCATCATGAGGAGGATCATTCCCAATCGCCTCATCCTCTTCCTGCTCTTCTGCCTACCCACGCAGAACAGATGGAATTAAACTTCCATGGGTACTACCCTCTGTAGCTGAGGCAATCGTCTCCTGCTCCTCCTCTTCAGCCTCCAATTCGTGATAAGAAGACGAACTGAGGGTGGTCTGGCTATCATCAACCTGTGTAATGTCTTCCCCCATTTCCACCTCTTCCACATGCACAGCGTCATCCTTAATTGTGAGCAGCAAGTGTTTGGGAAGACACAGAAGTGGGATGGTGATGCTGATAATAGCGTTATCGCCGCTCACCATCTGTGTTGATTCCTCAAAGTTGTGTAAAACCTCACAGATGTTAGACATCCATGCCCACTCCTCGCTTGTGAATAGCGGAAGCTGACTGGAAAGGCGACAACCATGTTGCAGCTGATATTCCACAACTGCCATCTGCTGCTCACAAAGCCTGGCCAACATGTGGAATGTGGAGTTGCAGCACGTGCTGACATCTCACAACAGCCGGTGAGCTGGCAATTTCAATCGCTGCTGCAGCGTTGACAGACCGGCTGAAGCTGTCGGTGACTTGCGTAAATGTGCACACACACGGTACATCTTCATCAGTAGCTCAGGCAAATTGGGGTATGTTTTTAGAAACCGCTGAACCATAAGGTTGAATACGTGGGCAAGGCATGGGATGTGTCTAAGGTTGCCCAGCTCCAAAGCTACCACCAATTTACGGCCATTATCAGACACAATCATGCCTGTTTCTAGGTTGAATGGTGATAGGCACAGCTCAGTCTGATCTCTTATCCCCTGCCACAGCTCTGCAGCAGTGTGCTGTTTGTCACCTAGGCAGATCAGCTTCAGCAGTTGCCGCTACCCCACTGCAGTGCTACACTGCTTCCAGCTACTGACTGATGACTGACTGGTGCTGCACGTGGATAATTCAGAGGTGGAAGTGGAGGAGAAGGCGGAGGAGAAGAAATGGGGGTTGGAGCCACTAACATAGGTGGTGGCAGATACCCTGATGGAATTGGGGCCCGCAATCCTTGGCGTCGGTAGCACCTGTGCCATCTGAGGGTACGAGTGCCTCCCAGGCTCCACAACATTCACCCAGTGTGCCGTCAGGGAAATGTAGCATCCCCGGCCGAAAGCACTTGTCCATGTGTCTGTGATTAATTGGACCTTCCCAGTAACTGCGTTGGTCAGGGCACGTTTGCTGTTAAGGGACACATGTTGGTGTAAGGCGATGTCACTGCCAGCTCTGTGAGAAGATCTGGCAGACGTTCTTCTCTACCTGTTGTATGATGTTCTTTGTTTTGGTTTCACTTTCTCATCTCTTTTCCTTCTCCCAGCTGTCACCTATTTGCACTGATTGTCTCCCTTTATATTCCCTCCCATACTGCCTCACTTTGCGTTTATACTTCTTCCTGGATTGTGTTCACTGCTGGAGGCTGCGTCTCCTGATTCCTCAGATAAGTCTGTTTCCTTTATTTGTATTTCCTTCCTGGCTTGATTGTAGGGGGCCCTGACTCCGTCCGTATTAAGTGCAGGGAGCCGGTGGTCGTGTCCCCTCACTATTATAGGGTTTTCAGGTGTCACATAGTAAAAGGTACGAGGGCATGCAATCATCTACCATTAAGACCTTTGCATGGGCATAGCAGTCAGCGAGAACTCTAGGGGTTTTATAGGGCTCGCCCATATGCTCCTTAGTTTGGGATCAAGCCAGTCGGATGTTTATTTATAAGTTCCAGCTTTCTGCAACACAATCCGTGACAGGCGGGCACGGCACACCTTGAAAAATAGTGGCGGCTGGGGACTACATAATGAGGAACGGCCACAGACATCAGGCTGCGGAAGGCTTCAGTGTCCACAAGTCTAAATGGCAACATTTCCAGGGCCAGCAATTTGGAAAGCTGAGCATATAGTGCTATGGCCTGTGGGTGGATGGGTGGTTGGATATTTGCGCTTGCGTTCAAATGCCTGAGGTAATGACATTTGGATGCTGAGCTGGGACAGGGAAGTGGATGTGGTCGCTGATTGCTTGCGAAGGTCCTGGTGCAGGGCGGGAGGGCAGATTGGCCAGCACATAGCACAGGGGAAGAGGAGGCAGTGGTGTGACCCTCAGACACAGATTGTGGACCCAGGAATTCGGCCGACCTATTAGGGTGCTTTGATGACATGTGGCGGATCATGCTGGTGGTGGTGAGGTTGCTAGTGTTCACGCCCCGGCTAATTGTCGTGTGGCACAGGTTGCAAACTATTATTCTTTTGTCGTCCACACTTTCCTAAAAATAGCGCCATAATGCCGAACACCTACCCCTTGGCAAGGGAGATTTACGCAAGGGGGTGCTCCGTGGAACAGTTGCGGGCCTGCTCGGTGGTGCCCACCTTCTACCTTTTGCCACCCCACTGCCTCTTCCAACCTGTTGAAGATATCTCCCCCTCTGTACTGCTCTCCTCGCTCGGCTTGTTGCCACCTTCCCAGGTTGGGTCAGTGACCTAGTCGTCCAGCACCTCCTCTTCCATTTCCTCACTTTGATTATCCTCCTGATTTGTTGACCTAACCACAACCTCAGTGATTGACAACTGTGTGTCATCCTCTTCCTCAACTTCTTGAGACAGTAATTGCGGATGAGTCATTGGCAACTGTGTCTCATCATCATCCACCTTATTAAACATTAATTTCCGTTCCCCAGCATCATGTTCTTGTAACTCTGGATGCTCAAGAGGTTGGGAATCGTGGCACAAGATCTCAGGTTCCTCTTCAAGCGTGCTTGGCGAGAGGGCCAAATCAATGCAATTTGCGATGCAAAGAGGACCATGGAATATCCGAGTGTGGGATCACCTGTTTGGCAAGACTATAAATGGTGGGAGGAAGGAGGATCAGGGTGAGGATTGTGTGGACCAGACTCCTGGCTTCTGAGACTGGACTTGGTGGAAAACAGGGTGGGGCTTAACCGACTGGAAGCACTATCTACTGCAATCCAACCGACCGCTTGCTCGCACTGGGCTGACTTCAAGAGTGGTCTCCTGCGCCGCCCTGCAAACTGGGACATGAAGCTAGGTATCTTGGATGATTGTTTGTCTTGTGCTCTGGCAGCAGGCACAGTTTCAACACGCCCAGAGCCACAGCTTGTGCGTGCACCATCAGCGACTTCCCCGTCCCTTAATGCTCGCCTTCTTCATATTAAATGTTATATGTTATAAGGGATCGTTTGTAGGAAAAATGTTGACAAATTATGGAAAAAAATATCATTGTTTTCACTAATATTTTCCCAATATCTGGGCCTGACACACACACGTACTATTGCAGCACAGATGTGACAGTTCACTGCAGGGACCGTTTATAGGACAAATGTGGATAAATTATGGAAAAAATATATTTGCTGCCAGTAATATTTTTCCCAATAACTGGCCCTGACACACAGACGATATTGCAGCACAGATGTGACAGTTCACTGCAGGGACCGTTTATAGGAAAAATGATAATTGTTTTCGCTAATATTTTTCCCAATATCTGGCCCTGACACACACACGCTATTGCAGCACAGATGTGACAATTCACTGCAGAGACTGTTTATTGTAAAATTATGGAAAAAATATATTTGTTTCTGGTAATATTTTTTCCAAAATCTGGCCCTGACACACACACGCTATTGGGACCGTTTATAGGAAAAATGTGGATAAATTATGGAAAAAATCTAATTGTTTTCGCAAATATTTATCCCAATATCTGGCCCTGACACACACACACACGCTATTACAGCCCAGATGTGACAATTCACTGCAGGGACCTTTTATAGGAAAATTATGGAAAATATATATTTGTTGTCGCTAATATTTTTCCCAATATCTGGGCCTGACACACAGGCGCTATTGCAGCACAGATGTGACAATTCACTGCAAGGGACCGTTTATAGGAAAAATGTGGATAAATTATGGAAAAAATATATTTGTTGTCAGTAATATTTTCCCAATATCTGGCACTGACACACACACGTGCTATTGCAGCACAGATGTGACAGTTCACTGCAGGGACCGTTTATAGGACAAATGTGGATAAATTATGGAAAAAAATATATTTGTTGTCAGTAATATTTTTCCCAATATCTGGCCCTGACACACAGATGCTATTGCAGCACAGATGTGACAATTCACTGCAGATTCACTGCAGGGACCGTTTATAGAAAAAATCTGGATAAATTATGAAAAAAATATAATAGTTTTCGCTAATATTTTTCCCAATATCTGGCCCTGACACACAGACGCTATTGCAGCACAGATGTGACAGTTCACTGCAGGGACCCTTTAAACTAGTTTTATTGAAAAAGAGTAACAAGGCACGTTCGTGGTACAATCAGACGTATACAATACAATAGCATGCAGCATACAATATCAGGAATTTCGACAATTTCCCAGGTGGGAACACATTACAATAAAATAAAATCGGACATGTCAGGCATCTTCACAAATGTTATGCAGACATTCAAAACAATAAAGTAAACTAATAACCATGAAAAGCGTGTGAGGTTTGTTTGTTCTATCACTCTCGAGAGTCTATGGAAACCGCAGATCCGGGCGAGGTGATCAAATTAGAATTGCACCACAATCCCCATACTTTCTGAAATTTATCGGGACATTTTCTGTTCACATACAGTACATTCTCATAAGGGGTGATTTGATTCACTAGTTTTTTCCAAATCCCCATAGTAGGAAGATCCTCCGCCATCCATTTGAGAGCAATTACTTTGCAAGCAAGGAACAGGGATTCGCTTAGGAGTATTTTATTGTAATGTGTCCACCCATCATTGTCTAATATGCCCAACAGACATATCTTGGGGCATAAAGGTATTGGGCCCATACCCAATGATCAAAGCACACTCATTATTATGAGAGCACCTAAGACAACCAGGCTGGGACATTTTCCTCATCTTATGCAGTCGGGTAGGAGCTAAATAACTACGGTGCAACATGAACAATTGGATGAGTCTGTTATTGACCGAAGGGGACACGTGAGTGACAACCTCTATCGCTTCCGTCCAGTCCTCTGCAGTAAGATGGGGAATGTTCCCTTTCCACTTGGCCTCGGCTAGTATGGGCTATAATGACATCTGCAGACTTAACAGGTATAGAGTGCTGATATTATGCCCCCAGGTCCCTGTGACTTTATGACCCCGATTAAGGGGTAAGAGGAGACGGCCTTATTCCGGTCTCTAAACTGTTCCTGTAGGGCGTGTCTGATCTGCAAATATTAAAAAAATTGGGTATGCTCTAGCCCAAATTTCTCCTGGACTTGGGAAAAGGAGCATAGAATACCGTCCTGATATAAGTCTCGCAGCGCAGTGATCCCTGACGATTTCCAAATGTGGGTCCCCTCTATGACTTGTAAATGGGGGAGTAATGGATTATCCCACAAGGGTATATCATCTGCCCAGTCTTGGTATTGACGCAATTTGGAGTCTCTCCAGACCTGCTGTGCTAACCTGTGAATCTGTAACAATTTCCCCGACAGGGATTCAGCCTTTTCCAACACTGGCCATAGATTGGATAGCTCTAGATATTGTTGTAAATAATATTCCATGTTCAGAAGGGGCTCCCCATTTATCCAATTAGCTAGGAACCTCAACTGACCAGCAGGAAAGTACAGATGGAAGTCTGGAAGTGCTGCGCCTCCCTGTGTCTTGGATCGCTGTAGAGTATTTAAGGCGAGTTTATGTCTGGCTCTACCCCAGATAAATTGGACCATGAGGGACTGAAGGCAGTCATAAAAGCTCTGTGGCATTGGAGTGCAAGCATGTTCTAGCAAATATAGCCCTTTGGGTAGAAGAATCATTTTTATCAGGTTGTGTCACGGCTGAGGATGGGGAAAACCCTCAGCCGTGCAATGCCAGAAGATGTTAACGGCTGCTCGGCCAGGACGAGAGAATTAGGGAGCAGGTCACCTCCTAACGCATCCCTAATCCGACCCTAACTCCTAGCTGCATGAGCCGACCCATGCTCAGGAACCTCGGATCCCTACTCACCCTCTGCCGGTCCCTGAACTAGGAGTAGGGTAAGACGACCTGTTCCTTCTGGACACGGAGGAACAGGAGTCTCACTGGCCAAGCTGCAGGGAAAAGGGGAACACAAACAGTCCTATGGATATGGCAGGTGAACTGCACTAGTTCCAGCCACCTGCCACAGCCTTGCTGACTGGATCCCTGTGCTGGCAAGCTGAAGTCCACACAATACAAAATGAACTCAGCACACACACATCCACACACAGGAACCCAGATCCATAGCTGCACCGAATAACAAAGGAAAACATCAAGTAAACATCACACATAAACCTTGTGTATAAACAATACATAACAATTTGTTGATGACCACAAGGGTGGCCCCCACTGGCAGATGTAATTACCAGGAGGGTGTCTCTAGCAAAGCATGGCTGAAGAACCCCTCAGCTTCTGATCTCCAAAGAGGCTTTATAGCCCAAAGTGGCCACACCCACACAGACACACACAGGAGAGGGAATTAACCCTTCCAACACTAACCAGGGAGTGAAACCACTTAAAGAGGAAGTGTCCAAAAGAAGATCACACTGCAGCTGTTACCACAGGCAATGACATGGGTGGCAACCATGTCCTGGGAGTCAGCCAGAAGGCCGAGACACTGCCACCACATGTACATAACCAAACCAAACGTTGCCAGGGGCAGCCACAGTGAAGGGAAGAGTCACAGTGCACACCAACATACAAAGTGCATAACAAACACACACCCCTAACTGAGAGGTTGCTAGGTGCAACCGCATGAACATTGCCGCAAGCTGCCAAGCACCAGCTCAGGCTGCTCTACTGCGACAATACAAAATAACTTGTTGCCCGCGGCAACCACAAGTGAGGCAGCACACTAGCGGCCCTCACCTGTGGTTGAACACCCAATAACAAACCACAGGCAACAGCATGCGGTTCAGGAGTCACGACCATGACCATGGCCGTGACAGGTTGATCCTGCCCATGATGGATATAGGTAGAGTTTTCCAAACCTCAAATTTACTAGAGAATATAGATTCTAAAGGGGCAATATTTTTGGCATAGGCCTCCCTTGGCTCTCTAGTAATAAGAATCCCTAGGTACTTAAAATGGTCTACTATCCTAAGATTATGGTAAACATGGGGACAATCAGACCGCCATAATGGCATTAGGACCGACTTGGTCCAGTTGATATGCAACCCGGAGAAAATAATTCTATAATAGTGATGGCCTGTGGCAGAGAGATATCCATCCTACTGATAAATAATATGAGGTCGTCTGCATACAGGCCTACTCTGCCCCCCCCCCCCCCCCATCTCCACTCCTTTATATGTTAGATCTTGGCGGATACAGAGAGGCAGATGTTCAATGGTAATCGCAAATAATAGGGCAGAAAGAGGACATCCTTGCCTCGTACCCCTCTGCAGAGTAAAGTAAGCAGAGGTCGTACCATTTACTAGGATATTGGCCCTGGGACTTCTGTAAATTATCCGTATCCACTGCAAGAATCTAGGGCCAAAGCCAAACTTTCCCAATATTTTCATCAGATACGGCCACTCCAGTGAGTCAAAGGCTTTGGCCGTGTCTAATGAAGCCAACGCCCATTGCCTGGCATGTTGGGTTCCAATCTGGGCTATGACGAGTCCTGCGAATATTGTTAGAGTTCGATCGTCCAGGTATAAACCCAGTTTGATCACTGTGTATAATGCTAGCAATTGTCTTGTTCAACCTATTGGCGAAGATCTTTGTCAGAATCTTATAGTCTAAGTTTAACAAAGATATCGGCCGATAGGAGGCACAGTCCATTGGATCTTTATCCGGTTTCAGAAGTACAACTATGGTTGCTTCATATAAGGAGTCTGGTAGTCTGCCCAACCGCCATGCCTCCTGGAACATCACTTTAAGTTGAGGTCCAAGGATGTCTACATACTTGGAATATACACTCACCTAAAGAATTATTAGGAACACCTGTTCTATTTCTCATTAATGTGATTATCTAGTCAACCAATCACATGGCAGTTGCTTCAATGCATGTAGGGTTGTGGTCCTGGTTAGAGTTGAGCGAACACCTGGATGTTCGGGTTCGAGAAGTTCGGCCGAACATCCCGGAAATGTTCGGGTTCGGGATCCGAACCCGATCCGAACTTCGTCCCGAACCCGAACCCCATTGAAGTCAACGGGGACCCGAACTTTTCGGCACTAAAAAGGCTGTAAAACAGCCCAGGAAAGAGCTAGAGGGCTGCGAAAGGCAGCAACATGTAGGTAAATCCCCTGCAAACAAATGTGGATAGGGAAATGAATTAAAATAAAAATTAAATAAATAAAAATTAACCAAAATCAATTGGAGAGAGGTCCCATAGCAGAGAATCTGGCTTCACGTCACCCACCACTGTAAGAGTCCATTTTCATAAATTTAGGCCCAGCACCCAGGCAGAGGAGAGAGGTCCCGTAACAGAGAATCTGTCTTCATGTCAGCAGAGAATTAGTCTGCATGTCATAGCAGAGAATGAGGCTTCACGTCAGCCACCACTGCAACAGTCCATTGGCATATATTTAGGCCCAGCACCCAGGCAGAGGAGGGAGGTCCCGTAACAGAGAATCTGGCTTCATGTCAGCAGAGAATCAGTCTGCATGTCATAGCAGAGAATCAGGCTTCACGTCAGCCACCACTGCAACAGTCCATTGGCATATATTTAGGCCCAGCACCCAGGCAGAGGAGGGAGGTCCCGTAATAGAGAATCTGGCTTCATGTCAGCAGAGAATCAGTCTGCATGTCATAGCAGAGAATGAGGCTTCACGTCAGCCACCACTGCAACAGTCCATTGGCATATATTTAGGCCCAGCACACAGGCAGAGGAGAGAGGTCCCGTAACAGAGAATCTGTCTTCATGTCAGCAGAGAATTAGTCTGCATGTCATAGCAGAGAATGAGGCTTCACGTCAGCCACCACTGCAACAGTCCATTGGCATATATTTAGGCCCAGCACACACACAGGCAGAGGAGAGAGGTCCCGTAACAGAGAATCTGTCTTCATGTCAGCAGAGAATCAGTCTGCATGTCATAGCAGAGAATGAGGCTTCACGTCAGCCACCACTGCAACAGTCCATTGGCATATATTTAGGCCCAGCACACACACAGGCAGAGGAGAGAGGTCCCGTAACAGAGAATCTGTCTTCATGTCAGCAGAGAATTAGTCTGCATGTCATAGCAGAGAATGAGGCTTCACGTCAGCCACCACTGCAACAGTCCATTGGCATATATTTAGGCCCAGCACACACACAGGCAGAGGAGAGAGGTCCCGTAACAGAGAATCTGTCTTCATGTCAGCAGAGAATCAGTCTGCATGTCATAGCAGAGAATGAGGCTTCACGTCAGCCACCACTGCAACAGTCCATTGGCATATATTTAGGCCCAGCACACACACAGGCAGAGGAGAGAGGTCCCGTAACAGAGAATCTGTCTTCATGTCAGCAGAGAATTAGTCTGCATGTCATAGCAGAGAATGAGGCTTCACGTCAGCCACCACTGCAACAGTCCATTGGCATATATTTAGGCCCAGCACCCAGGCAGAGGAGGGAGGTCCCGTAACAGAGAATCTGGCTTCATGTCAGCAGAGAATCAGTCTGCATGTCATAGCAGAGAATGAGGCTTCACGTCAGCCACCACTGCAATAGTCCATTGGCATATATTTAGGCCCAGCACCCAGGCAGAGGAGGGAGGTCCCGTAACAGAGAATCTGGCTTCATGTCAGCAGAGAATCAGTCTGCATGTCATAGCAGAGAATGAGGCTTCACGTCAGCCACCACTGCAACAGTCCATTGGCATATATTTAGGCCCAGCACACAGGCAGAGGAGAGAGGTCCCGTAACAGAGAATCTGTCTTCATGTCAGCAGAGAATTAGTCTGCATGTCATAGCAGAGAATGAGGCTTCACGTCAGCCACCACTGCAACAGTCCATTGGCATATATTTAGGCCCAGCACACACACAGGCAGAGGAGAGAGGTCCCGTAACAGAGAATCTGTCTTCATGTCAGCAGAGAATCAGTCTGCATGTCATAGCAGAGAATGAGGCTTCACGTCAGCCACCACTGCAACAGTCCATTGGCATATATTTAGGCCCAGCACACACACAGGCAGAGGAGAGAGGTCCCGTAACAGACAATCTGGCTTCATGTCAGCAGAGAATCATTCTGCATGTCATAGCAGAGAATCAGGCTTCACGTCACCCAACATTGGAACAGTCCATTGGCATATATTTAGGCCCCGGCACCCAGACAGAGGAGAGGTTCATTCAACTTTGGGTAGCCTCGCAATATAATGGTAAAATGAAAATAAAAATAGGATTGAATGAGGAAGTGCCCTGGAGTCCAATAATATATGGTTAAGGGGAGGTAGTTAATGTCTAATCTGGACAAGGGACGGACAGATCCTGTGGGATCCATGCCTGGTTCATTTTTATGAACGTCAGCTTGTCCACATTGGCTGTAGACAGGCGGCTGCGTTTGTCTGTAATGACGCCCCCTGCCGTGCTGAATACACGTTCAGACAAAACGCTGGCCGCCGGGCAGGCCAGCACCTCCAAGGCATAAAAGGCTAGCTCTGGCCACGTGGACAATTTAGAGACCCAGAAGTTGAATGGGGCCGAACCATCAGTCAGTACGTGGAGGGGTGTGCACACGTACTGTTCCACCATGTTAGTGAAATGTTGCCTCCTGCTAACACGTTGCGTATCAGGTGGTGGTGCAGTTAGCTGTGGCGTGTTGACAAAAGTTTTCCACATCTCTGCCATGCTAACCCTGCCCTCAAAGGAGCTGGCATTGACACAGCTGCCTTGGCGACCTCTTGCTCCTCCTCTGCCTTGGCCTTGGGCTTCCACTTGTTCCCCTGTGACATTTGGGAATGCTCTCAGTAGCGCGTCTACCAACGTGCGCTTGTACTCGCGCATCTTCCTATCACGCTCCAGTGCAGGAAGTAAGGTGGGCACATTGTCTTTGTACCGTGGATCCAGCAGGGTGGCAACCCAGTAGTCCGCACAGGTTAAAATGTGGGCAACTCTGCTGTCGTTGCGCAGGCACTGCAGCATGTAGTCGCTCATGTGTGCCAGGCTGCCCAGGGGTAAGGACAAGCTGTCCTCTGTGGGAGGCGTATCGTCATCGTCCTGCCTTTCCCCCCAGCCACGCACCAGTGATGGACCCGAGCTGCGTTGGGTGCCACCCCGCTGTGACCATGCTTCATCCTCATCCTCCTCCACCTCCTCCTCATCCTCGTCCTCCAGTAGTGGGCCCTGTCTGGCCACATTTGTACCTGGCCTCTGCTGTTGCCAAAAACCTCCCTCTGAGTCACTTCGAAGAGACTGGCCTGAAAGTGCTAAAAATGACCCCTCTCTCCGCCTGGGGCCCAGCTGCCACTACATTTACCCAGTGTGCAGTTAGGGAGATATAGCGTCCCTGGCCGTGCTTACTGGTCCACGTATCTGTGGTTAGGTGGACCTTGCCACAGATGGCGTTGCGCAGTGCACACTTGATTTTATCGGATACTTGGTTGTGCAGGGAAGGCACGGCTCTCTTGGAGAAGTAGTGGCGGCTGGGAACAACATACTGTGGGACAGCAAGCGACATGAGCTGTTTGAAGCTGTCTGTGTCCACCAGCCTAAATGACAGCATTTCATAGGCCAGTAGTTTAGAAATGCTGGCATTCAGGGCCAGGGATCGAGGGTGGCTAGGTGGGAATTTACGCTTTCTCTCAAATGTTTGTGAGATGGAGAGCTGAACGCTGCCGTGTGACATGGTTGAGACGCTTGGTGACGGAGGTGGTGGTGGTGGTGTTGGTGGTACATCCCCTGTTTGCTGGGCGGCAGGTGCCAACGTTCCTCCAGAGGCGGAGGAAGAGGCCGAGGCGGCAGCAGCAGAAGAGGCCGAGGCGGCAGCAGCAGAAGAGGTAGCAGGGGGAGCCTGAGTGACTTCCTTGGTTTTAAGGTGTTTACTCCACTGCAGTTCATGCTTTGCATGCAGGTGCCTGGTCATGCAGGTTGTGCTCAGGTTCAGAACGTTAATGCCTCGCTTAAGGCTCTGATGGCACAGCGTGCAAACCACTCGGGTCTTGTCGTCAGCACATTGTTTGAAGAAGTGCCATGCCAGGGAACTCCTTGAAGCTGCCTTTGGGGTGCTCGGTCCCAGATGGCGGCAGGCAGTAGCAGGTGGAGTCTCTTGGCGGCGGGTGTTCTGCTTTTGCCCACTGCTCCCTCTTTTGCTACGCTGTTGGCTCGGTCTCACCACTGCCTCTTCCTCCGAACTGTGAAAGTCAGTGGCACGACCTTCATTCCATGTGGGGTCTAGGGCCTCATCATCCCCTGCATCGTCTTCCACCCAGTCTTGATCCCTGACCTCCTGTTCAGTCTGCACACTGCAGAAAGACGCAGCAGTTGGCACCTGTGTTTCGTCATCATCAGAGACATGCTGAGGTGGTATTCCCATGTCCTCATCATCAGGAAACATAAGTGGTTGTGCGTCAGTGCATTCTATATCTTTCACCGCTGGGGAAGGGCTAGGTGGATGCCCTTGGGAAACCCTGCCAGCGGAGTCTTCAAACAGCATAAGAGACTGCTGCATAACTTGAGGCTGAGACAGTTTCCCTGCTATGCATGGGGGTGATGTGACAGACTGATGGGGTTGGTTTTCAGGCGCCATCTGTGCGCTTTCTGCAGAAGACTGGGTGGGAGATAATGTGAACGTGCTGGATCCACTGTCGGCCACCCAATTGACTAATGCCTGTACCTGCTCAGGCCTTACCATCCTTAGAACGGCATTGGGCCCCACCATATATCGCTGTAAATTCTGGCGGCTACTGGGACCTGAGGTAGTTGGTACACTAGGACGTGTGGATGTGGCAGAACGGCCACGTCCTCTCCCAGCACCAGAGGGTCCACTAACACCACCACGACCATGTCCACGTCCGCGTCCCTTACTAGATGTTTTTCTCATTGTTATGGTTCACCACAACAACAAAAATATTATTTGGCCCAATGTATTGTATTCAAATTCAGCGGGATATAAATTTGACGGACACTAAATAACTTTCCCAGCCACAACAGTACAGCGGTAACGAGAGATTTAGCGGGATATAAATTTGAGGCCTAGTATTTAGGCGCTGGGTGACCGGTATGGATTTAGCGACAGAATTAGACTTGGAAATGCACAGTAGCGTGTGTGTGAAGTTATTCTGAATGACCCTATGTGCACCTTGAATATTATATACCCTTTTAGGGATAGATTTCAAATAGCTCTGACATAGCAGGAACCACTAAATTATGAAATTGCTAAATTGGGAATTGTACTTCAACCCAGAACAAAAAATGTGCTTTGACGGACACTAAAACACTTTCCCAGCCACAACAGTACAGCGGTAACGAGAGATTTAGCGGGATATAAATTTGAGGCCTAGTATTTAGGCGCTGGGTGACCGGTATGGATTTAGCGACAGAATTAGACTTGGAAATGCACAGTAGCGTGTGTGTGAAGTTATTCTGAATGACCCTATGTGCACCTTGAATATTATATACCCTTTTAGGGATAGATTTCAAATAGCTCTGATATAGCAGAAACCACTAAATTATGAAATTGCTAAATTGGGAATTGTATTTCAACCCAGAACAAAAAATGTGCTTTGACGGACACTAAATAACTTTCCCAGCCACAACAGGACAGCGGTAACGAGAGATTTAGCGGGATATAAATTTGAGGCCTAGTATTTAGGCGCTGGGTGACCGGTATGGATTTAGTGACAGAATTAGACTTGGAAATGCACAGTAGCGTGTGTGTGAAGTTATTCTGAATGACCCTATGTGCACCTTGAATATTATATACCCTTTTAGGGATAGATTTCAAATAGCTCTGATATAGCAGGAACCACTAAATTATGAAATTGCTAAATTGGGAATTGTACTTCAACCCAGAACAAAAAATGTGCTTTGACGGACACTAAATAACTTTCCCAGCCACAACAGTACAGCGGTAACGAGAGATTTAGCGGGATATAAATTTGAGGCCTAGTATTTAGGCGCTGGGTGACCGGTATGGATTTAGCGACAGAATTAGACTTGGAAATGCACAGTAGCGTGTGTGTGAAGTTATTCTGAATGACCCTATGTGCACCTTGAATATTATATACCCTTTTAGGGATAGATTTCAAATAGCTCTGATATAGCAGGAACCACTAAATTATGAAATTGCTAAATTGGGAATTGTACTTCAACCCAGAACAAAAAATGTGCTTTGACGGACACTAAATAACTTTCCCAGCCACAACAGTACAGCGGTAACGAGAGATTTAGCGGGATATAAATTTGAGGCCTAGTATTTAGGCGCTGGGTGACCGGTATGGATTTAGCGACAGAATTAGACTTGGAAATGCACAGTAGCGTGTGTGTGAAGTTATTCTGAATGACCCTATGTGCACCTTGAATATTATATACCCTTTTAGGGATAGATTTCAAATAGCTCTGATATAGCAGGAACCACTAAATTATGAAATTGCTAAATTGGGAATTGTACTTCAACCCAGAACAAAAAATGTGCTTTGACGGACACTAAATAACTTTCCCAGCCACAACAGTACAGCGGTAACGAGAGATTTAGCGGGATATAAATTTGAGGCCTAGTATTTAGGCGCTGGGTGACCGGTATGGATTTAGCGACAGAATTAGACTTGGAAATGCACAGTAGCGTGTGTGTGAAGTTATTCTGAATGACCCTATGTGCACCTTGAATATTATATACCCTTTTAGGGATAGATTTCAAATAGCTCTGATATAGCAGGAACCACTAAATTATGAAATTGCTAAATTGGGAATTGTACTTCAACCCAGAACAAAAAATGTGCTTTGACGGACACTAAATAACTTTCCTAGCCACAACAGGACAGCGGTAACGAGAGATTTAGCGGGATATAAATTTGAGGCCTAGTATTTAGGCGCTGGGTGACCGGTATGGATTTAGCGACAGAATTAGACTTGGAAATGCACAGTAGCGTGTGTGTGAAGTTATTCTGAATGACCCTATGTGCACCTTGAATATTATATACCCTTTTAGGGATAGATTTCAAATAGCTCTGATATAGCAGGAACCACTAAATTATGAAATTGCTAAATTGGGAATTGTACTTCAACCCAGAACAAAAAATGTGCTTTGACGGACACTAAATAACTTTCCCAGCCACAACAGGACAGCGGTAACGAGAGATTTAGCGGGATATAAATTTGAGGCCTAGTATTTAGGCGCTGGGTGACCGGTATGGATTTAGTGACAGAATTAGACTGGGATATGGCCAAAAAATAACCACACTATTGCTGGTTAAATGCACTTGGTGACGGGCGCAGCTTGCCCCTGATGTAGTATATGGCCAAAAAATGAACAGACTATTGCTGGTTAAATGCACTTGGTGTCACAGCTTGACGAACCACACTACTGAGGGTTAAATGCACTTGGTGACGGGCGCAGCTTGCCCCTGATGTAGTATATGGCCAAAAAATGAACAGACTATTGCTGGTTAAATGCACTTGGTGACGGGCGCAGCTTGCCCCTGATTTAGTATATGGCCAAAAAATGAACAGACTATTGCTGGTTAAATGCACTTGGTGTGATAGCTTGACCAACCACACTACTGAGGGTTAAATGCACTTGGTGACGGGCGCAGCTTGCCCCTGATGTAGTATATGGCCAAAAAATGAACAGACTATTGCTGGTTAAATGCACTTGGTGACGGGCGCAGCTTGCCCCTGATTTAGTATATGGCCAAAAAATGAACAGACTATTGCTGGTTAAATGCACTTGGTGTGATAGCTTGACCAACCACACTACTGAGGGTTAAATGCACTTGGTGACGGGCGCAGCTTGCCCCTGATGTAGTATATGGCCAAAAAATGAACAGACTATTGCTGGTTAAATGCACTTGGTGACGGGCGCAGCTTGCCCCTGATTTAGTATATGGCCAAAAAATGAACAGACTATTGCTGGTTAAATGCACTTGGTGTGATAGCTTGACCAACCACACTACTGAGGGTTAAATGCACTTGGTGACGGGCGCAGCTTGCCCCTGATGTAGTATATGGCCAAAAAATGAACAGACTATTGCTGGTTAAATGCACTTGGTGTCACAGCTTGACGAACCACACTACTGAGGGTTAAATGCACTTGGTGACGGGCGCAGCTTGCCCCTGATGTAGTATATGGCCAAAAAATAAACAGACTATTGCTGGTTAAATGCACTTGGTGTGACAGCTTCACCCTGATGTAGGCTTTAGCCAAAAAACAACCACACCATTGAGGGTTAAATGCACTTGGTGACAGGCGCAGCTTGCCCCTGATTTAGTATATGGCCAAAAAATGAACAGACTATTGCTGGTTAAATGCACTTGGTGTGACAGCTTCACCCTGATGTAGGCTTTAGCCAAAAAACAACCACACCATTGAGGGTTAAATGCACTTGGTCGCAGCTTGGATGCACTTGGTCGCAGCACCGCACAAGACACAAAATGGCCGCCGATCACCCCAGAAAAAAGTGACTGACAAACGGTCTGGGCAGCCTAAAAACAGTGAGTGAGCATTTGAATTTCAGCAGCTCAATGATGCACAGCTGCAGATCGATCGATTAATCAAGTGAAGTCCTTTGGAGGAGTTAATCTGCCTAATCTCGCCCTACTGTCGCATCCGCAAACCTCTCCCTACGCTAATCAGAGCAGAGTGACGGGCGGCGCTATGTGACTCCAGCTTAAATAGAGGCTGGGTCACATGGTGCTCTGGCCAATCACAGCCATGCCAATAGTAGGCATGGCTGTGACGGCCTCTTGGGGCAAGTAGTATGACGCTTGTTGATTGGCTGCTTTGCAGCCTTTCAAAAAGCGCCAAGAAAGCGTCACAAAAGCGCCAAGAAAGCGACGAACACCGAACCCGAACCCGGACTTTTACGAAAATGTCCGGGTTCGGGTCCGTGTCACGGACACCCCAAAATTCGGTACAAACCCGAACTATACAGTTCGAGTTCGCTCATCCCTAGTCCTGGTCAAGACAATCTCCTGAATTCCAAACTGAATGTCAGAATGGGAAAGAAAGGTGGGCTACAACAGCAGAAGACCCCACCGGGTACCACTCATCTCCACTACAAATAGAAAAAGAGGCTACAATTTGCACAAGCTCACCAAAATTGGACTGTTGAAGACTGGAAAAATGTTGCCTGGTCTGATGAGTCTCGATTTCTGTTGAGACATTCAAATGGTAGAGTCCAAATTTGGCGTAAACAGAATGAGAACATGTATCCATCATGTCTTGTTACCACTGTGCAGGCTGCTGGTTGTTGTGTAATGGTGTGGGGGATGTTTTCTGGGCACACTTTTGGTCTCTTAGTGCCAATTGGCCATCGTTTAAATGCCACGGGCTACCTGAGCATTGTTTCTGACCATGTCCATCCCTTCATGAACACCATGTACCCATCCTCTGATGGCTACTTCCAGCAGGATAATGCACCATGTCACAAAGTTCGAATCATTTCAAATTGGTTTCTTGAACATGACAATGAGTTCACTGTACTAAAATGGCCCCCACAGTCACCAGATCTCAACCCGATAGAGCATCTTTGGGATGTGGTGGAACGGGAACTTCGTGCCCTGGATGTGCATCCCTCAAATCTCCATCAACTGCAAGATGCTATCCTATCAATATGGGCCAACATTTCTAAAGAATGCTATCAGCACCTTGTTGAATCAATGCCACGTAGAATTAAGGCAGTTCTGAAGGCAAAAGGGGGTCCAACACCGTATTATTATGGTGTTCCTAATAATTCTTTAGGTGAGTGTATCTCCAAAGGCAGGCCATCAGGGCCAGGGGCCTTCCCGTTTGACATGTCTTCAATAGCCTCCTGTATCTCTTCTAGGGTTATATCCTCCTCTGACAGATTACTGTCTTCCAATGATAAAGTTGGGTGATCTATCTCATCTAGGTAGTGCTCAAGTTCTAATTCTGAGTATTCCACTCGTGATTTATATAATTCTCGATAAAAGTCTGCAAAGTTCGATATAATATCTGGGACAGAATCAATAATCTCACTATTTGGGGCCTGTATTCGCAGAACCAGCGGAGCTGATGAATTCTTATGTACAATATGAGCTAGCACTCATCCTGCCTTATCTCCTCAAAGGCCTGCTGTTTGTAAAAGAATAGCTTACGATTACTTTTTTCATGTAAATGAACTAAATACATCCTGCCTTTCTACATCCAGTCCTGTCTATTTGCCTCAGAAGGGTCTAAGACAAACCTCGCCTCAGCCTCCTTGACACAGGTATTGAGGGATTCCTCTTTTTTTCGGGCATCCCTTTTAACAAAAGAGATAGATGACTTAAGGCATCCCCTGAGATAAGCCTTCAACGTGTCCCATAATAACAGAGGATTTGTATCTGCGTCCTGTACCTCTAGAAACATTTGCAACTGGTCTGGGGTCCTATCTTGATCTTTCAGGAGGGTAAGCCAAAATGGGTGTATTCTCATTCTTATGCTAGATCTCCCCTCCTGCAAATCATTTAACCTTACTATTAATGGTGCATGATCAGATACACTCTGGGGGCTATATGATATATCTGATAGTTCCAGCAATACATCGGGGGAGCCAAATACATAGTCAATCCTGGACATTGCACCAGAAGAGGGGGTATAGATTCTGGATGTTTCTCCCTCCACAGGTCCAGCCATCCCATCTCCTCGATCCAGGTCACCAATAAACTGGGCGGGCCATGACTCGAGGACACTGGACAAGCATGGAAGCGGTCCACCCGTGAGTTCATGACCATATTCAAATCTCCTGCGCACACCAACCTAGCATGTGGCTATTGAGCTGCAAAGGTGGCTGCAGTCTGTAGAATTGACATGTTAGCAGGAGGGGGACAGTAAATATTTAAGAGCACAAACGGGACATTATTCACATGTGCATGCACAAAAATATACCTGCCATCCGTGTCAATCTCAACTGCGTGCGGTTCCCATCTAATGGAGCGGTTAACTACCAGAGACACTCCTCTACAATGTATTATTTTTTGTATTATAATTATATCTACGAACATGTGCAAAAACAGATATTCTCTTACCCGGATCCCCCAAGCCCCTCACATTCCATGACATTAACAATAGGGCAACCATTTTATCTGCGTCAGAAATCTATGGGTGAGGCTGTCCTTCCGGGTTCTCTGGTGTCTGTATCTCCTCATCCCTTCTAATACATATATAATTAATGCTGCCTATAAACAGTGTTTTACCACAATTTGCCCAAACATAATAGAAAAACATAAATCTGAACCAACTATGCTGAAAATTAGCAATAGAATACATTGTGTAATGCCAGATATCAGGGAATGATCCCCTTATGGCGAAGTAGTCAGGGACCAGCATATCACTAGATGTAAAAAGAATATGCCGGTATCCGACCAGCTCCCTCTGCACGATATATGTCGTGCCTGCAGCTAACTCTCAGTATGCATTTTAAACAGCAAAACTCACGCTGAGATCACAATGTTATATCGGTGTCCGGAGCGGATGATGGAACTGCACCGAGGTTATCAACAATGGGCCCTGACTACTAAGGTCACTTGGACAAAATGGACTGTTGACGGATTAATACACTTCAAGGAGGCGGCAATCTGCGCAACTTCCTTACGATCCAGTCATCCGTTTCTTTGGGATCCGTAAAGAAATGTGATCTCTCTCCATCCACCACACGCAGCCTGGCAGGGTACGCCATAGAATATGGTAAGTTCATGTCCCGGAGTCTCTTTTTAACGGCAACAAAAGTTGCCCGTTTCTTCTGAAGCACGGCGGAAAAATCGGGAAATAAGGATATTTTGGCATTTTCATGCATGATGGTTTGCAGCCTCCTTGCTTGAGTGAGGATTAGGTCGCGGTCCTTCCAATTTAGCATGCAAGCTAGTAACGGCCTAGGCGGGGCACCCGGAGGTGGTGGTCGAGTCGGGACCCTGTGGGCCCTCTCCACTGCAAACGCCATTGCGAAGGGCGCCTCTGGAAAAATAGATTTAAACAAGGCCTCGAGGAATGCTGCAGGATCCTGTCCCTCTGTTCTTTCGGGTAGGCCCAGTATGCGCACGTTATTCCTCCTGGCCCTATTCTCCAGGTCGTTGCATTTCTGCAGCCATAAGGAGGCTGAGCCTTCCAGGGCATGTATCTTAGCAGGTAAGGGGCGCGTGAGATCTTCCAGCTCGGAGATCCTCTCCTCATTTCCCCGCACTCGTTCTCTGAGTTGCTGAACATCGTGCCTGAGGAGGCCCACATCCACACGTACCTCCTCTATCTTTGTGGTGAGGGAAGTTCATCAGCTGCTCATGAGCCTCTTTCAGGGTAAGTTCAGCCACCTCAGGTTCATCTATGGCTGCTTGCTGTGCCGCTTGGCCCCGGGTGTGCTGTGTACGAGGTGAGCCGGCCGCCGCAGCGCCATGTTGATTTTCTTGGCGCGCGAATTCCTTCAGCAGTTCTGCAGTGGCTTGAGCTTTGCTGGGTCCCATCACCGGTTACCGTAGAGGTTCGTGGTTCTGCACACCGTTTAATCGGTCTAGTTAGCTGCAATAGCACTCAGGGTGGCTCAGGATTATATTCGGGAGCCGGAGATCAGATCAGATGCAACCGTTCATGCCGGCCGATAGCCACGCCCCCTGCAGGGACCTTTTATAGGAAAATTATGGAAAATATATATTTGTTGTCAATAATATTTTTCCCAATATCTGGGCCTTACACACAGATGCTAATGCAGCACAGATGTGACAATTCACTGCAGGGACCGTTTGTGTATAAATTATGGAAAAAATATAATTATTTTTAATAATATTCTTCCTATCTCTCCCCCTGACACACAGAAGGTATTGCTGAACAGATGTCACAAGTCACTGCAGACACCATCTATAGAAAAAGAATCGCAAAATATGAAAAAATAAAATCGGACTATTTTGCAAGATTCAATTGCTGCCACCACACACAATAGTCCTTAAAAGGACTTTTGGGTCTTTGAAACATTTTAAAATTGAATAAATTGCAATCACAAACTCCCTACACTATCTGTCCCTTCCTAACCGCAGCTCTCCCAGACTCGCAAGGAGCCGAACCCGAGCCATCTGGTGCTATATAGCACCCGATGACACGTTCCGGCCAGCCAATCAGTGTAATGCCAGTAGCCAACATGGCTACTGGCATTACAGTGATGGCAGTACTCACCTGCATGTTTATTGGCTGCTTACCAGCCGTGAAACGTGCGAGAAGGAGACTCGAGCATGGTGCTCGAGCTCATGCGGTACTCGGCCGAGTACCGCCATGTGCCGAACATAGCGATGCTCGAGCCGAACAGGTATTCGGCCAGGGCATGCTCGCTCAACACTACAATCCATCATCCAAAAATGGCAGGAGTATGGTACAACTGCAAACCTACCAAGACATGGCCATCCACCTAAACTGGTAGCCCAGGCAAGTACTGCAGAACACTAATACACCATCCCCACTGCCAAACATGGTGGTGTCAGAATCATGCTGTGGGGATGCTTTTCTTCAGCAGGGACATTGAAGCTGGTCAGAGTTGATGGAAAGATGAATTGAGCTACTATAAATACAGGGCAATCCTGGAGGAAACATGGTAGAGGCTACAAAAGACTTGAGACTGGGGCAGAGGTTCACGTGAAAGCAGGACAAGGATCCTAAACAAAGCATATTCATGTGGTCGAATGGCCCAGTCAAAGTCCAGACCTAAATCCCATTGAGAATCCGTGCATTGAGCTGCATACCATAACAACACACAATTCAACAGCACTCTGCAAATACAAAATATGAAATAGTCCTACCTCTACTGGAGCCAAATGGCTTCCAATGAATACAGGGAGAACAGGGTTTAGCTTTATACCATATTAAAGGGGTTGTCCGAGTTATGAAAAAAAATAATATAGCACTAAAAATCTGATATATAACTGAGCTAAGCAAGTTCTATGCAAAAAAAATATATTTTTCCTCATTTCCCTGGTTCTTTTCTAGCCCTTTGTTTACATGCAATAAAAACAACTTCTGCCCCTCCCCCTGCTCTGCTAAGGGAGTGAATACAAGAGCTGCCCTGAGTGACATGTCTGCCTGCTGGGAGACTCTGCAGCATGTTGTATGTGTAGGACTACACGTCCCAGCTGTATAATGACACTGTTAAGGGAGTGGATACAAGAGCTGCTCTGAGTGCTGGGAGACTGCAGCATGTTGTATGTGTAGGACTACATGTCCCCTCTGTATAATGACACTGCTAATACACACAGGATCTTCCCCCTACCTTCTTGTGCAATGCTCTCTCTAGTATGTCAGCTCTAGTGCCCAGCATTGTCTCCTCACTGCTATGCAGCTGAAGGGGTTAAGAATCCTAGCAGAGAGTAGACGGCAGTGAAGGGGGTGTGGCCAGCACAGTGACGTCTCGTTTACAGGCTTATAAACGACCTTTATCAGAGCAGGGAGTGAAGCTGACATCACAGGTCATGTGACCCTCAGTGAAATCTGAGAAACCAACCCCTGGAGATAAAGTGAGCGAATTGGAAAGCTGTTACATTTGCTTAGTTAGGAACATAAAAAGAACAAAAAAATAAATCGGATAACCCCTTTAAGTAAAATAAGACAGATTTTAATTACTTGCATCCTTTTTAAATAAATGTAACAACTCACTCAGAATACAATAATATCATTTATTCATAAACAAAAAACAAAAACATTTAGAAATGTTGGACTGACATAATTTAATAAAAGACACCCAGTAAATGTTATTTATCTGCAAACAAAGCAGACAGTGCAACCTGTGTACTGCTAATGTACTCATTGACTTGTAAAGTCTTGATTAAATATTCCATCTTTCTATAACACTGAACTGGAGCAATTGTCAAAAATCATCATGGATTTCTGTAGAAATTTTCAAAGTAACACCCTGCAGGAGAACCATAAACATAATTATTAACAGCCCAATGAAACATGTAATATTTCGGATGAGAAGCAGAGCTATAGCAAAAGGATATGTTTTTCCAATATAGTTCAGCCCTTCAAGGGGTTTTCTGAGATTTAGACATTGTTGACCTATCCTCATGATAGGTCATCTATATCAGATCAGTGGGGGTCTGTAGTCAATTATGTTTTTCAATACAGTTAGAATACATTCTGCCTTTAATTAGCTTTCCAAGATTTTGATATTGATGACCAATCCTCAGGATAGGATCAATATTAGATCAGCAGGTGCCTGACTCCCAGCTAATGAGCGGTTTGAAATGGCTGTGGTGCTTCATTGGTCACCTGGCCAAAGGGCAGCTCGGTGCTATTCAAATTAATGAGGCTGAGCTGCAATACCAATCACAGCCTCTATCTAATGGACAATGCTGTACTTGATTAGCTGCAAGTAGCTCATGAAGCACAGAGGCACCTTTGAATAGCTCATAAACTGTCAGGGCAATAGACAGAAATATGGGAGGATATGTATGGCGGTAAGTGGTCTGGATGGACACATGCATTTTAGGGCCGAGGAGGGAGTTAAAAGCAGTCATTTTGGGTTATTGGAAAGTCAGAAGATGAGAGAGGTGACATAGGTCTGTCTGGCAAGGTGGAGGGCAGAGTTGTAGGTTTTAAACATAGATTTATAGTGGTAACTGTGTGATGTCAACAAGTTACTGGGTGTCAATAGTGTATAGTTTTCTGTATGTGTAAAAGTTGGAATCTCATAAGAAGAGTGAAAGATCTTTATAGTAAAAGAAAGTACATTGTGGTCAGATAACAGGAAGGATTGATTCGAAAGTTGGAGGCTGTGCATAGGCAGAATAAGACTAGAACAAGGATATTTCTGCCTTTGCTGTCTGTGTGTGGCAGAAGAAGCAAGTTGTGAGAGACCAACAGAAAAAGTTATAAGAAAAAAAGGGAAAGGCTTATGGGGAGATTAGATGGTCTACGGGGATGATAAAATCAACCATATTAAAGGTTGGTAGTTCTCATGATAGAAAAATTAAGAAGTTAAGCAACAAAGTGATCCAGGAACTGGTGGGGTGAGCCTGAGGCACGATAGACAACAGCTATTTGCAGGGAGAATGCGCAGAAGAGTATTATGTTGTGAGCCTCAAAAGAAGGACATGGGAGAATGATCAAAACATGCACTGTGGAGAAATAAGTATGCCTATTCTGCCTGTCATCAGGTCTGGGAGTATGGGAAAAGCGTAGGCCACGATAAGATAGAACAGCGGGGGAAGCAGTGTCAGAATGTTAAAGCCAAGTTTCTACGATGTTCAGCAAGTTGACAGATTTTGAAAGGAAGAAGTCATGGATAGTGGTTAGTTTGTTGCACACCGACAAAGAGTTCCAGAGAGCGCAGTTTAATGACACAGAAGAAGAAGTGCAACGAACATTAATCAGATTTTCATGTTCTCTCTGTGTGGCAGGTGAGAAGCTGAAATAAGCAAAGAAGGTGGACCCAGGTTTGGTGAGATGTCACCTGCAGCTAATAGAAGCAGAATAGAAAGAGACAGAAGATGATTTAATGATTTGTGAGTGTGTTGTTATGCTGCACAATGGAGAAAGATGGGTCATGGTGATGTAAGAAGGTAAAAAGTTTATGTGAACTGTACATGGGTAAGGGAAGGAGGGAGGGACAGATGTGGGTAGATAGAACAAAGGGTGGAAGTTATGGATCAGTTTGAAGGCAAACAGCAGCAACAATGAAAATAGAAGCAGTGAATAAGGTAAGCCAATACTGAAAACTACCAGAGCTATGAAGAACTTTGTGTAGCTCACATATCATCCCTGTCTCCTGCTCCATCTAACTGCTATGATTAACTGCCTGGCACTTAAACATGCCGGAACTTTGATAGCTATAAGATGGCTCATGCCTACCCCAGCAGGATAGTACAAAGCACTGATTACCTAAAATGCCTGGAGAACCCAGTAAAATCTTTACCATGGATATATCTAGTTTTTCAATTGCCCTTTTAAAAAATGAGTCATTTGACTAAGGCTGGCAGCATGTTGAAATGGTATTACTACAACATCTGTGTAATGTCAGTGTTTCCCTTTGAGAAAGCAAAAGCTTGTCACAAACACAAAAAAATCATGGGGAAACTAAAGTTGCAGCAATTGCAGCATTACCGCAAAGCAGTGTCAATGTGAAGCCCTAGCCTTATAGAGCAGGGAAATTAAACAGATCAGATCTACCTCTCTAGCTGCTGTTAGCAGAACATAGGCAGTATTTCTTAAAATTGGAAAAGTATTTTGCTTACAGTGCTTGAACGCCCGCTGTAAGGAGTATCATTTCCTTACTGCTGCTCTGCTCTGTTACCCAAACTCCTACCCAGTTGTACAACAGAATGAAATAAACAAGAGGTTGTTTATTTCCTAATATAATAAGAAAATAAGGTCCACTATAAAGTCACTGTGAATATTTTTCTGCAAAGCAAATGGAAATTATATTCAGAAATTAACAGTAACATGCATGATAATTATTGCCAGAAGGGGCTAGTATAAATGATACTGTATGCCGTCTTTTTTTTTATATGTGCGCAATTTGGAAAATAATTTCAGTATGGAGGGGACCTTGAATTAAACAACTGGTTGATGTAAGGAATGGCTGAACTATCCATCTATAATGCTATCACATAATACAGTACATGTTTAATGCCAATGATATGAATACTGAATCTGCACAATTTACCAGGACACGTGATATATATAGATGGTTCTAAATGATTCTTTACAATCTTTAGGGCTCATGCACACAGCGGTATATAGGCCCATACTGTGTCTCCATGTACTGCCGATTTTATATGGCAGCATATGGAGGGTTTATCTGTTTGATTCTGACAAAAGAAATACATTTTGACATGTTTCATAAGACTTCATACGTACTGCAGAAGGGGGTACATATAGAACCTGGCAGAGCCTGTATGACAGCACCTGGTGTTTGTGTGGCTTTGTACTAAGGAGCAGATGCAAATTTTAACATGTTTGGACTACGTTTATGTCATATAAACAAACACCAATAATACATTATATACACAAAACACCCATGCAACATCATAAAAAGCAATAAAATTGACCACTAATATATTGTTTAATGATCAGGAAAAATGACTGAAGAGTAATTAAACCGCAAAGCTAAACAGCTTCATGTATGATTTATTGAGACCAACCTGAAATTCCTTTATGTAAGTGAGGAAGAAGGTAACAAATCCAAAAGCTACGATCCACTCACAGACTGCACTTGCCTGGTGATATGGCGAGGGCTGCATTCAGAGAGAAGGAATATAACACTTTGTACTTATCAGAGAATAATAATTTACAGATACTTTTAGTTTAAAGAGTTTTTTGAGCTTTTGAGAGAAAATGTTAAATGACATCCCATCCATGCAGAATAATTTGTGGGCATCATAGTGGCTAAAACTTTCACATTGGCCCAGATTTACTAATGTGTCTGCCACTAGAATCTGTCTAAAAAGTGGTGTCAATTGGCTCAATTTAGTGCAACAAGGGTTTCTACACTTTTTTTTCCTGAGGTGTTTGAAAAGGGGTGTGGCTTACCTAAAAGGGGAGGGCTTTGTTAGGAAGGGTCTGTAGCCTACGATGCACCAAAATAGCACCACAATTCTGGTGTAAAATTCTGTCTCAGAGTAAGCCAACCAATAGTACGTATAGAGCCAGTGAAAAGTCTCCACCACATTTATCATCCAGCCTGAGACCCTATGATAAATCTGGTGCCTGTCTAAGCTTACACCATCTATAGCATTAGTAAATCTGGGCCATTGTGTCAGTGCAATATCTGCAACAATTTGGTTGTACAGGTTTTCAGTGTTTTGGTCAACTAAATTGTGTACATATGAGGCAGGGAAAGCTTATGATCTTCATAAGGAGAACGGCAGCTTGAGATACTCTTCTGCACCAATGAAACAAGGGAGGTCATAGTATTGGTACAACTTGGTTGTAGGGTAAGAGCCATATCATAGTGTTTTATAGGCTTTTTGCTTTTGAATGCTTGGTGTGTTTCAGCACCACCTGTATATGTGTAAGTGATCTCCAAAAGGTTGGGAAGCTCTCTAGTAGGTAACATTGGGTGCTCCTGCTTTTTAATACATGATAAACATGGACACAGTTTAAAAGTGAAAAAATAAAATTCACAGGATGTAAGTAAAACGTACAATCTCATACCTCTTCACCTGTTACACAACGGTAAAATTTCATGCCATCATATGAGGCACATATTATCACTGTTAGATGTACATGTTAAGGAATGTGCTGATAGTAGGAAAGTAGTACTTATAAGTATCATATGCAGCAGACACACACATACAGATAGATACTCATGCACTAGAAAAACATAGGGATTTCATTATAAAGTGAATAAATAATATCACAATACTGTATAATAATATGCTAATATAACAGCCAAGGTGCCCGGTAACTTCTCCATCAGAGTGCCTCTTTATTAGTATCATCACAGAGTTTGCTCTAAATTCCTCTTACACATCCTGACGCTTAATAAATTCTGGTGAAGTCAATGTCAATCAAAGCCGATTAGCCTAATCAGTACACATTGGGGAGCTCCCCCTAGTGGCTGTAAAGAGTAAAAAGGGAAGAGAAGGTGTTGACCCAGAAATCAACTCTTTTCATTTGAAACTTCTGCTTTATCTACACCAGATGACTGTGCTGTGTCTGATATAAAAACTACACAATGAACTATAGTACATGGTCTAGATCGTGGTCAGCACAAGGACTATATCAATTTGGCACACCAATAGTACCATAATATAGCATTGTATATTGCAAAGCAATCAGTGATAAATAGAGAGAGCACATATGTAAAAAAACATAGCATACCGTTATAGCAAAACTGATATGACTAATGCGGTCTCCTCACAGCATACCAAGCACAGCACCAACCACTTGATAGTGGCAGTGCTTGGTATCGCAGCCCAGGCCCATTCACTTGACTGGACCTGAGCTACACTTAGGCCACGTGACAGATACCTGTGATATCTCTGACCTAGGAAGAGGGCACTGTGCTCACAGGAGTGCTGTGGCCTATTCAAACAGCTGATCAGTGAGGATGCTGGGAGTTAAAGTTATTCATGACTTATCATGAGGATAAGCCATCAATATTAAATTCCTGAAAAAAAACTTAAAAGGGGTTGTCTCACGTCAGCTAGTGGCATTTATTATGAAGAGAAAGTTAATACAAGCCACATACTAATGTACTGTGATTGTCCATATTGCCTCCTTTGCTGGCTGGAATAATTTTTCCATCGCATTATACACTGCTTGTATACAGGGTCACGACCACCACTGCAGCACAGATACAAAATGGATGGGACGGGAGCTGGTTTGCATGCATGCCTATGCGCACTCCCACAGTCCCAGCAACCAGAGAGTTTAGTGCTTTTTCCTATACTGTGCAAGCGTGACCACCACTGATGGATTGCAGGGTGGTCATAACCATGGAAATGAGCAGTGTATAATGTAATGGAAAAATTAATGAAGCCAGCAAAGGAGGCAATATGGATAACAATACATTAGTAAGTGCCTTGTATTAACTTTCTCTACATGATAAATGCTATGTGCTGAAGTGAGGTAACCCCTTTAAATCTGAAAAGAAAGAAGTAAATGTAAGATAAATACCATATTTTTCGCTTTATAAAACACACTTTT
Source organism: Bufo gargarizans (assembly GCF_014858855.1). Taxonomy (NCBI): domain Eukaryota; kingdom Metazoa; phylum Chordata; class Amphibia; order Anura; family Bufonidae; genus Bufo; species Bufo gargarizans. The sequence goes on along the minus strand of NC_058081.1, from coordinate 345,786,210 downwards.
TCCCACAAAAGTGCAGGAAAAATGGCAGTGCGTCTTATAAGGCAAATAGAGTAATCTTACCGGCAGCAACAGATCCCCCCATAACAGTGTGTCATCTACAGATCCCTCCATAACAGTCCGTCATCCACGGATCCCCCCATAACAGTGTGTCATCCCCAGATCCCCCATAACAGTGTATCATCCACAGATCCCCCATAACAGTGCCTCATCCACAGACCCCCACAACAGTGCGTCATCCACAGATCCCCCGATAACAGTGTGTCATCCACAGATCCCCCATAACAGTGTGTCATCCACAGATCCCCCCATAACAGTGCCTCCTCCACAGATCCACCCATAACAGTGTCTTATCCACAGACCCCCCATAACAGTGCCTCATCCACAGACCCCCCACAACAGTGTGTCATCCACAGATCCCTCCATAGCAGTGTGTTATCCACAGATCCCCCATAATAGTGTGTCATCCAGAGATTCCCCATAACAGTGCATCATCTGCAGATTCCCCCCATAGCAGTGTTTCAGCAGATTGTTAAAGGATACTAGGAAATAAAGCAATAAATGATATCACAGAAATAGTCATTCGTATATAGCATACTCCCTTTTTACTCCATGGCGGGCAGGCTTTGAAGGTGATAATGGATTGAAGACATATATATGCAACTCCACAGGTGAAGGTGAGGAGGGCTCCCACATCATGCACTGTTGTAACAGATGTCTCCTGCAAGATAACATACAGATTATGGAAGTGTTTTTGCAGGGTTAAATCCAAAGATTCACTGATAAGCCCAAATTCTGATGCAGTAAAAAAGAAGCAGACACAATAGGGGGTTCAGCATCAGACACCCCCACTTCATCACTTCCTGCTGTGGCTTAGAACTTTTGAGGTTATTCCACAAACAACCCTCCAGACAATATCTGTCATACAACTCATGATCAGGGTTGCCAACCTCACCAGTTATTTGTGCACAATTGAAGCAAAAATCATGGAAGGACAAAAAAAAATTTCTTATAAATATTCACTTTACTTCCATAAACAAAATACAGCAGTTTTTGGACACACCTTCTCATTCAAAGAGTTTTCTTTATTTTCATGACTATGAAAATTCTAGATTCACACTGAAGGTATCAAAACTATGAATTAACACATGTGGTATTATATACATAACAAAAAAGTGTGAAACAACTGAAAATATGTCATATTCTAGGTTCTTCAAAGTAGCCACCTTTTACTTTGATTACTGCTTTGAACACTCTGGGCATTCTCTTGATGAGCTTCAAGAGCTAGTCACCTGAAATGGTTTTCACTTCACAGGTGTGCCCTGTCAGGTTTAATAAGTGGGATTTCTTGCCTTATAAATGGGGTTGGGACCATCAGTTGCGTTGTGGAGAAGTCAGGTGGATACACAGCTGATAGTCCTACTGAATAGACTGTTAGAATTTGTATTATGGCAAGAAAAAAGCAGCTAAGTAAAGAAAAACGAGTGGCCGGTCGCCACAAATCTACATTATGAACTCATAATAGCGAGAGACTTCCCGGGATTCCCGGCACTGTGGCCTGCTATGAGAGTGACTGATGCCCATAAGACAGGGGTAACCCTAGCAGAGGGGCCCGGCTCAGGGGAGAGACCAGAACCCTGGGAACCTGAGACCGAAGGGGTGGAAGAGGGGGAGACAACCCTGCTAAGTCTGATGGTGGAAGATGTGGAGGACTTGCCGGCAGATCCTGAATTGGCAGAACTCAGTGTCTCTGGGGATAATTTTGGTACCGCCCAACGTCGGAACCCAACCCTATCCGGCACCTGCGAAAATGTGTTAATAGTAGATGGTGAACCACAACAACTTGGGGCAGAGTCAGTGTTTCCCTGTTTTCTGGTTCATCAGGATATGTTGTATCGAGTAACCCAACTACGGGGTGAACCTATTGAACACTTGGTGGTCCCCAAGGCATATCGCAAGCTTGTGCTAGATCTAGCCCCCAACACGTTCTCGGGGGTCACCTGGGGCTGCAGAAAACTCAGGATCATATTCTACATCGGTTTTACTGGCCCAGCATATTCAAAGTGGAAGAGTTTTCTAAGTCTTGCCTGACCTGCCAGATAACTAGCCCCCAGCCACATTTCCGTAAGTCCTCTAGTACCTCTCCCGATTATCGAAGTACCGTCTGACCGAATAGCTATGGATCTCATAGGCCCAGTACCAAAGTCTGTCAGAGGGCATCAGCACACCTTAGTTATTCTAGACTACGCCACTTGGTACCCGGAGGCAGTGCCACTGCAGCATACCCCGGCCAAACTCATAGCTAAGGAATTAATGGAGATGTTTTCCCGAGTAGGACTACCTAAAGAGGTTCTGACTGACCAAGGGACCCCTTTTATGTCCAAGGTGATGAGGGAACGCTGTAAGTTTCTGCACATAAAACAGCTACAGACATCCGTTTACTATCCGCAAATGGACGGTCTGGTAGAAAGGTTTAAACAAACATTAAAAAATATGTTGAAAAGGGTGGTGGCTAAAGATTGGAAGGACTGGAACCTCCTTCTACCCTATCACATGTTTGCAGTGCAAGAGGTACCCCAGGCCTCTACTGGGTTCTCGCCCTTCGAACTGCTATATGGCAGACACCCTCACGGTCTCTTGGATGTGGCCAAAGAGGCGTGGGAACAACAACACACTCCAAATAAAAGTGTAATTGAGTACTTTATCCAGATGCAAGATCAGATAGAGACAGTGTTGCCTCTTGTTAGGGAGCATATGGAGGCAGCTCAGCGAGCCCAGAGTCGGCTATATATTTATATTCAGCAGGCTCGGGTCCAGATCTTTAACCCGGGTGATTGGGTTTTGGTTCTGGTGCAGACCGTGGACAGTAAGTTCCTGGCTAGGTGGCAGGGGCCCTAGAAGGTACTCAAGAAAACTGGAGATGTAAACTACAAGGTACACCAGCCAGGGCAGCGAAAGCCAGAGCAGGTTTACCATGTGAATTTAATCAAACGGTGGAAAGATAGGGAAACCTATACAGAAGACAGCCCGCGGCCAGGTTTTCTATGAGAAGAGGTACCAGCCCCTCTGCCTGATGCAATAGAGGTAGGTGGCTATTACATGAGGTTTGTTCCCCACTTTGCCACTCTAGCCGTGCCCTTGACAGGACTCTTGAAGGGACACAAGTCAATAATGGTTCCCTGGGATGATTGGGCGGAGGAGGCTTTCTCCGCTTTGAAGTCAGCCCTGTGCGGGTCCCCTAATTTTGGTGACAACCGACTTCAAAAGGGAGTTTATAGTACAGACCGATGCCTCTGAAGTAGGCCTCGGTGCTGTACTATCTCCGGAAGTCAACGGGGAGGAGCATCCCATTGTCTTCCTCAGCCGTAAGCTCACCCCAGCCGAGACCCGGTATAGTATAGTGGTCTGTAGTGGCTATCAAGTGGGCACTCGAGTCTCTCCACTATGTTTTTTCTTTCTAAGGACAGTAATGCCCGGCTCACCCGTTGGTTTCTCTCACTACAAAACCTTATGTTTTCGGTGGAACACAGGGCAGGCTGGTTACAGGGAAATGCGGATGCCCTGTCCTTAGAACAATGTCTGTCGTGTGTTCACCCCCTCAGAATTGCATGTGAGTATGTGACACAGTGAGAGTTTTTTTGTGGGAAAAAAGGTATTTTCCTCCCAGAATGTGCTGCTGGGCTGATTTACAGCCAGTTGAGGTCAAATATCGAAACAGATTTTAAGCGCCGGTCTGGGTTTTGGCAGCACCTGGCTGTCCTTAAATAGGCAGCTGGGATCAGAAGCGAGGTCTCTGTGTTGGGATCTGGGAGCTTTGTGTCTGGATAAAGGATTGCTACCTGTTTGGCATGAAAACAGTTTGGCGCTGCTATGCTCAAGGACTCTTTGAGGCAGAATTGCTGCATGGTGTGAATTACCACCAACACCGCAAGGTAACTTTTTGTTTGATTATGACTGCTTATTTGTCACTTGCCCAAAGTGTGAATAAAACACTGAACTGTTTGATCCAAAGAACTAGTTGTTGCCTCTATACTGCGTCCGCTAATACTGTCTACCAGAGTGAAACCCCACAATATATGTACAGATACTAGCTGAAGGACCCGGCTTTGCACGGGTATATTAAATTTAATGTTTGTGTGTGTCGTTAAAAGATATCAACAGTATGCACTATAACAGTGATATTTACAGTACCCCACCCCCTTAACAGTGACCTCCACAGCCCCCCACGCCTTAACACTGACCCCCCACAGTGCAGCGTCCCCTTAAAATAGGATCTCCACAGCAGCCCACACCCTTAACTTTGACCTTCACAGCAGCCTGCCCCTTTAGCACTGAGTTCCACAGCAACCCACCCCCTTGACAGTGACCTCCACAGGGGTCCGTCCCCTTAATAGTGACCTCTACAGCAACCGCCCCTTAACACTGACCATAGGTTACAGTCCCGTTTACTATGACCTCCACCATTCCCGGCCCCCTTAACAGAGACCTTCACAGCGGCTGCCCCTTTAACTGGGACTGACACAGTACCCCGCTCCCTTAATAGTGACTGCCACAGTACCACGCTTCCTTAACAGTGACATCACAGTACCTCACAGTCCCCTTCTCCCTTAACACAGTGCCTGTGACTTTAACATTGACCTCCACAGCGGCCTACCCCCTTAACAGTAACATCCACAGTGCCCTCCCGTTTAACAGTGAACTCCACAGCAGTCGCCCCTTTATTAGTGACCTCCATAGTACCCCGTCTCCTTAACACTGATTTACACAATAACCTGACCCCTTAGCAGTTACCTCTACAGCACCCCGCCCTTAACACTGACCTCCATAGGGGACGGTCCACTTAACTGTCACCTCGACCATTCCCTGCCTCCATAACAGAGACCTCCACACCGCCTGCCCCTTTAAGTGACCTCCAGAGCATCCTTATCCCTTAACAGTGACCTCTACAGCGGCCGCCCCTTTATTAGTGACCTCCACAGTATCCCATCTTCTTAACAGTGATTTCCAGAACACCCCACCCCTTAACAATGGCCTCTACAGCAATCTGCACCTTAACACTGACCTCCATAGTGGACCTCCACAGCAGCCTGCCGCTAGGGTGGCTAGAGTTCCGGTTTTAGGCCGGACAGTCCAGCTTTCAGACTCCCTGTCCTCTGTCCAGCGCAGGGCCTGGACAGACACAGGGATGTCCTTTTGAACAGCCCACTTTCAGACAGCAGCACTGTGCTGTCTGACCGTGAGCTGCAGGGAGAAAGTCACCCTCCCTCCCACCCCTGCAGCTGACAGAAGCAGGGCCGTCTTTGCCGCAGGGCAAAAGGGGCAGCTGCCCCGGGCCCAGTTGCTCCTGGGGGCCCAAGGGAGCTCCGTTTCCCGACTCCCGACTCCCATCCATTCACAAATTTTATGCAGCAGGCAGCACCGCAGCAGTCTTCAGAACAACTTACAACTGCGCTGCTTAGTTGGCAAGCACGTCGGCAGCCTGCCGTCACACACCCCCTTTTACCACGTGACGGCGGGGCACCGTCGTGCTTGCCAACTAAGCAGCGCAGTTGTAAGTTGATCTGAAGACTGCTGCGCTGCTGCATAAAATTAGTGAAGTAATGGGATTCTCGAGTCGGGAGTCGGAAACGGAGCTCCCTTGGGCCCCCAGGAGCTGCCAGCAGCAGGGATTAAGTATTAGCCTCCGGTCCGGAGCTAAAGGGATTGGGTGGCGAGTCACGGCCTCATGTGACCAGACCACCAGTGACTCACTCACCTTACCTTACACAGCCAGACCAGACCTGCCACTGCCGCGCCAGGAGGGGAGGACTCGGTAGGTAAAGAAAAAAGCTTTATTTTATATTAGAAATTTAGAACGGTCAGGACTCTTGGTCTATCTGCAGATATCTGATTGGAGCTGACTTAGTGACCTCTTTTTTACTCTTTTGCACATAAACGGTTAAACTATATTCCTTAGTAAAAATGACCAGTCCACACCACACCATGAGGGCCCCCCTGAGCAAAGATTAGTAAATCTGGTGGTGGCCCCAGGCCGCAGTTCAGCAGACAGACAGAGAATCCCTTATGTCTCTTGTCTCTCTAATAATCCACCAGTAATTTATATAACCCCATTAGTGGGGGATTATTATAGAGACAGGAGACATAAGGGGTTGGGTTCTCTCTGTCTGCTGAACTGTGGCCTGGCCTGGGGCCACCACCGGCCATATTTACTAATCTTTGCTCAGGGGGGCCCTCATGGTGTGGTGTGGACTGGTCATTTTTACTAAGGAATATAGTTTAACCATTTATGTGCAAAAGAGAAAATAAGAAGTCACTAAGTCAGCTCCAATCAGATATCTGCACATAGACCAAGAGTCTTGGTCTATGTGCAGATATCTGATTGGATCTGACTTCTTATTTTCTCTTTTGCACATAAAAGGTTAAACTATATTCCTTAGTAAAAATGACCAGTCCACACCACACCATGAGGGCCCCCCTGAGCAAAGGGTGACACCAGCCATAGCAACGTCACTGCCTCTATCTGTAAGTCGCTGGAGTGCACGGCAGGCTCACCTTTCTGAAGGAAGTGGAACTGTGAACTGTCTGAACACTGAATGGCTGTACAGTCAGTAGTGGCATGTGACACATGTGGCAATAATGATGTGTCTGCTGGCCTGCAGCCTGGTAAAGACCTGTGTCATGTCATGTGTGATGTGCATCCCAATTATGCCATACATACGTGTACAGATACTGGTCCTGTACTCCTGTGAGGCTGCAAGGCAGGGGTGTGGTGTGGACCACTCCTGAGACTGCATGTGCTTAGGCCTCATGCACACGTCCGTTGTTTGGGTCCGCATCCGAGCCGAGACTGTGTGTTGTGGTGGAGGGCATGATTGCATGCTAGGGTGTGTGAAGGCGGGATCCAGGGGGCCCAAGTAAATTCTTGCCCAGGGTCCAATCAATATTAAAGACGACCCTGGACAGAAGTAGATTTTTACCTTCATTTTTTTGAATCCCCGTTGGCTGCGGAGTGGGAGGGTGCATGGCCTAACCAGGTCGGGGCGTGGCTTAGTGGGACTTGGGGGTGGTATTTTTAAGTCCATCTTATGAGGGTGGACTGAATGGCCACCCTACCTGCCCCCTGAACTGTGACCTCCACAGCACTCCGTGCCCTTAACAGTTCTCATCCACAACTCCCTGCCCCTTTAACCCCTTCAGTAACGAGCCACTTTTCACCTCAAATCCCTGGCCGATTTTTGCAAATCTGACATGTGTAACTTTATGTGGTAATAACTTTGTAACACTTATCCAAGCCATTCTGAGACTGTTTTCTCGTGGCACATTGTTCTTAATGATAGTGGTAAATTTAAGTCGATATATTTCACCTTTATTTATAAAATAATCAAAAATTTAACAAAAATTGGGAAAAATTCACAATTTTCTACATTTCAATTTTTCTACTTTTCAAACAGATTATTCCTCATAAAATACTTATCAATCAACATTCCTCATATGTCTGCTTTATGTTGGCATCATTTTGTAAATGTAATTTAATTTTTTAGGAAGTTAGAAGGCTTAGAAGTTTAGAAGCCATTTTTCAAATTTTCAACAAAATTTCCAAAACCATATTTTTAAGCACCAATTCAGTTATAAAGTGATTTTGAGGGGCTTAGAGCCATAAATGACCCAATTTTATAAACTACACTCCTCATTTTTTTTAAACTGATGTTACAAACTTTGTTAACCCTTGAGGTGTTCCACAAGAATTAAAGGAAAATGGAGGTGAAATTTCAAAATGTCACTTTTTTGGTAGATTTTTTGTTAATCATTTTTTTATTGCAACACAGCAAGGGTTAACAGCAAAATAAGCCTCAATATATATTACTCTGATTCTGAAGTTTACAGATATACTCAATATGTGCTGGTAAACTGCCCTATGGGCACGTGGTAGTAGTCAGCAGGAAAGGAGCGCCATATTAATTTTGAAGGCAGATTTTGCTAGAATGGTTTTTAGGCACCATTTTGTATTTGAAGAGACCCTGACGTACCCTTACAGTGGAAACCCTCAAAAGGTGACCCCATTTTGGAAACCACACCCCTTAAAGAATATATTAAGGGGGTACTGAGCACTTTGACCCCCTAAGGATTTTACAGAGTTTGGAAACACTTGGCTGTGAAAATGAAAAGTTTCATTTCTTCCAAGAAAAAGTTGCTTTAGCCCCAAATTTTTCATTTTCACAAGGAGTAACAGGAGAAAAGGTACCCCATAATTTGTTACCCATTTTCTCCTAAATACGGCAACACCCCATATGTGGTGGTAAACTGATGTGGGGGTTCATGGCAGGACTAAGAATGGAATGAGCACCATATGGCTTTTGCAGTGCAGATTTTGATGGATTGGTTTACGGGTGTCATTGGTTTTTATCTTTTAAGTGATTGTCTTATGTGGGGGTTCATTTTTTGCGGGATGAGACAATGTTTCCATTGGTACCATTTTGGGTTACATAAGACTTTTTGATAGCTTGGTATTACACTTTTTGTGAGGCAAGGTGAAAAAAATGGCTGATTTGGCATAGTTTTTTTTTTTTTTTTTTTTTTTACAGCATTCACCTGAGAGGGCATATAATGTGAAATTTTTATAGAGCAGGTCGTTACAGATGCGGCGATACCTAATATGTCTATCATTTTTATTTTTGTTAAGTTTTACACAATGAAAGCCTTTTTGAACAGAATAAAATATTGTTTTTGTGTAGCCATTTTCTGAGAGCCATAGTTTTATTACATTTTGGCCGATTGCCTTAGATAGATTTCATTTTTTGCGAGATGAGATGATGATTTGATTGGTACCATTTTGGGGTACATAAGACTTTTTGATTGCTTGTATTACACTTTTAGTGAGGCAAGATGAAAAAAAAAATGGCTGTTTTGGCATAGTTTAAAAAAAATTTTTGACAGCATCCACCTGAGAGGGCATATAATGTAATGCTTTTTTTTTCCCTTGAAAGGTTACTTTTATTTTTTTACTTTATTTTCACTATTTTTTTGTCCCACTCTGGGACTTCAACTTTTGGGGGTCTAATCCCCTTTACAATGCATTACAATACTTCTGTATTGTAATGCATTGGCTGTTAGTGTGCTACTCACTGAAATACACTTAAAGCTTCCTAACTGTGAGATCCAGGGGTCTGGATCTCACAGGCTCACACGGAAGGCAGCCACGATGCCTAAGTAAGGAAGGCATCAGGCTGCCTTCCCTGCCATCAGGTCCCCGTCACAGCAGCGCAGGGACCCGATGGATACCCCGCACCAGGCAGGATAACATACATGCCACGGTCAGCGTTTTCACCGATGCCGGCGCATACAGCAGGGGTCCCGCTATCAGTATAACCTTGTAGCTGGCCGTAACACATTGTAACTAGGGATGAGCAAATTTCATATTTTGAAATTCGAGTTTGGGTTTGGGTTGTGGTATAATCTGAATTGCGTTATATATAATCTCGAATTTCACTCATCCCCATTCCCCAATTGTAACAGTAACAGTTATTATCTTCTTCGTTAGTGTACCAGGAGGCCATAGATTAGCATAAAGTACCCAGAATATCATAATAATAGATGAGTCTGTGCCCAATTGTATAATTATGCATATTATTGGCCATAGGCAGATAATGCATGACCTTAATATACAAATGAAGAGATGTCAACGTCAAATGAATAGATAGAACTAAATGATGTTTAAATATGTAAAAAGTATATATATATATATATACAGACGTGGACAAAATTGTTGGTACCCTTTGGTCAATGAAAGAAAAAGTCACAATGGTCACAGAAATAACTTTAATCTGACAAAAGTAATAATAAATTAAAATTCTATAAATGTTAACCAATGAAAGTCAGACATTGTTTTTCAACCATGCTTCAACAGAATTATGTAAAAAAATAAACTCATGAAACAGGCATGGACAAAAATGATGGTACCCCTAACTTAATATTTTGTTGCGCAACCTTTTGAGGCAATCACTGCAATCAAACGCTTCCTGTAACTGTCAATGAGACATCTGCACCTCTCAGCAGGTATTTTGGCCCACTCCTCATGAGCAAACTGCTCCAGTTGTGTCCGGTTTGAAGGGTGCCTTTTCCAGACTGCATGTTTCAGCTCCTTCCAAAGATGCTCAATAGGATTGAGGTCAGGGCTCATAGAAGGCCACTTTAGAATAGTCCAATTTTTTCCTCTTAGCCATTCTTGGGTGTTTTTAGCGGTGTGTTTTGGGTCATTGTCCTGTTGCAAGACCCATGACCTGCGACTGAGACCAAGCTTTCTGACACTGGCTAGTACATTTCTCTCTAGAATTCCTTGATAGTCTTGAGATTTCATTGTACCCTGCACAGATTCAAGACACCCTGTGCCAGACGCAGCAAAGCAGCCCCAGAACATAACAGAGCCTCCTCCATGTTTCACAGTAGGGACAGTGTTCTTTTCTTGATATGCTTCATTTTTTCGTCTGTGAACATACAGCTGATGTGCCTTGGCAAAAACTTCGATTTTTGTCTCATCTGTCCACAGGACATTCTCCCAGAAGCTTTGTGGCTTGTCAACATGTAGTTTGGCATATTCCAGTCTTGCTTTTTTATGATTCGTTTTCAACAATGGTGTCCTCCTTGGTCGTCTCCCATGTAGTCCACTTTGGCTCAAACAACGACGGATGGTGCGATCTGACACTGATGTTCCTTGAGCATGAAGTTCACCTTGAATCTCTTTAGAAGTCTTTCTAGGCTCTTTTGTTACCATTCGGATTATCCGTCTCTTAGATTTGTCATCAATTTTCCTCCTGCGGCCACGTCCAGGGAGGTTGGCTACAGTCCCATGGATCTTAAACTTATGAATAATATGTGCAACTGTACTCACAGGAACATCTAGTTGCTTGGAGATGGTCTTATAGCCTTTACCTTTAACATGCTTGTCTATAATTTTCTTTCTGATCTCTTGAGACAGCTCTTTCCTTTGCTTCCTCTGGTCCATGTCGAGTGTGGTACACACCATATCACCAAACAACACAGTGATTACCTGGAGCCATATATATAGGCCCAATGGCTGATTACAAGGTTGTAGACACCTGTGATGCTAATTAGTGGACACACCTTGAATTAACATGTCCCTTTGGTCACATTATGTTCTGTGTTTTCTAGGGGTACCATCATTTTTGTCCATGCCTGTTTCATGAGTTTATTTTTTTACATAATTCTGTTGAAGCATGGTTGAAAAACAATGTCTGACTTTCATTGGTTAACATTTATAGAATTTTAATTTATTATTACTTTTGTCAGATTAAAGTTATTTCTGTGACCATTGTGACTTTTTCTTTCATTGACCAAAGGGTACCAACAATTTTGTCCACGTCTGTATATGTGTGTGATGGGAGTTCAGGGCAGCACACCTCGTAGCAAGTACTGGGTGCCAGCGATGTCAACACTCTACCACAGTGTCGAGTCCAAAATAAATAAATACATCGCAGCACATCCAATGGTGAAAAAAACTGTGGGATCCTTTATTCACCCAGGCAACATTTCGGTCCGCTTACTGGGACCATTGAAAATGGTCCCAGTAAGCGGACCGAAACGTCGCCAGGGTGAATAAAGGATCCCACAGTTTTTTTTCACCATTGGATGTGCTGCAATGTATTTATTTATTATATATATATATATATATATATATATATTTAGTGACACAGTGAGAGGTTTTGTCTGGGAAAACAGGTATTTTCCTCCCAGCATGTGCTGCTGGGCTGATTTAAAGACAGATGAGGTCAAATACTGGACCAGATTTTAAGTGCCGGTCCGGGTTTTGGCAGTACCTGGCTGTCCTTAAATAGGCAGCTGGGCTCAGAAGCGAGGTCTCTGTGTTGGGATCTGAGAGCCTTGTGTCTGGATGAAGGCTTGCTACCTGTTTGGCGTGAAAACAGGTTGGTGCTGCTATGCTCAAGAACTCTTTGAGGCAGAATTGCTGCATGGTGTGAATTACCACCAACACCACAAGGTGACTTTTTTGCGTGTTAATGACTGCTTGTTTTGTCACTTGCCTAAAGTTTGAATAAAACACTGAACTGTTTGATCCAAAGAACTTGTTGTTGCCTCTATACTGCATCCGCTAATCCTGTCTACCAGAGTGAAACGCCACAATATACAGTACAGACCAAAAGTTTGGACACACCTTCTCATTCAAAGTGTTTTCTTTATTATCATGACTATGAAAATTGTAGATTCACACTGAAGGCATCAAAACTATGAATTAACACATGTGGAATTATATACATAGCAAAAAAGTGTGAAACAACTGAAAACATGTCATATTCTAGGTTCTTCAAAGTAGCCACCTTTTGCTTTGATTACTGCTTTGCACACCCTTGGCATTCTCTTGATGAGCTTCAAGAGGTAGTCACCTGAAATGGTTTTCACTTCACAGATGTGCCCTGTCAGGTTTAATAAGTGGGATTTCTTGCCTTATAAATGGGGTTGGGACCATCAGTTGCATTGTGGAGAAGTCAGGTGGATACATAGCTGATAGTCCTACTGAATAGACTGTTAGAATTTGTATTATGGCAAGAAGAAACCAGCTAAGTAAAGAAAAACGAGTGGCCATCATTACTTTAAGAAATGAAGGTCAGTCAATCCGAAAAATTGGGAAAACTTTGAAAGTGTCCCCAAGTGCAGTCACAAAAACCATCAAGCGCTACAAAGATACTGGCTCACATGCGGACGGCCCCAGGAAAGGAAGACCAAGAGTCACCTCTGCTGCGGAGGGTAAGTTCATCCGAGTCACCAGCCTCAGAAATCGCAGGTTAACAGCAGCTCAGATTAGAGACCAGGTCAATGCCACAGAGAGTTCTAGCAGCAGACACATCTCTAGAACAACTGTTAAGAGGAGACTGTGTGAATCAGGCCTTCATGGTAGAATATCTGCTAGGAAACCACTGCTAAGGACAGGCAACAAGCAGAAGAGACTTGTTTGGGCTAAAGAACACAAGGAATGGACATTAGACCAGTGGAAATCTGTGCTTTGGTCTGATGAGTCCAAATTTGAGATCTTTGGTTCCAACCACCGTGTCTTTGTGTGACGCAGAAAAGGTGAACGGATTGACTTCATGCCTGGTTCCCACCGTGAAGCATGGAGGAGGAGGTGTGATGGTGTGGGGGTGCTTTGCTGGTGACACTGTTGGGGATTTATTCAAAATTGAAGGCATACTGAACCAGCATGGCTACCACAGCATTTTGCAGCGGCATGCTATTCCATCAGGTTTGCGTTTAGTTGGACCATCATTTATTTTTCAAAAGGACAATGACCCCCAAACACACCTCCAGGCTGTGTAAGGGCTATTTGACCATGAAGGAGAGTGATGGGGTGCTGCGCCAGATGACCTGGCCTCCACAGTCACCGGACCTGAACCCAATCGAGATAGTTTGGAGTGAGCTGGACCGCAGAGTGAAGGCAAAAGGGCCAACAAGTGCTAAGCATCTCTGGGAACTCCTTCAAGACTGTTGGAAGCCACCTGAATGATCACCCACCATCCTGATGATGCTGCTGGGCGGTACATTGTACTGCTGGGCGGTACATTGCCATTGAAACCCCGCATGCATAGGAACAAGAGGCTTGAGAGCAAGGAGTTGGCGGATATTCGCGAGCTATGGATCCAGAACAGGTGAATAACTCATTCACTTGATGGAACACCTCTGTAGTTCCCCACACAGTCAGGTAGATAGAGGCTAATGTGCAGGTGATAACCCCTTTATTTTTGGGATTGGTTTTGCCAGCTCTTTATGGGATGTGAAATCCTTTTAAATTTACTAAATCAATTTTTATAATATATTCCTTTTGAATTGTTAAATCAGTTAAAAATATTCACTCATCTGTACAGGCTAAAAACCAATCCTTTAATTGGTAACTGAGAATAAGCATTCGGTTGACTAACCCACCTGAAAGGAAGCCACTACGCCCATCCCAATGCAGCCAATTACTCCAATTAGCAATGATGTCAAGTTGAACCAGTCGCTCAGGAAAGAGATTCTCACATTTTGAGCCTGGATTACTTTAAACCTTGCATACATTGTAGCAGCACCTGATGAAACAGACACACAAGTGTAAATTATAGCCTCTATAATCTCTTAAAAGAAGCTCGGATTAGTTAAAATGTATAATTCAACATTTAAAGGTTTAAGTACACATGTAGTCAGCTCACCTCTGGGTGCATGGAAAATAGCTGGAAAGCTTCAGACAAAAAGAACGGAATATCCAGCACTTCTGTGAGCGGTATCAAATCTTCAACATGGATACATCTTCAGTATCTTTACTCACGCGTTTCGATCATAAGATTTTAGTCAGAGCGTATGTTACACTATTAAATCCATCTCTAAATAATGTTCAGTTTGAGCCTCCCAGCATGCACCACTCACTAATGGATGAGTGCTTGCAACTGTGGTTTCCAAACTTTAGTTAAAGGGGTTGTCTCATCTCACCGTTACCAAGGCGAGATGAGACACAGTTCCGACCACCTCCCGGCTCTTATTGCCATGCAAGAGAGCTACTGAAACTGCGTAGCACAACAAGCTATTCTGTTTCCCTAATTCAGAAATAGTGTTGAGCGCAAATATTCGAATCACTAATTTTAATCGCAAATATCGCCATATTGAGAATTTTGCTAATATTTATAATATATTCGTATTTGCGAATTGTGTTGAATATTCTAAACGCAAATTTATTGTGAATTTAACGAGAATTTTTCACGAAAATATTACATTGTCGTTTTTCACAATCAAGTAAACAATGACTGGAGATCCCAAATTCTCGAATTTGCGAATTTATGTCGAATATTCGGCCAAAAATGTGCGAAATATTGCAAATTCGAATATTGCCTATGCCGCTCATCAATATTCAGAAACAGTATAGCTTGTTGAGAGCTACTGAAACAGTGAGCGGCGGAGCACTCTGCTGTTTCCCGGCCAGGAGGTGGTCGGAACTGGGTCTCATCTCGCCTTAGTAATGGCAAGATGAGACAACCCCTTTAAAACAGACAGATATAATTAAAAACCTAAGCATATCCAACCATGGATAGTGTGGTATAGTGTAACATATGCTATGACTAAGATCTTATGATCCAAACGCATAAGCAAAGATACTGAAGATGTATCCATGTTGACGATCTGAAATAAAGTATAGAAGATTTTATACTGCGTTTATTATGCAGAGAAAGTTAATATAAGCCACTTACTAATGAATTGTGCTTGTCCCTATTGCTTCCTTTGCTGGCTGGATTCATCTTTCTATCACATTATACACTGCTCATTTCCATGGTTACCACCACCCTTCAATCCAGCGTCCCTTTTGGGGGGCAGATGTTTGCCGATATCGGAAAAAGTAATGACTTGTTTTTAACAAGCAGTCCCAAAACCCCTTTTTGGGGACTAGCAACAGGTTTGGTGGTATTTTAGAGAAAATATATATATCACTCTTGAAAATGAAAAAGTGGCTTTTTACAAAAATCATCAAAAAATGATCTCTTTTGGGAACAGGTTTCAGGTTTGTTACACTGTGCAGAAGGAGTACAGTATGAAATATAATGGACAGACAAGTCAGGCTATATGCAGCAGTGTAAAGGTAGTAGCGGCAGCACAGTATGGAACACGATGGACAAGGCAGAAGATGTGTGGCTGTGTGTAGGGCTAGTAGTAGCAACAGCAGGGGTAGTAGTAGCTGCAGCTGTGGCAGCACAGTATGGAACATCATAGACAGGAAGACAGTGGCATCAATAGGCGACTTATAAACATCCAGTGCTATATCGGTGGCCAGCATCCGTTTCTGCTCTGCCTCTATTACAATCTTTATTCATTGAACTACTACTAATCCCATTTTTGCCATGACCACCACAGCTCCTTTCTCTGTGTTGTTGTGCTGGTGAATTGCTGCCTCTAATTATTAATCAGCTTCTGCTATAATTACTTGGCCCCTCTCTCTTTGCCTGAGCAATTAAGTTCCTAGATTGCTAAGGTGTTTGTTCCATGCTGCCAGCCATCATCTTGGACCTATATGAAGCATTTATATGAAAACTGCCTGCCTTGACCTATCTCTGATTATTATTGCCTGATCCCTTGGTGCTTTGTACCACTGTTTTTGACCCCTATGGGTCAGTTGCCAACTACATCGGGACTATTTCAAAAGGTAGCAGCCTTGTGATTACACTGCAGCAAAGCCAGATTTATGTATACGGGTTAAAGGATGAATACCGGCGGACCACCAGGACAATGCCCTTGGGAATAGTGCAGCAATCCATGAGGGACTGTGAACTCACAGTTCCCGTTGTACTCATATTGACAATCTCCCACTTCCTGGAGTTGAGTCTCCAGCCTGGTGATACTGTAGTTGGGATGCCCTTGATGTAAGGTATTTGTCTGGGTGCACAGCAGGAGAGCAGGTGAAATGGCTGGCGAATGATGGAGTCAATAAACAAAAAATAAATTCTTTAGAAATATTTCCTTTCACAGCAGTAAAGTTTTTTTCTGATACAAACATGCACAATACCTTGCTGTCTGCGTCCTATCCATGGCATTGTGAGTTTTAGACCTTCTAATCTACCTTTTCCTGGAGAACTCTGGAAGCAAAGTTGCTTCCTTGGCTGTTGCATCTTTGGAAGTTTCAGAGATTTGCTGAGCCTAATCCTTGCACTGAGGAGCTTGCACATGTAGGTCTTTACTGTTCCTGAGTCAAAACTAGACTCAACTAACTAATGTAGGGGGTAGATGCAAGTCCAGCACCCTGACAACTTAACATAATGGGCTAAGATGTTATTGATTATTCATACAGTACAATTAAGCACATGCAGTGACCAGGAACGGGATACGCTGACGCCACTTATGCAGTGGGTCAGGGTATGGGTGGTTAATAGTCTATAGTTTGTTCATGACGCCAATTGCAGCATGTGCAGGTTACTATAACAGGGCCGTCCCAAGGTGTTATAACGCATGTCCCAGGTTAGAAATGCCAGAGTGGTGTAATGGCCTATAATGTCTCTATAGGTGGTGATAATTGTGTCAACTGTGTCTCCTACCTGGGTACGGCTGGACTTCTGGCTCACTTGCAATAAATTTGAGTGTAGTGATAGCAGGAGTAATAGAGGAATTTTGCAGCAGAAATTATGTCCAGACCTTTAGATTCAGTTCAGATGTTTACTGAAGATAACTGGTATTCAAGCAGTGTACAGCTTTGGTCTCTGGTCCCAGCAGGTTTTAGCAATGGTTGGCAGGAATAAACACTTCTGCACTTTAAATCTGGAGGAGCTTGCATGATAGTTTGTCTGCTTGGTAGCTCTGTAGTGGTGGCAGGAACTAATCTTCTGCACCTTTCTGTACTTAAGCTGTATGGGGACAGACTAGCTGAGGAGGATATGGCTTCTCCTAGGTCTCTGCTCTTAATCTCAGATGGTTTCTCAGGGAATGCTTTCATCCTAGAACTCTGGAGGTTGTCTGCTTTCTGCTCATCCAGCTGAGGCTGAAGGTTCTCAGGCTGGGGAGGTGATCAATGTCTCAGCTGAGACAAGATCCTTGCTTTCTTCCCTATGCACCCCAACAGGGGTGGCTGGAACACTGGCTCTAACTTCCTTCTCCACCCAAGGTACAGGATGTGGGAACAGTCCACACCTCCACAGAGGGGAAGCTAAGCTGGAATAAAGCATTCCAGCCTAGATACACTAAACTGTACTAGTTCCTTACCAACGTGTTGCTGCCACCTGCTGGTGAACATGGAAAATTACAAGGAAACAATTACATTTAATATAGTTTTACATGCACAGTTGTGGAGACATAATGTAAATTACATCAAATGACAATGTAAAGGTTCTTAACAGATAGTAGCGGGGTAGAGGCGTGTAGTAACACAACTCTGGGGTGTTATACACACAAACATAACAAACCACACTGTAACAATGGCAGTTGGCAGCCGCCAGCGTGCAGCGCATCCTGCTATGTACCTCAGTCGAACTGCACACAAGGCTCCTCCTCTCCGCTGCAGGCTCAGGACCCTCTTTCCTGCACTGTCGCAGGCGGTGACAGCTTCAGTTGCACCTTGTAGGAGCCTCATGTGTCCTGTTTCTTTAAGGTTTCGTGCACGCCCTTTAATCCGCCTTCTAAAGTGTATGATTCGGATTGTCGACCATGCCTGCTTGGCCAGCTACCACTTAGCAAGGACCATTCTTGCGGTAGCGACCTAGTGTCTCCCCTGCAGCTAAGACCAGCTTCCGCATCCTGGAGCGGGATAAAGGATGAAGACCAGGGGAACACTTAGATTCCGCCCAAAGCCAAACCGGTAAGTGGCACAGCGGGTCCACACCCGTTGGAGCGTTACAGTTTGCTCAGGCCATGGACCCCGCTGGCAAGTCCAAGCCTGTGGTGCAAGATTTATACCAAGAGCTACAATGCCAGAGTGAACACCAACATGTCCTGCTGCAGTGTCTGAACAAGATATCCGCCCGTCTGGACACGCTATCTACACCTGCTCCTGCCATACCACAAGTCCCAGCAACTCCTGCAAATCCTGTTGTATCGTAGTCACGCAATAAGAGAAAAGAAAAAAGAGGTTGAGTGGTTCTACCAGGACTGTAGGTCCTGGGAACAAGGCGCCAGAGGGATGGAGGAGATGTGGGTATAAATGGAAAGAGAAATATAAAATAAAATAAAATAGAGTAGCACCACAAAACTACGTGCCTATTCAATGACTATTTGGGGAAGGCTGCGCAAGTGTTGTAGGGAAGTGAAAAATATTTTCATTCCCTATAGACAAATACCAGTGACAGGTGTATTCACACCATGGCATAACTGCTGTCCAGCTGCCTTTGCCTCCACGCTAGAGTGACGATCCGAAAGCCTGCAGAGGGCTCCTGAATCAGTGCCTGATCCACTTTGAGCTACATGGAGACAAGTTCCAGTCTGACCGAGCAAAAGTAGCTTTCATAGTCTCTCTGCTCTCTGGAGAAGCGCTAGCCTGGGCTAATCCTATATGGGAGAGAAGAGGACCTGAGACTGCAAACCTCCAGACCTTCCTAACTATCTTCCGTACGGTGTCATGGCGCAAATACAGTGGGACAATACGCAATTCAGTTCCGTACTCTGTCCGCAGAACTGTCCTGGAATGATGAAGACCAACAAGCCGTATTCTGGGAGGGTCTTAGTGACTGTATTAAATATGAACTTGTGGGAAGGGATCCTTTTGTCTCTCTGGACGCTTTGGTCACATTGGCCACACGTATTGACGTGCGATTTCGAGAACGTTTCTCAAGCCTCAAGGGTGAGGCGTACATCTAGACTCGCACCTGTCTTCCAGAGGACTGTTTAGACTCCTGCTGCGGTTCTGTTGTTCGTACCTGTCATTAGAAGGCGGAAAACTTCTAAGCCTAGGCTCTATGGGAGAAGTGACCCTAGGTAAAAGAGACAATTCTCCCAAACATCTTGTTCCTGTACTCTTGTCCTCTGGGAAAACCAGTATGTCTGTACCTGCCTTCCTGGATTCCGGTGCAGCTGAAAATTTTGTTAATCAAGCCCTGGTGACCCAATGCCAGTTATCCACTACTCGTCTGGCGAAGCCTCTGGTGGCAACTATTGTAAATGGACAACCACTGCCCAGACCTATTCAGTTCATCACTGCTCCTGTTAAACTCCAAGTTGCTACATTCTGAAGAAATATCTTTCTATGTCCTGCCAGATTCCACGGATCCAGTGCTTCTGGGATTGCCCTGGCTACAGCAACATTCTCCCGTCTTAGACTGGCGTACGGGGATATTCTCCGCTGGGGTCCTCAGTGCCATACTTCTTGTCTGTCTGTGGTTCGCCCAATGTCTCCTCGTCCGGTCCCTATGAAACTGTCAGGTCTGCCTCCGCAATATGTGGCATATGAGGACGTTTTCTGTAAGAAGAGACTTTATCACCTTATCGATCTTATGACTGCCTGATCGATCTTCTACCTGGGACTTCTCCATTATCTCTGAACGAGACTCAGGCTATGGCCGTGTACAGGTCCTTCTAAAAAAATTAGCATATTGTGATAAAGTTCATTATTTTCTGTAATGTACTGATAAACATTAGACTTTCATATATTTTAGATTCATTACACACAACTGAAGTAGTTCAAGCCTTTTATTGTTTTAATATTGATGATTTTGGCATACAGCTCATGAAAACCCAAAATTCCTATCTAAAAATATTTGCATATTTCATCCGACCAATAAAAGAAAAGTGTTTTTAATACAAAAAAAGTCAACCTTCAAATAATTATGTTCAGTTATGCACTCAATACTTGGTCGGGAATCCTTTTGCAGAAATGACTGCTTCAATGCGGCGTGGCATGGAGGCAATCAGCCTGTGGCACTGCTGAGGTGTTATGGAGGCCCAGGATGCTTCGATAGCGGCCTTAAGCTCATCCAGAGTGTTGGGTCTTGCGTCTCTCAACTTTCTCTTCCTAATATCCCACAGATTATCTATGGGGTTCAGGTCAGGAGAGTTGGCAGGCCAATAGAGCACAGTAATACCATGGTCAGTAAACCATTTACCAGTGGTTTTGGCACTGTGAGCAGGTGCCAGGTCGTGCTGAAAAATTAAATCTTCATCTCCATAAAGCTTTTCAGCAGATGGAAGCATGAAGTGCTCCAAAATCTCCTGATAGCTAGCTGCATTGACCCTGCCCTTGATAAAACACAGTGGACCAACACCAGCAGCTGACATGGCACCCCAGACCATCAATGACTGTGGGTACTTGACACTGGACTTCAGGCATTTTGGCATTTCCCTCTCCCCAGTCTTCCTCCAGACTCTGGGACCTTGATTTCCGAATGACATGCAAAATTTGCTTTGATCCGAAAAAAGTACTTTGGACCACTGAGCAACAGTCCAGTGCTGCTTCTCTGTAGCCCAGGTCAGGCGCTTCTGCCGCTGTTTCTGGTTCAAAAGTGGCTTGACCTGGGGAATGTGGCACCTGTAGCCCATTTCCTGCACACGCCTGTACACGGTGGCTCTGGATGTTTCTACTCCAGACTCAGTCCACTGCTTCCGCAGGTCCCCCAAGGTCTGGAATCGGTCCTTCTCCACAACCTTCCTCAGGGTCCGGTCACCTCTTCTCGTTGTGCAGCGTTTTCTGCCACACTCTTTCCTTCCCACAGACTTCCCACTGAGGTGCCTTGATACAGCACTCTGGGAACAGCCTATTCGTTCAGAAATTTCTTTCTGTGTCTTACCCTCTTGCTTGCAGGTCGGCAGTCTTACCCATGATTGCGGTTTTTAGTAATGAACCAGGCTGGGAGTTTTTTAAAAGCCTCAGGAATCTTTTGCAGGTGTTTAGAGTTAATTAGTTGATTCAGATGATTAGGTTAATATCTCGTTTAGAGAACCTTTTCATGATATGCTAATTTTTTTAGATAGGAATTTGGGGTTTTTATGAGCTGTATGCCAAAATCATCAATATTAAAACAATAAAAGGCTTGAACTACTTCAGTTGTGTGTAATGAATCTAAAATATATGAAAGTCTAATGTTTATCAGTACATTACAGAAAATAATGAACTTTATCACAATATGCTAATTTTTTTAGAAGGACCTGTATGTTAAGGAAAACCTCAAGAGGGAATTTATCCGAAAGTCTACCGCTCCGGCAGGAGCCGGTTTCTTCTTTGTGGCCAAGAAAGTCGGGTCACTTCGTCTGGCATAGATTATGGTGGGCTAAACAAGATCACAGTCAAGAACAAGTACCCTCTGCCTCTGATTTCTGAACTGTTCGACCGTATCCGAGGAGCCCAGATATTTTCTAAGTTGGATCTGCGTGGTGCGTATAACCTTATCCGAATCCATGAAGGCGACGAGTTGAAGACGGCGTTCAATACCCGTGATGGCCACTATAAGTACCTGGTCATGACGTTCGGCCTATGCAATGCTCCTGCAGTTTTTCAAGAATTTGTGAACGATATCTTCCGGGACCTGTTGTACATCTGTGTAGTGGTATATCTCGATGCTATTCTCATCTATTCCCCCGACTTGACCATTTACTGGAAGCAATTGCGCCTTGTTTTGCAGTGATTAACGGAGAATGGTCTGTACGCTAAGCTCAAAAAGTGTGTCTTTGAGCAGTCCACCTTACCCTTCCTGGGATACATTGTTTCCTGCTCTGGTCTGCAAATTGACCCTGACAAGGTCTCAGCCGTCCTGAGCTGGCCTCGACCTCAAGGCCATTCAAAGGTTCCTGGGGTTTGCCAACTTCTATAGACAGTTTATCCCAAACTTCTCTTCCCTCACAGCTCCTATTTCTGCTCTGATGAAGAAAGGGGTGGATGCAAAGAAGTGGACCCCTGAAGCTGAGTCTGCTTTCCTGCATCTCAAAGACTGCTTTGCCGCTTGCTTCTCCTGTTCTCCGTCATCTGGATACCTCCAAACAGTTCTTCCTTGAAGTGGATGCTTCCTCTATTGGAGCAGGTGCCGTCCTGCTACAAAAGAACTCCAAGGGGGGATATGTGTCGTGTGGTTTCTTCTCCAAGCTCTTCTCTTCTACGGAAAGAAACTATTCCATCGGCGATAGAGAGCTGCTGGCTATCAAAATGGCCTTGGAAGAATGGAGATACCTTCTGGAAGGGGCTCTGCATCCTGTGGTGATATAAACTGACCACAAGAATGTGACATATCTGCAGTCTGCACAGCATCTAAATCCACGTCAGGCTCGATGGGCACTTTTCTTTGCCAGATTTAATTTTCTTCTGCATTTCCGACCAGCTGATAAAAATGTAAAGGCTGATGCACTTTCCCGTTCTTTCGAACCAGCGGATCAGATTGAAGAACCTCAACATATTATAGAACCTGTGGAGCCTCCAAGGAAGATCTTCGTTTTGCAGGCCAGGAAGAGGAAAATTCTTTCTTGGGGACATTGCTCCAAGTATACTGGTCACCCTGGGGTGTGTAAGACCCTTCATTTGCTGTCCCGTCACTATTGGTGGCCGACCCTACCCATAGATGTCCGGGGGTTTGTGTCTGCCTGTACCTCCTGTGCCTTCATGGTCTACCTCTGCACATTGTGTCTGATCGCGGGGTACAATTCACTTCCAAATTCTGGCGAGCGCTCTGTGGGCTACTTGAGGTCAAGTTGGATTTATCTTCTGGTTACCACCCTCAGTCTAATGGGCAAGTTGGACAATTTAACCAGATCTTGGAGAACTACTTACGTCACTTTGTCTTTGCTCAGCATGGTGACTGGGTTCGGCTCCTGCCTTGGGCGGAATTCTATTACAACAGCCATTCTGGAGAATCTACGGGCTCTTCTCCCTTCTATATAGTGTATGGACTTCATCCCCGTGCTTCTCTACCCCTGTATGCATCTTCTGAGGTACAGTACCCGCTGCTAATTCTTTGTTCAGAGACTTCCTCAGCATCTGGAGACAGACTAAGGACTCTATCGCTGAGGCAGTTAGGCCTCATGCACACGACCGTTGTGTGCATCCATGCACCGTTTTGCAGCCGAGACCGTGATCCGTGTATCCTGTCCGTCAAAAAAATATGACCTGTCCTATTTTTTTGACGGACAACGGTTCACGGACCCATTCAAGTCAATGGGTCCGTGAAAGAATGCACACAAGATTGGCATCCGCGTCCGTGGTCCGTGGCCATAGGCTACTTTTACACAGATGGATACGCAGATCCGTCTGCATAAAAGCTTTTTCAGAGCTGAGTTTTCACTTCGTGAAGACTCAGATCCGACAGTATATTCTAACACAGAGGCGTTCCCATAGTGATGGGGATGCTTCAAGTTAGAATATACTAAAAGAACTGTGTACATGACTGCCCCCTGTAGTTAACTCATTGCTGGCCAGTGGGCCCCCCTCCCTCCCCTGTAGTTAACTCGTTGGTGACCAGCCCCCCTCCCTCCTCTGTAGTTAACTCGTTGGTGACCAGCCCCCCCTCCCTCCCCTGTAGTTAACTCGTTGGTGACCAGCCCCCCCCCCCTCCCTCCCCTGTAGTTAATCGTTGGTGACCAGACCCCCCCTCCCTCCCCTGTAGTTAACTCGTTGGTGACCAGCCCCCCCTCCCTCCCCTGTAGTTAACTCGTTGGTGGCCAGTGGGCCCTCCCCCCTCCCTACCCCTCCTAATTAAAATCTCCCCCCCC
This sequence comes from Bufo gargarizans, assembly GCF_014858855.1. Classification (NCBI taxonomy): domain Eukaryota; kingdom Metazoa; phylum Chordata; class Amphibia; order Anura; family Bufonidae; genus Bufo; species Bufo gargarizans. The sequence goes on along the minus strand of NC_058081.1, from coordinate 345,762,066 downwards.
CTATCATTGGTGGCAGTGGAGCGTACCGATCGGAGTCCTAGTTTAATCGCTGGGGCTCCGATCGATAAGCATGGCAACCAGGACGCTACTGCAGCCCCGGTTGCCATGGTTACTTAGCAATTTGTAGAAGCATTATACTTACCTGCGAGCTGCGATGTCTGTGTCCGGCCGGGAGCTTCTCCTACTGGTAAGTGACAGGTCTGTGCGGTGCATTGCCTAATGATCTGTCACTTACCAGTAGGAGGAGCTCCCGGCCGGTCACAGACATCGCAGCTAAGTATGATGCTTCTACAAATTGCTAAGTAACCATGGCAACCGGGACTGCAGTAGCATCCTGGTTGCCATGGTTACCGATCGGAGCCACAGCGATTAAACTGGGACTCCGATCGGTAAGCTCCACTGCTACCAATGATGGGGAGATTTTAATTAGGAGGGGTAGGGAGGGGGGAGGGCCCACTGGCCACCAACGAGTTAACTACAGGGGAGGGAGAGGGGGGCTGGTCACCAACGAGTTAACTACAGGGGAGGGAGGGGGGCTGGCCACCAATGAGTTAACTACAGGGGGGAGGGGGGGGCGGCCGCACTGGCCACCAATGAGTTAAAAACAGGGGGGGGTCTGCCCCCTGCTGCCTGGCAGCACCTGCCAGGCAGCAGGGGCAGTCATGTACACAGTTTGTAGTATATTCTAACCTGAAGCGTCCCCATCACCATGGGAACGCCTCTGTGTTAGAATATACTGTCGGATCTGAGTTTCACGATCTAACTCATATCCGCCAGTATATTTTAACATAGAGGCGTTCCCATGGTGATGGGGACGCTTCAAGTTAAAATATACTATCGGATTGGAGAAAACTCCGATCCGATGGTATAAAGGGACTCCAGACTTTACATTGAAAGTCAATGGGGACGGATCCATTTGCAATTGCACCATATTGTGTCAACGTCAAACGGATCCGTCCCCATTGACTTGCATTGTAATTCAGGAGGATCCATTTGGCTCCGCACGGCCAGGCGGCCATTGATCCTCCAAAAATCAAGGAAGACCCACGGACGAAAAAACGGTCACAGATCACGGACTTACGGACCCCGTTTTTGCGGACCGTGAAAAAATACTGTCGTGTGCATGAGGCCTTACCCGTATAAAGAAGAATGCAGATACCAGACGTAGACCACCTCCTCTGTTCTCTCCTGACGACAAAGTCTGGCTTTCCTCCCGGAACATCGGCATGAAGGTACCCTGTTACAAATTTGCTCCCCGGTTTCTGGGCTGGGTTTGAGATCCTAGAGTGCATCAACCTTTTTTCCTACAAACTCCTGTTGCCTCCTACCCTCCGGATTCCAAACTCCCCTCCTAAAAAACTATTGGTCCTCAACTCCTTTTCCAGACCCCCCTGCACCACTACTTCATTTCCTACTGGCGAAGAATCTGAATTTGAAGTACAGAACATCCTCGATTTCAAGGTAGTCGATGGTAAGAGGTACTTCCTTGTAGACTGGAAGAATTATGGTCCTGAGGAACGTTCCTGGGAGCCGGAGGAAAATGTACATGCTCCGAATCTTCTCAAAAGATTTTTTCAGCACATCAGGACCAAGAAGAAGGGGCGTGATTCCATCTTCTCTCCAATCCTGGCCAAGCACCACCTTTGTAAGTGTGCTTCCCCCTTCCTGTGATGCCTGTGCAATATTGTAGTTTTCTATAGCGAAGGTTACAGCTCGTTGTTCCTGTATTGTTATCGTGCTTCCGACCTTAGCCTGTATCCTGACCTCGTCTCTGCTTGATCCTCCTGTACCTCGCTGCTCTAAAGTGTATGATTCGGATTGTTGACCACGCCTCTGTCTGCTGTTCAGCTTGTTACACTTGCTGCACCTGAGCTATTCAGCTCTGCTGTTCTAACAGCTCCAGCTCTGCTTCATCTGACTCTACTGCTGCGCTTCTTCCATCCAGCAACAGCTCGCTCCACCTGCCTGTATCCTCAGTGCTTGCTCCAGGGTGTTCTGGCCTGCTTGGCCAGCTGCCACTTAGCCAGGACCATTCTTGCGGTAGTGACCTGGTGTCTCCCCTGCAGCTAAGACCAACTTCTGCATCCTGGAGCGGGATAAAGAGTGAAGACCAGGGGAACACTTAGGCCCCTTTCACACGGGCGAGTATTCCACGTGGGTGCAATGCGTGAGGTGAACGCCATGCACCCGCACTGAATCCTGACCCATTAATTTCTGTGCACATGAGCTGTGATTTTCACGCATCACTTGTGCGTTGCGTGAAAATTGCAGCATGCTCTATATCCAGCGTTTTCAACGCAGGCCCTATAGAAGTGAATGGGGCCACGTGAAAATCGCAAGCATTCGCAAGCAAGTGCGGATGCGGGGCAATTTTCACACATGGTTGCTAGGTGACGATCGGGCTGGGGACCCGATCTGTATTATTTTCCCTTATAACATGGTTATAAGGGAAAATAATAGCATTCTGAATACAGAATGTAAAATAAAATTGTGATGGAGGGGTTAAAAATTAAAAAATATTAACTCACCGAGTCCACTTGATCGCGTAGTTGCGGATCTCTGCCTTCTTCTGTAATGTTGAGCTGCCAGCTAAGGACCTGTGGTGACGTCACATCACATGATCCAATCACATGGTCCCTCACCATGGTGATGAACCATGTGATTGGACCATAGTGATGTCACCACAGGTCTTTTGCCAGGTCCTGAAGATAGAACAGAGACCAGCAGCTATGGAGCAGGTAAGTTAACTTGTTTTTTTTAACCATAACCATGTAATAAGGGAAAATAATAAAATCTACACAACACCTAACCCAAACCTGAACTTCAGTGATGAAGTCCGGGTTTGGATCTGGGTACCAAACATGGCGATTTTTCTCACGCGCGTGCAAAACGCATTAAAACGCTTTGCACTCGCGCAGAAAAATTGTGCATTTTACTGCAACGCACCCGCATCTTATCGGGCCCTTACACGCCACGCTTGTGTGAAAGAGGCCTTAGATTCCGCTCCCAAGTTTGTCCCAAAGCTAAATAATATGATATTACAGCAATTAACCCTTTTCAGCGGCCCAGAGTCAAAACAGTTAGTTGGTACAGTGGTTCTACAGTCATTGTCCATAACAGTTTGCTTAGGCCGTCCTCTCTAATACCACTCCTACCACAAGCCTCAGTGTCTGCACCATCACCTATGCCAGCCACTTTGTCTGCAGCCTCCAGTTTGCACCTCCAACTTCTGTCACGCTATTACTGGGATTCCAAACTGTCATGGATTCCTTAACCAGTGCACTGTCCACTTTGAGTTACTAGCCCTCTAGTTTCCTACAGACCGGTCTAAGATAGCATTCATGGTCTCCCTTCTGTCTGGTGAAGCACTTACCTGGGACACTCCTCTATGGGAACGCAGCGACTCTCTGACCAGTAATCTACAGAAATATCTGTCTACCTTCCACAAGCCTTTGAGGAGCCTAGCTGAACCTTCGCAGCCTCATCCCTTCTGCACTGTCTGCCTGATAGTCTGACACCAACAGTATGCCTTTCAGTTTCCCCCTGTCACAACCAGACAGCTGAGAAGCTCTGACAGAAGCCTTTCAGAACCTCCTCCTTGAGTTTTCTTTGCTGTGCTGTTCAGTTCCTCATCTCGTTAGCCTCTCTCAGCTGTCATGTAGTTGGACTGATTGCTTCCCTTTAAATTCCTCCCCATAATGCATTACTGGGCGGCTTATATTACTTCCTGGAGTGTGTGTGCATGCTGATCCTGTTTTCCACTCTGCTACAAAGTTAAGTGCTGAACGTTTATCTGTTATTTTCTGTTTGCTGGATCCCAGGTGACCCTGACTCCCTCCGTGTCTGGTGTAGGGAGCCGGTGGTCGTGTCCCCTCACTATTGTAGGGTGTTCAGGGGTTATATAGTCGAGGTACGTGGATATGCAACCATCCACCTCTGGGATCTTTGCATAGGCTGAGCAGCCAGGGAAAGTCTCAGGTCTTGTGCAGGGGTCTCCCTTTTGGTTCCTTAGCTTTGGATCCAGTGAGTCATATATGCATGTTGCTTTGTCTTGTTTCCTGTACACCGTCCGTGACACCCCCTCAGCTTCTGAGCCATCATGGAACAATGAGACTTTGGTGGCAGCTTTTTGGCAGGATGTCAGGTCGCATAAAAGATAAACTGGCCGGTCCTGTTGTTCCATCTCTCCTTGATTACTTGAACATACTGGCTACCTGAATAGAGCTTTGCTTCATAGACCGTCTCAAGGAATCTGTACATAAGAACAGAGTTCCCAGGTTGGCACTTACTATCCACCTGCTATATGGATGACATCTTTATTTTCCCAGCTGACCTGACTTCACACAAAAGTTAGTTCCTGAGAGAAAATGGACTATGCACTAAATTTGAAAAAGGCATGATTGTGGCTTAGGATGGCTCCTGAGAAGCTGTCTGCTTTATTGAACTGGCCTCGGTGAAGGGGTCTGTGTGATATCCAACAATTTCTGGGATTCACTAATTATTACAGGCAGGTTATTCCATACTCTTCCTCATTGCTTGCCCCTATTGTAGCCCTTACTAGGGAGGGGACAAATGCCAACATGTGATCTCCTGATGCTGAATCAGCATTCCAGTCCTTCAAGCAAGCCCTATCCTCTGCAACAAACCGTCATCATCCAGATTTGTCTAAATAGTTCTTTTATTTAGTTTTACTACTTCTTTTTCTGTTAAAGCGTTCACCACGCAGGAAAATATTATAATATATTAATAGTGCAGACATTTAACCCTTAGGGGGCTATAACCTGCGATCTACTGATCACTTGTATCATACACCATAACAGAGAGCTATTATGATTTATGAGATTTTCCTTACCTGCCTGTGAAGCTTTACAGCTTTAGATCGAATGCACACGGCAGTGTTCAGCGGCCGAGAGCGGTCCGTGGTATGCCAGGCTGGATTCCTGTTCAGAGCAGGAACCTTCAGCAGGCCCCAGGATGTTATGGTAACCAATCGGAGCTCCAGAGTTTCACTGGGCACTGATTGGAAGGCAGAGGGAGCCCCATTATTATAATTTTTTATATAATCTTTATTTAATGTTTTTTACATTTTTTTTATACAACATATGCAAAAGCAAGTTCAATAGGTCATTTAAACAAGACCGTGCATCTTCGGCATCTTCTCATTGCGGATTGTATATGTAGAGGGAGCCCCGAACCTGGTCGTCCGGCAAGCTAGTGAGCCCCATTTTAACCCTGAACTAGCCTACCTCCCAAACATCCCAGATCCCGCGGGACAGTCCTATATTTTGGCGGCTGTGCTGTGGTCCCAGAACGGCTAAGGGAATGTCCCACTTTTAGCTGTCTCTGCGTCCATAGGACGAAGAGACAGCTGATTCTAATGGTGGAGCAGAGACATCGGCTCCTTGGTTCACCATTCCTCTCAGCTGCAGGAGGGGCAGGGCAAGCAGGGAATTTGCCTCTGATCCTCCTCCTCCTCCTACACAGAACAGCAGCTCTATGTGCATCGTGCCTGCTGCAGGGGAGCACAGGTCATTGCAGGAACCAGGTGAGTATTTAGTGTTTGTTTTTTTACCAGCTGTGAAGGGGCATATATCTGGGCATAAGTACTGTGAGGAGGCACATATCTGGGCATAAATACTGTGAGGGGGCACATATCTGGGCATAACTACCGTGAGGGAGCACATATCTGGACATAACTACTGTAAGGGAGCACATATCTGAACATAACTACTGTCAGGGGGCACATATATGGGCATACCTACTGTGGGGGGCACATATCTGGGCATAACTACTGTGAGGGGTCACATATCTAGCCATGACTACTGTCAGGGGGACATATCTGGGCATACGTACTGTGAGGGGCACATATCTGGGCATAACTACTGTGAGGGGGCACATATCTAGCCATGACTACTGTGAAGGGGGCACATATCTGGGCATAAGTACTATGAAAGGGGCACGTATATGATCATAACTGGTGGCACTTATCTGGGCATAACTATTGTGAAGGGACACATCTAGGCATTGCAACTATGAAGGGAGCACATCTGGGCATAATTTACTGTGAAAGGGGCACATATGGGCATGACTATTGTGAAGAGGGCACATCTCGGCATAAGTACAGTGAAGGGGGCACATATCTCACATAACTACTGTGAAGAGGGTACATCTGGTCATAACTCCTATGAAAGTGGCACATCTGGGCATGACTATTGTGAAGGGGTACATCTGGGCATAAGTACTGTTAAGGGCGACTATATCTAGGCATAACAACTAATTACTATGTGGGGGCATTTAGGGGACTAGATGGAATTAGGTTTGTCTTGGGCGGAGTTAGAGGCATAACCTAGTATGAAAACATTTGTCACGGCACACTGCGTACGCCACACAGGCGTTTCTTCTTTTCAAAAGTTGTGAGGTATGAATTAGCTATATTCTGTGTTAACATCTCTTTCATCTATCTACTAGACGTCCTATCCTTCGAGTGTATAAGCCCAGAAAACACATGCAGGTCCTGGCTGTAGTGCCTATGACTCATCCACTGGCTGTAGTGCCTATGACACATCCACTGTGCCTATGACACATACAACTATAGTTCCTCATGAGTCACACAGCAAGGCATTATGGGCAAGGTTGACCGAAGGGGTCAAGATCCTCCTTCATCTTCTCATCTTCTTTGTATTCTAATATGTAAAATGCGGATGCCATTTTAAATGATTCATGTGGGAATCCTCCCCCCCCCCAGAGAAATGGTTTGTTGGAAACCAGAATTTTTGGGATATTTGTAACAAATTTGATTTGTGTAGAACTGATTCACTAATATCTTCTCAGAATTTGTTATCAATATTTGTATGATAAAACCAGGAGTAGAACATACAGAGAGATAATGAAATGATTTGTGTCTCTTCTGTGTTTTAGAGACATTGCTGGTTTTCACTTACAAATACTGATGAAAAATACTGGCCAACTACTAATCGTGTGAATGTGACCTAAAAAAAAAGGTTGTATAAGATCTTTTAGAGGCACTTACCTAACATGGCAGTGACACTTATCATAAATCCAAACAGTCCACTTTCCGGAACGCATGTGCCAGTGTCACTAGAGAATGAACAAAGGTATACAAATTGAGACTGAAGGACGTCAACTATATAGCAGTGCCCATGGCTAACTTGTAGATTACAATTTCTTTTAGAACACATACAGATACATGAGCAAATAACCTGAAATGACCTGGGAATTTTTATAATGGCATTCTGCTACTATGCTACCCACCAGTAGAAATAGAATCAAAACAGCCTTTAGCTTGAATTGCATCTACAAACTACAGGCAAATTGCAAAGATAATAACTTAGAATTTAAAGTTCCCCACCTCCAACATTCTGACTGGATTTTTAGATCTCTCTCACACATAACAGGACATACTACAGTCAGGGTGGGGAGTGGGGGAAAACCCCCACCGTATAATGAAGTGAATAAGGGAAGTAACCAGGCCTGTAAGCAAGGATAGGAAATATGAAAACCTTCAATACAACCCTCATCCTAGCCCTGATCTCCTGACTGTATGAGCACCCCCTAATGGTGGGAGGATTTATACACTGAAACCTGGGCCCTACTGACCCTAACGATCCCTAGCATAGGGATCAGGAATAGGAGACTACCGATTCCTCAAGGACACAGACGAACTGGAGTCTCCACAGGCCAAACAACCAAAGACTAATGTCATGTACAAGAGTGGGACCACCTGACCCCTTGTACATGAAACAACATCAGAAAGTAAACTACTCTTATTGTTATGTTCTGACCCCTAGAACAACACCACAACAGTAAGAGAGACAAGACAGTGAGCCCTCAACCTATATACAGTATATGTATTTGCTTAATACATGTGAAAGCATGTGTTGCTCTAATACTCTTCCTGTCTTCATCTATTTTCTGGTTTTACTGAAGTTAGATCACTCAAAACAGAGCAGACTAAAACAGTCCACCTAAATTTTCCGGTGCTTGTATGAAGAAGACACTTCTACTGCTTCTTATTTACTGGCCTGCACAGTAGCAAATTTCACTACTGCCTGAGTACAAGGGAATCCAGGAGGTGGGATTGAACATGTGTGAAAGCCAGTAGTGGACACAGTAGGTGGACATTCTAAGAGGGAATAAAAAAAATACAATGTTAGTTTCTGGATTCCATGGCTATAAGGCTGTCTGTGGCACCCCTAATTTCAGCCCTGCTTTCAAGTGTTTAACTTGCTTTGAACTTTGCATGCACAGATATTATTTGGGGTAAAACACACCCTTCCAACTGACTATGTGCTTTTTTCCCATCCACCAAAGTCTTCACAAAGTTAAGTAATGATAACTTGTTCAGATGTGCATACCCCCAAACAGTCAACAGAACAGAAAGCCCAATGTTACCATAACTTGTCTGTTCTGACTACCGACATTTGTCTGATAGGAGGAGTTTAGGGAGAGCAGGTATGCTCATGTTCAGAAACTGGCTGGTGGTAACCATCTATATAAGAAAGTGGAACTTAAAGGGGTTTTCTGGGTGTTCAGTGACAATGGCCCATCATTAGGATAGGTAATAAATATCTGATTGGTGGGAGTTCAACTCCCGGTACCCTCACTGACCAGATGTTTGATGAGACCACAGCTGTTCATGGCCACTTTCTTGGTCAGTGATGTCATGTTTATTGGTCACATGGCCTATTTGCAGCTCAGTCCCACTCAAATGAATGGGCCTGGGCTGCAAAACCAAGAAAAGCCAATATACAATGTAAGGCGCTCCACGTATTCTGTGAGGAGGCAGCAATGGTCACCGAAGCACTGTGGGCTCTTCAAACAGCTGATTAACAGGGGTTTCAGGAGTCAGAACTCAGCAATTATATACTGATGACCTATCCTGAGGATAGACCATAAATAAAGAAGTCCCTTTAAGTTACATAGATGACTAAGCATGCACATTAATGCCTGAGCCCAGTAAAGGCGTATTTAGAGGAGGAACATCAGATTGTAGGCAAGGAAACATTCCTTCCCTACAGTCGGATGCTCATTCAGTGGATCTACATGCATAGATCACCTCCACAGTATGCAGGATCCCTATTTTGATCGCTCGTCCTCATACAGCTGCATTGTTTCTGGGCAGCAGATCTCAATTTACACAGCAACATCTGCTGCCCAGAAACAATAATTAACGTGCCTGCACGAACAGGATCACCCGATGAACGAGAGTTTCCATACTTCTATTTTGCACTCAAGTAAAAAGAGAAGTTTATTCTTCTATCTCTGGCCTGGTTTCCTGACTCCTACCACACCATACACTGGCCCTTTTCACTACAGCCACCAACATCAAGGGCACCCAAAACTACCACCAGGGAGGAGCCCCCAACTACAGTGAGTGCTCCAAGTGAAGAAAAGGTGCAGCCTCCTCTCACTGCACTAGCCCTAGGGAGTAACGCCCTGAAAGAAACCACTGTGACACATTCTATAGTCAGAGCCACTACCACTCCAATCCTCCATTCCAGCGCCTCAAGCGCTTGCTGCACATGTCATGAGACTGAGATGCAATATAAATAGCATATTTGGAAGTTAGGTTCAAACCTTCTGCATCAGAAGGTGTCCACTTCATTTGCAGGGTGCAATCATGCCAATCCAAACATGTAGTCCAAGTGTCAAATATCCTACAATCACTGCTTTCAGGACTTTATCTATGAAGAGATGCCTGATTGCTATCTTTCTCTTTTCCCAATTATCTGCAGCACTCCGCAGAGCAGTGTCCCAACAATCAACAACCAGTGGCACAAGAATCAGGATTTATACCATGATTCTGGCTCAGAATCATATTTCAAGACAATGTACCCAGCATTGTAGAAGTGAACTTTTCACCAAAATAATATTAACAGGTAACTTTATTAATTCACCTTTTTAATAGATTGTGACTCTAGTTTATTGTTGACACACTGAAGAGAACTTACATCTCTCATAACCATACTGTTTCCAGACACGGAGATTGATATTATTCAGTGTAAGCTTTACATAGTTCCTCTTTTAAATGGGAAATCCTGAAATATCAGTGTAGTGATGTAATAAAAATTTCCCTTAGCAATGACGAGCCTAAGAGAACTACATTATAAGAGCTAGCTGACAGTTATGGTTATATCAGTTTGACAGCCTGGCAGGGGAGCTTTGTGGAAGTATATTTATGTTTTCAAGCACAGATGTGACTGAATCCTTTACTTTTCCTGAATGACTAGTCTTAATTTTTTAAAGAGGTTATCACACAAAAATATTACTATAAAATGTACATGCAACAAAATATTGTTTTTTTTTCTTTCTGGTAGCAACCCCTACTGTTTATACTTCTGGTCTACCTTCTCCTGCATTCAGAGATGGACTAACATGCCCCTCCCCTCAATGCTCGCAGAGTGATGCCATAGTGAAGCAGGTGATGTGGTTTAGAGACCTTTAAATCACTCATAAACTAATTGCAGTTCATCCTGGGAAATGAAGGCACATGATGAGCTTCTGCCCACCCATTGAAAGGCAAACAAGTCCACCAGATATGTGAGTAAGAAACAGTTTTAACTTTGGGATAATCCCTTTTAAGGAGCTTCTACTTTTTGTAATGCCCTGAGTAGGACATACAGTTGCAAGAAAAAGTATGTGAACCCTTTGGAATGATATGGATTTCTGCACAAATTGGTCATAAAATTTGATCTGATCTTCATCTTAGTCACAACAATAGACAACCACAGTCTGCTTAAACGAATAACACACAAAGAATTAAATGTTACCATGTTTTTATTGAACACACCATGTAAACATTCACAGTGCAGGTGGAAAACGTATGTGAACCCTTGGATTTAATAACTGGTTGAACCTCCTTTGGCAGCAATAACTTCAACCAAACTTTTCCTGTAGTTGCAGATCAGACGTGCACAACGGTCAGGAGTAATTCTTGACCATTCCTTTTTACAGAACTGTTTCAGTTCAGCAATATTCTTGAGATGTCTGGTGTGAATCGCTTTCTTGAGGTCATGCCACAGCATCTCAATCGGGTTGAGGTCAGGACTCTGACTGGGCCACTCCAGAAAGCATATTTTGTTCTGTTTAAGCCATTCTGTTGTTGATTTACTTCTATGCTTTGGGTTGTTGTCCTGTTGCAACACCTATCTTCTGTTGAGCTTCAGCTGGTGGACAGATGGCCTTAGGTTCTCCTGCAAAATGTCTTGATAAACTTGGGAATTCATTTTTGCTTCGATGATAGCAATCCATACAGGCCGTGATGCAGCAAAGCAGCCCCAAACCATGATGCCCCCACCACACAGTTGGGATGAGGTTTTGATGTTGGTGTGCTGTGCCCCTTTTTTCCACACATAGTGTTGTGTGTTTCTTCCAAACAACTCAACTTTGCTTTTATCTGTCCACAGAATATTTTTCCAGTACTGCTGCGGAACATCCAGGTGCTCTTGTGCAAACTGTAAATGTGCAGCAATGGTTTTTATGGACAGCAGTGGCTTCCTCTGTGGTATCCTACCATGAAATCCATTCTTGTTTAGTGTTTTACGTATTGTAGATTTGCTAACAGGGATGTTAGCATATGCCAGAGACTTTTGTAAGTCTTTAGCTGACACTCTAGGATTCTTCTTCACCTCATTGAGCAGTCTGCGCTGTGCTCTTGCAGTCATCTTTACAGGATGGCCACTCCTTGGGAGAGTAGCAGCAGTGCTGAACTTTCTCCATTTATAGACAATTTGTCTTACCGTGGACTGATGAACAGCAAGGCTTTTGGAGATACTTTTATAACCCTTTCCAGCAAGTCAACAATTCTTAATTGTAGGTCTTCTGAGAGCTCTTTTGTGCGAGATATCATTCACATCCAGCAATGCTTCTTGTGGAAAGCAAACCCAGAACTGGTGTGTGTTTTTTATAGGACAGGGGAGCTGTAACCAACACCTCCAATCTCATCTCATTGATTGGACTCCAGTTGGCTGACACCTCACTCCAATTAGCTCTTGGAGATGTCATTAGTCTAGGGGTTCACATACTTTTTACACCTGCACTGTGAATGTTTACATGGTGTGTTCAATAAAAACATGGTAACATTTAATTATTTGTGTGTTATTAGTTTAAGCAGACTGTGATTGTCTATTGTGATGAAAATCAGAACACATTTTATGACCAATTTGTGCAGAAATCCATATCATTCCAAAGGGTTCACATACTTTTTTTGCAACTGTATCATAATTTTCAGCATTTCTCCACTCTCTGTAGACACATTTCAGCTACCTGCCATTGTCATTACCCTGATGCTTCTATATACTTTACCTTTGTTCAGACCATTAAAACACTGACCTGTCAGAGGTCTTGCTATCTTGACCATGGAAATATTTTGTACGTTTGATTAGTTCTAACTTCTGAACAAAATCTATAAACTGGCTCCCAAGAAATTTGATTTCCCAACAGCGGCCCTTCACTATCTCAATATAGTTAAAACTTATCGGGCCAAAATGAAAGTATGTTACTCCAAATTCAGTTCAGTTGTTGTAGACATACCTCCAAACTGTACCAGATCAGGAGGGACAGTCCCAGATTTAAAGAGCAGTCCCATGAGGGAGGCAGTATGTTCAATGCAATGGTGAAGTAGGGAGCCAACAGCACCTTGCTCCACCATTCCTTGGCCTGTACACTCCCCAGCAGGCAGGTGCTGTGCAGTGTTGGCTGAATGGAACAAAGCAAAATATATTGGCTGAGAGTCTCACATTTTAGCATATCAGAATGAGGGCTTAGTCTATATATAATGTTTACATCTATAGTGTAATATTTTCTGTGATTTTGGTTTTATAAATGGCACCTTGGCTCAGAAGCACTATGATGCAACCCATGCTATCGTGATCACTCATTCTCATACAGCTGCATTGTTTCTAGGTAGCAGAGCGCTGCTTTAAAAGTATGATCTGCTGTCCAGAAACGATAATTTGCCTGCTCGCGGGAACAAACAGTTTGACCTGATGATTGAGCGTTTCGCTCATTCATCAGGTGATTGGCTTGTTGGAAGCAAGCGTTTGCAGGAACATTTGGCCCCAATAAGCTGCCCGACTATCAGGCCACCATTAGTTTACATATCCTTTCATAGTATACATAACAAAACAAGGAAAAAATGTAAAATCATGGTAGCCACAAGTTTCTTCACTGTGGGGTACAGCATATAGTTTTGCCGTTTTACAGGCTAGGGCAACTGCTCCGATGCTCAAGGCAGGAGGGTGAAAATGGGGATATGTCCGGGTTCAGCTCTGAACCCGGACAACCCCTTTAAGTGCTCAATCCATACCCATTGGGGCGCCGCATAACATGCTTCTCATTTACTGTAGGTCCGTAGTGCTTGCAGCTGTTGTGAAGTTCTAACTGTAGTTTGGTATAATTCAGAAACCAACCTTCACTTACAACCCACACACCTTAGTTATCACTCAAGGAAAACGTGTTGCAACCCATTGTGGGGGCTATCTTATCTGGACAGCGTCTTTCTAGCCACTAACTATCAGTGGTTCTTGTGGAGCTGATTGGAAACATTCCCTGCCTAAATGAGATGTTTGCCAGATGTCTCTGACGCCAGTACACAGTGATCAACTGATTGTAATAAGAACTCTCATATTATTATCAGCATAGACATAGCTTTATCATCAACCACATGCTAATAAAAGCGCCTTAAATCACTAAACGGAAGACCAAAAATGTTATCTACTGATTGAAAACGGTTATCTTGATGCAGGACAACCACAAGATTGTCACAATAATTTCCTCATTCATAAAGTGCAGCAGTGAAAGTGCAGGGTAGATAAACAGAGTACACAAACTAAAGATATTACTAGCTATATTTCTCAGAAGGAGCTATGACCACCATTACTGATGACTGCTTTGCCTCTCTGCTTGGACCTAACATTTCAACATTGTTTCTCTCACTTTACTACTATCATATCCTTAGTGTTCATCCAATTTGGTCATTTTTCAAAACATACTGGTGACTTCAAACAACTATGGAGCAATTGTCCTTGAACACCATCCAATCAAATACTCATTATTGATATAGAAACAAATCAAATTAGAACTGAACTGAAATTTGGGTCAAAACTGAATTTTTGGCCCTTCATTTTGGTTGAATTTCTCAAAATGGCATTAGTTATTTTACAAATCAGAACACAGGAAAGACAAAGAAGGAGGATCACATGACCCCAGGTGATCTTTGTGTGTGTGTGTGTGTGTGTATACACATAGTGACAGGCAATTGCCGCCAAAAAGCAAACATTTTGGACCATGTTTTTTCAAAACATTAAAAAATCCTACAGTGCAGTTTGTTTATAAAGAAGCTGTTTATTACCACCAGCTACCATGCATTTACCCATAGCCATATACAAACCGGGTTCCAAAAAAGTTGGGACACTAAACAAATTGTGAATTAAAACTGAATGCAATGATGTGGAGATGGCAAATGTCAATATTTTATTTATGGGAGAGGCTTAACTGTGATGAGTGGGTGAAGCGCTTCCCCTGACCTAGCTGGCTGTGTTGTGCCGGAAGCCAGGAGCGAGGGTAAGCCTAGTAGTGGGCATACCCTAAAAGGGAGTGTTTGAGAACAGGGGGGGTGGGTGGGTGTGAACAGAAGCGCCCTGAGGAGCTGGAGGCTGGGGCTTAAGAAGGTAATATGCCCCTCCCACAAATTCAGGCTGACTTTTCAGCCTTCCACTTATGGGAGAGGCTTAACTGTGATGAGTGGGTGAAGCGCTTCCCCTGACCTAGCTGGCTGTGTTGTGCCGGAAGCCAGGAGCGAGGGTAAGCCTAGTAGTGGGCAAAAATAAACGAGGAGAGCAGAGTAGTGACCAAAAGCCTTCAAAACCACCCAGAGAGCAAGATTACAAAATGCCTGGGAAATCTCAACATGCGGGTTCGGGATGTATCTCGTGAAGCAAGAAGAGCGCCACCTACCCAAGCATTTAACCCGTGCGCCGAGACCCCGTTTTCGATGCTGAGGGCGCAGCTCCAGTTCAGAGCGAGTGTCCCGTGGTGGCCAGCGGGTTACGACCGAGACCTGAGGCCAGCGTTATGATGTGGGCCACAAAACTGGATTGATGACAGGGGCCCCCAACGCCAAGGAAGCAGCGGGGCCTCTGGGGAGGCCATTGCAACGGGGCCAGCAATTGACGGGGGACCATGACTGGGCACCAATCGTTGGAGGTTTTAAAACCTGACCTCCGAGGATGGTCCATGCTGATTGGCCTTCGTGGAAGGGAGCCAGAGGCCACAAAGGTCATGGGCCCAGGACAACTGTCGCACCGGCAACCCCTAACGTTTAGGGGAGGTGCTGGTGAACTCACCTGGCCCGAGGAACCCGCAAAACCCGAGATACACGGCTGCCCTAACAATCAAACTAGGAGAGTGGCCAAAAAGGAAATCCATCCAGCGCGGACGAGAGTCGCCCAAACATCTCACCGGAGACAGGCTGCGCGCCACCTACCCGCATGGCGCAGTGCTGTCTCCCCGCTAGGTACAGCTTGATGGTGTTAAATGACAGCCTGAGATTTGCAGTGACAGTGGGCTATGAACGCCAGGGTGTAGGAGACATCGTTCAAGCCACCTGCGGGTGGGACCTTGAAAAACTTTGGAAACCTTGACGCCGGCTTGGTAGTTTCCTGATGGTACGGGAAAACCTCTGAGCGTTTCAGGCAAATATATTGGATCCTGACCGATTCAGGCAAATGCGAACAACCTGTGGGAAATAAGACCTGAGCGATTTCAGGGAAATACGTGACCTGAGTGAATCAGGAAAATACATAGTAACATAATAACATAGTACATAAGGCCGAAAAAGACATTTGTCCATCCAGTTCGGCCTGTCATCCTGCAAGTTGATCCAGAGGAAGGCAAAAAACCCCTGTGAGGTAGAAGCCAATTTTCCTCATTTCAGGGGAATAAAAATTCCTTCCCGACTCCAATCAGGCAATCAGAATAACTCCCTGGATCAACGATCTCTCTAGTAGCTATAGCCTGTAAAATTAATACATACACCCTGGAAATACCGACAACCTGAAGAGACAGGAAAATACAAACCTGAGCGATTCAGGGAAATACATGACCTGAGTGATTTCAGGGAAAATACGTAAAACCTGAGCGATTCAGGGGAATACATAAAACCCAAGCGATTCAGGGAAATGAGACCTGGGGTGCGTCAGAAACCCCCCCCCCCTCCCCCCCTCCCCGGAAACCCCCCCAAAAATATATACATATTTCCCCCCTTTTTTTTTTATATATATTTTTTTTATTTTTTTTATGGAGGTGCGTAAAGCCGCCACCCGGCTCGAACTTACCTGAAACCTGGCACAGTGGAATAACCAGACACGGAGACGCCCTGTGACACAATTGAGGAAGGATCGAAATTCCGGTGGCCTGAGGCCCTGCTTACCTGAAATAAACTAGCGTTGGTACGAGACCCGGAGAGAGGTGTGATCTGGTGGCACTGGAATGAAGCGACGGAGAACCAGGATGCAGCCTGGGCATCATGGCCAACTGCTGGATGACCCTGAACTGCCAGAATCAGGGCCCGAAGTCGCGCTGCATGCAACAAGACCTGTGGGAAACAGAAATCCAGACGTGCCGGACACGAACCGGGTAACCAGGAACCAGCCGGACCCTGCTGAGAAACCCCCGAGCGTTCCAGGCAGACGCATGGAACCTGAGCGATTCAGGCAAATACATTGAATCCTGAGCTTACCTACACCTTTCGGGGAGGATGACAGGCCTGGGTGAACCAGGAGGCAGAGGTAGGAATGAGCCTGGGCGAACCAGGAGACAGAAGAAGGTGCGTGCCTGGACGAACCAGGAGGCAGAGGTAGGTATGAGCCTGGACGAACCAGGAGACAGAGGTAGGTATGAGCCTGGATGAACCAGGAGACAGAGGTAGGTATGAGCCTGGACGAACCAGGAGACAGAGGTAGGTATGAGCCTGGACGAACCAGGAGACAGAGGTAGGTATGAGCCTGGACGAACCAGGAGACAGAGGTAGGTATGAGCCTGGACGAACCAGGAGACAGAGGTAGGTATGGGCCTGGACGAACCAGGAGACAGAGGTAGGTATGGGCCTGGACGAACCAGGAGACAGAGGTAGGTATGGGCCTGGACGAACCAGGAGACAGAGGTAGGTATGGGCCTGGACGAACCAGGAGACAGAGGTAGGTATGGGCCTGGACGAACCAGGAGACAGAGGTAGGTATGGGCCTGGACGAACCAGGAGACAGAGGTAGGTATGGGCCTGGACGAACCAGGAGACAGAGGTAGGTATGGGCCTGGGCGAACCAGGAGACAGAGGTAGGTATGGGCCTGGGCGATCCAGGAGGCAGAGGTAGGTGCGTGCCTGGGCGATCCAGGAGGCAGAGGTAGGTGCGTGCCTGGGCGATCCAGGAGGCAGAGGTAGGTGCGTGCCTGGGCGATCCAGGAGGCAGAGGTAGGTGCGTGCCTGGGCGATCCAGGAGGCAGAGGTAGGTGCGTGCCTGGGCGATCCAGGAGGCAGAGGTAGGTGCGTGCCTGGGCGATCCAGGAGGCAGAGGTAGGTGCGTGCCTGGGCGATCCAGGAGGCAGAGGTAGGTGCGTGCCTGGGCGATCCAGGAGGCAGAGGTAGGTGCGTGCCTGGGCGATCCAGGAGGCAGAGGTAGGTGCGTGCCTGGGCGATCCAGGAGGCAGAGGTAGGTGCGTGCCTGGGCGATCCAGGAGGCAGAGGTAGGTGCGTGCCTGGGCGATCCAGGAGGCAGAAGTAGGTAGTAGATGAGACAGCAGTATATCACGTGAAGCATAGATATATAACATGTGGCACTGTCGCCCATAGAGTAGAAGACTGCGGTGAGCGTATGGTGACCGCTGAATGGGTATGGCGAGTAATGATGGCCTGGACTACTTGTGGTGAGACCCCCGATTTTTTTTTTTTTTTTTTTTTTAACCCGTGCTAACCTGGTCCCTTCCAGCCCAGCGGAATGAGGAACCAAGGATGACTGCCTCGCTCCCGCACGGCGGGAGTGCGTATGAAATGGCTGGAGATTGGAACCTACCGATTAACTTGTAGATCTATTTAAATTTCTTTATACAATAAAATAAAATTTTATTATATAAATTATTATTATTATTTTTTTATATATTGTAAGAGAATGTCTGGAGTGGTAGTGGATGGAAGATACGTACCACCGGGGGTCGTGGCCCTGGTGGAGTAAGAGCAGGGTGGGTGTCTGTTCCCCACGGACCACCACGGGTGGACAGGTTTCAGTTGTTGGTGTCAGTCTACACTGATCCTGGCAGGTTGGTTATCTCTGGCCTTAGTTGGGTAGGGAAGGAGTTAATCCTTCACTATGCTTGCTGGGTGTGGTCTGCCTGCTACACCCAGGGCTGTGAATATAGGTTTGATGCTCACTGACTGTGGGGCTGCTGATGAAGTGTGGTCTCCTGTCTCACTGCAGGAAGCTGTATGGGAGGCTGATCGCTCGGTCGGGCTGAGCGCTGTAGTCCGCTCGTCTACCAAGGACTGCCCAATTGCTGCAGGCTCAGCAAAGGACCAAAAGAAGGGGATCCTGTGGCCGGAGCCAATCCCTTGTCCAGGCCGACACGTGGCCTGTCTAACTTGCATGAACTTGGACAAACCCACCCCATGACAAGGTGTAGTATTGACCACGGATGTGAGAGACTGTGTGAACAGGCACCAAGACGCCTGCAGCGTTTGGGGATCCTTTGTGGGAGGTGGGGGTTTATGGACATTGCTGTTGTGTTGAATTGCACAGTTTTGATGTGATGCACTGGAGTGAATAAAAGAGCACGGTTTGGACACAAAGCCTGTCTCCTGAGCCTCTATACTGCCACCGCTATCATCTGCCTACCAGAGCAAACCCCCACAATATATATATATATATATATATATATATATATATATATTTATTTTTTTTTGAATTTTTTTTTTTTTTTTTTTTGAGGGCATGGCCTGACGTTGCCCGGGGGCTAGATACCCCTGCTTTGGCCGTAGACCTAATGGGAACACTAAATACAATAAAATATATTCACCAGGATCCAGATTTCAGCAGTATAGACACAAGCTTCTGTGACATCATTCTACACTATGAATATATATACTATAAACAAACATCTGCTGATAGCCTGTCTATCATGAAGAAGGATCCACAGGAAAAATGACCCAACAATTAGAGCTTAATTCCCTTAACAAAAGAGTCATGGTGCATAGTGATTTTAACTTTGACAGGGTTTCTGATGTACATTTATGGGCCCAGGCCTGACGGAAGCACTCCAAGCTGGAACGCACGCCGCACACGCGACCAGGCCCAGACCCGGCCGAGGGACTCCGGCGTGCGCTCCAAGCCGGAACGCACGCCGACCACGTGACCCGGCCCATGCCTTGCGGCGGATTTCCGGCGTGCGCTCCACGCTGGAACGCACGCCGGCTTGCAGTGGGGCCTGAGGTGAGGACGGGGAGGCCGTGTGGAGAGGGGGATCTGCGGGCCAGACCCTGCCCCCCCTGCTATCTCGGGAGGAAGTTGGAGGGGAACACAGGGAGGGAACCAAGGAAGGAGACAAGAAGCAATTTGGTGCGGACATGAGAATTGGCACGCGTTCCACGCTGGAACGCATGCCAACTCGGGGAGCCGGGAGTACGTGACCGCGGCTGATGGAGCCCTTGTGGCGCATTGTTTGCGCAAAATTACCTCTCCTGAAGACGTGACCGCAGCGTATGAAAACGAAACCAAACGAACCGAACCGAACCAGATGAAAGCTACTCACAACATGCACAGATGCAGCACCAGAGCAGGCGACTCCCTATCCAGAATGTGAACAGAAGCGCCCTGAGGAGCTGGAGGCTGGGGCTTAAGAAGGTAATATGCCCCTCCCACAAATTCAGGCTGACTCTTCAGCCTTCCACTTGTAATAGAACGTAGATGACAGATCAAACGTTTAATCCGAGTAAATGTATCATTTTAAAGGAAAAATACGTTGATTCAAATTTTCACCGTGTCAACAAATCCCCAAAAAGTTGGGACAAGTAGCAATAAGAGGCTGGAAAAAGTAAATTTGAGCATAACGAAGAGCTGGAAGACCAATTAACACTAATTAGGTCAATTGGCAACATGATTGGGTATAAAAAGAGCTTCTCAGAGTGGCAATGTCTCTCAGAAGCCAAGATGGGTAGAGGATCACCAATTCCCACAATGTTGTGCAGAAAGATAGTGGAGCAATATCAGAAAGGTGTTACCCAGCGAAAAAGTGCAAAGACTTTGCATCTATCATCATCAACTGTGCATAACATCATCCGAAGATTCAGAGAATCTGGAACAATCTCTGTGCGTAAGGGTCAAGGCCGTAAAACCATACTGGATGCCCATGATCTCCGGGCCCTTAAATGACACTGCACCACAAACAGGAATTCTACTGTAAAGGAAATCACAGAATGGGCTCAGGAATACTTCCAGAAATCATTGTCAGTGAACACAATCCACCATGCCATCCGCTGTTGCCAGCTGAAACTCTACAGTGCAAAGAAGAAGCCATTTCTAAGCAAGATCCACAGGCTCAGGCATTTTCACTGGGCCAGGGATCATTGGAGTGTGGCAAAATGGAAGACTGTTCTGTGGTCAGACGAGTCACGATTCGAAGTTCTTTTTGGAAATCTGGAACACCATGTCATCCAGACCAAAGAGGACAAGGACAACCCAAGTTGTTATCAACGCTCAGTTCAGAAGCCTGCATCTCTGATGGTATGGGGTTGCATGAATGCATGTGGCATGGGCAGCTTGCATGTCTGGAAAGGCACCATCAATGCAGAAAAATATATTCAGGTTCTAGAACAACATATGCTCCCATCCAGACGTCATCTCTTTCAGGGAAGACCCTGCATTTTTCAACAAGATAATTCCAGGCCACATTCTGCAGCAATCACAACATCATGGCTGCGTAGGAGAAGGATCCGGGTACTGAAATGGCCAGTCTGCAGTCCAGATCTTTCACCTATAGAGAAGATTTGGTGCATCATAAAGAGGAAGGTGCAACAAAGAAGGCCCAAGACGATTGAACAGTTAGAGGCCTGTATTAGATAAGAATGGGAGAGCATTCCTATTTCTAAACTTGAGAAACTGGTCTCCTCGGTCCCCAGACGTCTGTTGAGTGTTGTAAGAAGAAGGGGAGATGCCACACAGTGGTGAAAATGGCCTTGTCCCAACTTTTTGGGGATTTGTTGACACCATGAAATTCTTATTCAAGATATTTTTCCCTTAAAATGGTACATTTTCTCAGTTTAAACTTTAGTTCCGTGATTTATGTTCTATTCTGAATAAAATATTAGAAGTTGGCACCTCCACATCATTGCATTCAGTTTTTATTCACGATTTGTATAGTGTCCCAACTTTTTTGGAATCCGGTTTGTATGTCTCTGTAACATTACTAATACTGGCTAGGCATGAGTTGCATACAGTCCTAGGAGACCCCAGAATGTCATCCACAACCTTTCAGTGGAGCACTTATGATTCCCATCAAATTTATTCTAACCCAAATCGCCCCACCAATTCCTCCTAATCTGATCTAAATCAAATTAAAAAAATTTGCTCATGACTATATGGAAGGTATTATCTCTGAACTCCAGCTGACCAATGAGAGGATCAAGGGTATCTTTACTAGTCTAGAGAGCAATGTAAAAGCCAGTCACCAGAATTATGCAGTGTTAACCGCATCGGACTGGCCCACCAAAGTACCAGAGGATCTTCCAGGTTCTCATACCATAGTGGGACCCAAAGGACCAGGAGAAAAAATAAACATTCAGGACTGCCTTTGGAGCCAGTCTTGTGCTATTAGTGTCCACTCACCTAAAGAATTATTAGGAACACCTGTTCTATTTCTCATTAATGCGATTATCTAGTCAACCAATCACATGGCAGTTGCTTCAATGCATGTAGGGTTGTGGTCCTGGTCAAGACAATCTCCTGAACTCCAAACTGATTGTCAGAATGGGAAAGAAAGGTGATTTAAGCAACTTTGAGCGTGGCATGGTTGTTGGTGCCAGACGGGCCGGTCTGAGTATTTCACAATCTGCTCAGTTACTGGGATTTTCACGCACAACCATTTCTAGGGATTACAAAGAATGGTGTGAAAAGGGAAAAACATCCAGTATGCGGCAGTCCTGTGGGCGAAAATGCCTTGTTGATGTTAGAGGTCAGAGGAGAATGGGCCAACTGATTAAAGCTTATAGAAGAGCAACGTTGACTGAAATAACCACTCGTTACAACCGAGGTATGCAGCAAAGCATTTGTGAAGCCACAACACACACGACATTGAGGCAGATGGGCTACAACAGCAGAAGACCCCACCGGGTACCACTCATCTCCACTACAAATAGGAAAAAGAGGCTACAATTTGCACGAGCTCACCATAATTGGACTGTTGAAGCCTGGAAAAATGGTTTCTTGAACATGACAATGAGTTCACTGTACTAAAATGGCCCCCACAGTCACCAGATCTCAACCCAATAGAGCATCTTTGGGATGTGGTGGAACGGGAGCTTCGTGCACTGGATGTGCATCCCTCAAATCTCCATCAACTGCAAGATGCTATCCGATCAATATGGGCCAACATTTCTAAAGAATGCTATCAGCACCTTGTTGAATCAATGCCAAGTAGAATTAAGGCAGTTCTGAAGGCAAAAGGGGGTCCAACACCGTATTAGTATGGTGTTCCTAATAATTCTTTAGGTGAGTGTATATTTCTTTGAATTAAAAACCTAATAGACTTTACTGATGATACAGTGGTTGGGCCCATAGAATAATTTTCTCTGGTGGGCCCAAGGAACCCCAGCCCAACATTGAATGTTAGCACAAATATATAATTTCGTACTTGTCAGTCTGTGGTTCCATCATCAGAATAAAGCTACATTTAGCTAGACAGAAATAGAAATGAAGCTGGATTATACATACTTATTGTAACTGGCCATCTGTGACATCCATATGATACAGTATTTTGGGTTTCAGGGGAGCAAGGGATGGTTTAACGTTGTGATTTCAGCAAATTCCCCATATACTGACCTTAGATTATTATTATGTGTGGTTTACATACAGAGGAATGCAGAGATAAGCACATGGGGCTAGCATGATACAATAACAATATTAATGTTGTACAAACCGGATTCCAAAAAAGTTGGGACACTAAACAAATTGTGAATAAAAACTGAATGCAATGATGTGGAGATGGCAAATGTCAATATTTTATTTGTAATAGAACGTAGATGACAGATCAAACGTTTAATCCGAGTAAATGTATCATTTTAAAGGAAAAATACGTTGATTCAAATTTTCACCGTGTCAACAAATCCCCAAAAAGTTGGGACAAGTAGCAATAAGAGGCTGGAAAAAGTAAATTTGAGCATAACGAAGAGCTGGAAGACCAATTAACACTAATTAGGTCAGTTGGCAACATGATTGGGTATAAAAAGAGCTTCTCAGAGTGGCAGTGTCTCTCAGAAGCCAAGATGGGTAGAGGATCACCAATTCCCACAATGTTGTGCAGAAAGATAGTGGAGCAATATCAAAAAGGTGTTACCCAGCGAAAAATTGCAAAGACTTTGCATCTATCATCATCAACTATGCATAACATCATCCGAAGATTCTGAGAATCTGGAACAATCTCAGTGCGTAAGGGTCAAGGCCGTAAAACCATACTGGATGCCCATGATCTCCGGGCCCTTAAACGACACTGCACCACAAACAGGAATGCTACTGTAAAGGAAATCACAGAATGGGCTCAGGAATACTTCCAGAAACCATTGTCAGTGAACACAATCCACCATGCCATCCGCCGTTGCCAGCTGAAACTCTACAGTGCAAAGAAGAAGCCATTTCTAAGCAAGATCCACAAGCTCAGGCGTTTTCACTGGGCCAGGGATCATTTAAAATGGAGTGTGGCAAAATGGAAGACTGTTCTGTGGTCAGACGAGTCACGATTCGAAGTTCTTTTTGGAAATCTGGGACGCCATGTCATCCGGACAAAAGAGGACAAGGACAACCCAAGTTGTTATCAACGCTCAGTTCAGAAGCCTGCATCTCTGATGGTATGGGGTTGCATGAGTGCGTGTGGCATGGGCAGCTTGCATGTCTGGAAAGGCACCATCAATGCAGAAAAATATATTCAGGTTCTAGAACAACATATGCTCCCATCCAGACGTCATCTCTTTCAGGGAAGACCCTGCATTTTTCAACAAGATAATGCCAGGCCACATTCTGCATCAATCACAACATCATGGCTGCGTAGGAGAAGGATCCGGGTACTGAAATGGCCAGTCTGCAGTCCAGATCTTTCACCTATAGAGAACATTTGGCGCATCATAAAGAGGAAGAAGCAACAAAGAAGGCCCAAGTCAATTGAACAGTTAGAGGCCTGTATTAGACAAGAATGGGAGAGCATTCCTAATTCTAAACTTGAGAAACTGGTCTCCTCGGTCCCCAGACGTCTGTTGAGTGTTGTAAGAAGAAGGGGAGATGCCACACAGTGGTGAAAATGGCCTTGTCCCAACTTTTTGGGGATTTGTTGACACCATGAAATTCTGATTCAAGATATTTTTCCCTTAAAATGGTACATTTTCTCAGTTTAAACTTTAGTTCCGTGATTTATGTTCTATTCTGAATAAAATATTAGAAGTTGGCACCTCCACATCATTGCATTCAGTTTTTATTCACGATTTGTATAGTGTCCCAACTTTTTGGGAATCCGGTTTGTACATAGTTCCTATATGATTAATGTCAAATATTTTACACAATGACGATGGGTAAGATCATTGTAAAATAACCAAATGAATAGTTCCTCAAAGTGCACACAGGAATACTTCCTTATAATGCTTATTTGAATACCTATATTTGGTTCCTTGTTCTAACAGTTTTTCTTAGATGTCCTTGCTTTCACATGAAACACATAGTTGAAGGCCACAGACTTTTCCCAGGTTGTGGCCTGGGCAGTCCAGCTTCATAGGTACTGTGACATCATTACATCACATCAACCCACTTTGCAGAGGTAGGCGAGAAATAGAGGACTGTTCAATGAATGGTGGAGGGAAGCAACACGATAACTGGGATGGGATTCAGCCAACAACCAGTTCTGCAACCCAGCTTGGCAATTTGATCAGGAGAACCAGGTCAAACACGCTGAGTTTTATCACTTGCTAAAGCACCAAAGAATGGATGAATATCAGGGCCCAAAGTAGAAAACTGCAGGAAGAAAATGCAGCATTAGATAATAGGCAGAAATAATTGTAAGGAGTAATCTGTGTAAGAATGTAATTATTAGCACCAAGCACATAGCCTCAATTGCTTCAGAATCAGACCAGAACATTCATGCCAATCAATTTCAAAACTTTCCTGGGAATGCTGTGTCAGACACACAGCATTCACATAACAACATTCCTGTGATTTGAATCATCTTGATATAAGAGGGCAAAAGAGAATTAAAAGGATCTTCTATGCCATCAACCGGGCCACAACTGCTCATAAATCAGCACAGTGCAAAATCCTCAGTGTACTGTGTGATGCATGCCTCATAGATTTAAGAAGCAAGCAAACAAAAGGATATGGGCACAATTTAAGGAATCCTGATGCAGTTTTGAAAGTGAATTAAAGAGGAGAAGTAATATCTGTCCTTAAAATGGTTTTCCGAGATTTTAATACCGATGACCTGTTTGAGAAGACCACCACGGCCTTCTCACAGCTTACCAAGCACAGTGCGGTACATTGTACAGCGGCTGTGCTTGGTATTGCAACTCAGCCCCATTCACTTCTATGGGGCTGAGCTGGTCCTAGGCCATCTGACCGATGAACATGTCGTCATTTGCCCTAGGTAAAGCAGCGAGAAGGCTGTGGTGCTACTACAAGCACCTTTGCCTTCTCAAACAGCTGATCGGCGGGGTCCTGGGTGTCAAACCACCACCGATCAGATACTGATGACCTATCCTCTGGAATTAAATATCGGAAAACCCCTTTAATACTTTCTCTCTTTTTGTATCCAAAAATTAGAGTGAATCTGCATCACACCTCCTCATGCTATGCTTTGATCTAATTGCTTCTCAGCATAATAAACATCGCTTCTCTGTGCATTTCCTAGAATACCGCCCCCTATGCTGCATGCTATATATGGGCATTAGTATACATTTTGATCAAAAAGCATTGGCCCACTCACCACAACAAGGTTGCCTCCTCGAGTGGGAACCTACCCTAACTTTGGCGTGGCACTGCCCGACGACCACCGGCGCCGCGGCACCGCACCAGCAGGCGGCAGGACCCCATCAACCCACCAGTACAGCACCAAAGCAACAATGGCCGCCACACAGCACCCGCACTATGTGAACAGTCGTCAAAGCTCACCTTTCTCTCCTTTTACAATCTATTCCTGATTTTGGCTTCCAAAATACATGAAGAAACCTGAGCGTGGCTGTACCCTAATAGGTTCCTTAAGGCCTGTGGCTTACCAGATGCCCAGAGGTTCCGCTGCCTGGAGGTCAGGAGCATCTAGAAGACATCAGGCAGCATGATGATGTCACTGCTGCTGGATAGCTCACAGCAAGCAGGAGGAAGTGGATACTTTTTGTGGGAAAGGTGCTGGGCGAGTTTCAGTTTTTTTCTGTTATTATTATTGTGGCAAAGGGTATTCATTACTATAACAGGGCATAATTGGGGACATTACTATATATCAGGGCACAATATTACTATCATAACGGCACAGTGAGGGTGAATACTATTATAACAAGACATAATGGGGGACATCACTATTCTAACGGGGCACAGTCAGTGGGGGATATTAATCTTAGATTGCATTCATCATGAGGTGCCAGTCGAATGATAGAGGGAGTTTTATCACTTGCTAAAGCACCAAAGAATGGATGCATCTAAGGGGTGAACTCTGATCCTGGCAGTGAGAGCAGGGTACCAGCTGTATAATACAGCAGGCAACAGCTAGCAAATGCGCAGGCCCAGGCCTTGTCAACTGTTCACAATTCCTCTTCTCATTCTTCCTAAGGGCTCATTCACATGAACGTGTGCTGCCCGTTGCCGTATTGCGGACTGCATTTGCAGATCTGCAATACATGGGCACCGTTCCGTGTGCATTCCGTATCACGGATGCAGACCCATTCACTTCAAGGGGTCCGCAAATCCGGAGAACATGCTCTATCTTTTTGCGGAACGGACAGATCGCGGATCCATTCAAGTGAATGGGTACGCGATCCCCATGCGGTCCACAGCACGGGCACGGGCTTCACACGGTCGTGTGAACAAGCCCTTAAGGACATTATATTATTTTCATAAATACTGCTGGTTTTGTTAATATCACAGGCTGTTATATGCTCTAAAGCCTTTTGTGGCGTGTATAAGTGGAAAAAGTAAAATATATTTGCCGTTCAGCAGTGCAGTTATATGTTCTAAAGTCCATTTTGTCATGTAATAGGGGCAAAATAAAAATATATTTGCCGTTCAGCGGTGCAGTTATATGTTCTAAAACCTTTTGTGGCATGTATTAGTGGCAAAAGAAAAATATATTTGCCGTTCAGCAGTGCAGTTATATGTTGTAAAGCCTTTTGTGGCATGAATTAGTGGCAAAAGTAAAATTTATTTGCTGTTCAGTGGTGCAGTTATATGTTTTGAAGCCCTTTTTGTTGTGTAATAGTGGCAAAATAAAAATCAGCTGACGACGGTGTAAAAGGAGTGCGCTTCTTCTTTGACGCTAACATCGACCTGTAAGGCTGAGTTCATACTTGAGTTATTTGGTCAGTTTTGGCCCAAATAAGTAAAAGGTGCAGTGATTCTAAGAGCGATGCCTGCCATCTGCATGTAATACTGACTCACAGTATTATTTCACTACCAAAGCAGACTCCCTATGCATGTTACTGCAAGGCACAGTGTTCTACACCACTATAAGGCCCCTTTAACACTGGCGAGTTTTCCACGAAGGTGAAATGCGTGAGATGAACGCATTGCACCCGCACAGAATCCGAACCCATTCACTTCAATGGGGCTGTGCAGATGAGCGCTGGTTTTTATCACTTGTGCGTTACGTGAAAATCGCAGCATGTTCTATATTCTGTGTTTTTCATGCAATGCAGTCCCCATAGAAATGAATGGGGCTGCGTGAAAATCGCAAGCATCCGCAAGCAAGTGCGGATGTGGTACGATTTTCACGCATGGTTGCTAGGAGATAATAGGGATGAGCAACCCCGGACCCCATTAAAGTAAATTCACTGTATTATTTTCCCTTATAACACTGTTATAAGGGAAAATAATATCATTCTTAATACAGAATGCTTACTAAAATGTCGATTGAGGGGGTTAAAAAATAATAATAATAATTACCTCACCTCATCCACTTGTTCGCGCAGTCGGCATCGTCTTCTTTCTTCTTCTTTCAGGACCTGCAAAAGGACCTTTGATGACGGACAGTGACGTCAGCGCAGATCCTGCTGAATGAAGATAGAAGGATCTTTTGCAGGTCCTGAAAGAAGAAGAAAGAAGACATGCCGGCTGCGCGAACAAGAGAATGAGGTGAGTTTTTTTTTTACTTTTTTAACCCCTCAAGCCACATTTTATAAGGGAAAATAATAAAATCTACAGAACACCTAACCCAAACCCGAACCCGAAGAAGTCCGGGTTCGGGTCTGGGTACCACATTCAGTTTTTTCTCACGCGCGCGCAAAACTGGAAAAAACTGGAAAAAACTGAACATCGGAACGCAATCGCAGTCAAAACTGACTGCAATTGCATGCCTACTTGCGCGGGTTTCCCACAAGGCACACGCGACGCATTCAGAGAAAATCCAGGACGCCCATGTGAAAGAGGCCTTAGTGTTCATGAGTCCACCATCAGGAGGACGCTGTACAACAATGGTGTGCATGGCAGGATTGCAAGTAGAAAGATACTTCTTTCCAAAAAGAACATTGCTGCCTGTCTCCAGTTTGCTAAAGATCACCTGGACAAGCCAGAAGGCTATTAGGACAATGTTTTGTGGACGGATGAGGCGAAAATAGAACTTGGTTTGGTTAAACCCGTAGAGTTCCAGCACAGTATGTGTACATGAAAACCAGCGTCAGGGGTCCAGCTGTTACTGACAACCCTGCTGTATCTGCCAGCATCGGTGAAAACACTGATGGCGACATATTAACTCCTTATATGCTGTGGTCAATTCTAACTGCGGCATGTACGGGGTTTTCAGAGAGAGGGGGCTACCTCTCTGACTATTGGCCTTGAGGCCTGCCAGCTACGGATGCCACATAGGCACATTGTAAAAATAAAAAGTAAAAAAAGTGTCTTATAAGTTTCAAGTAAAAATGTGCCCCTTACCCATAATCAAATAATTTAAAATTGTAAAAAAGAAAACGATATATTACGATATATCACGTATCGCCGCGTCCGTTATGACCGGCTCTATAAAATATCACATGCTCTACCCCTTCAGGTGAGCGTTGTCAAAAAAAACAACTGTGCCAACACAGCCATTTTTTGGTCACCATGCCTCACAAAAAGTGCAATATCAAGCGAGCAAAAAGTATTATGTACCCCAAAATGGTACCAATGAAAACATCACCTAATCCTGCAAAAAAATAAAAAAAATGGCACCCAGAAAATGGTGACACAAAAACATTTTTTCTTTAAAAAATCCTTTCATTGTGTAAAAATAAACCTAAACAAAAAAAATAGACATATTAGGTATTGCTGTCCATGACTGCCTGCTCTATAAAAATATCACATGCTGCACCCCATCAGGTGAACGCCATAAAGAAAAATAATAAAAACTGAGTCAAAACAGCCATTCAGTGTAATATCGAGCGATCAAAAATTCATGTGTACTGATGAAAACATCACCTCATCCGTCAAAAAATGAGCCCCTAAACAAGACATCGGCTGAAAAATAAAAATAAATATGGCTCTCAGAAAATAGCAATGTGAAAACATGATCCTTTTTTCAAAAATGTTTAAAAGTGGTAAAACATAAAAAAACTGCAAAAAAATTGGTATCACTGTAATCTTACTGAACTGCGGAATAAAGATAACATCATTTTTTCCCCATGCTGCTTGTTGCAATAACAAAACTCAAAAAGCTGTTTATTCTGCTCTCCAAAAAGCTAAATAAAAGTGACCAAAAAGTTGTATGTACCCCAAAATAAAATCAATGATGATGGCAACTCATCTAAAAACATCTAAAAAAAAATAAGCCCTCACACAGCTCCATTGAGAGAAAAATAATTGTATGGTTCTCAGAAAATGGCTGTACTGGTGCCTCAGAGGCTGTTCAACATGGTACCCATAAACCAATCCATAAAAATCTGCACAGCAAGAGCCAGAAGAGCTGGTGTTTACCTTCTCAACCCTGCAGCATACCCAAACAGCAGTTTACGTCCACATTTATGGCATTGCAGTACCCAGTAGAGCCTACTGAACAATTTAAAAGGTGTGGTGTGTCTCAGATGGAACAAGCTGGGCACATATTGGGCACTGAAATGCTGTATCTGTGGAAAACGTGCAGTTTAAATTTTGCACAGTCCCCTTAATTAATTAAAAGGGTTTTCTGATATTTGAATAATGATGGCCTATCCTCGGCATAGGTCATCAATATTAACATATTAGAGAAACCCTTTAATTTCTACAACACATCTATGGAGTCAAAATGCTCACACCACTCCTCAATAAATACCTTGATATAGGGTCATTTCTCAGGGGTTCCATTTATTATTTCACCCTAGATACTCTACAGTTGTCAGCACAAGATGCATAAATCCCCACATTGGGTCTCAAATGTGCATGGTGCTCTTTTACTCATACCCAGTAATCCTTGAACAGCCCTACAGATAATGAAAGGGGTGTGAGACAACCTGTGTCTCCGAGATACAGAAGAACAGGAGTCTCTCCCGGCCTAGATGCAGGGAAAGGAGAAGACCATGAACAGCTACTGGATTGGCAGGTAAGAACCAGAACAACACACTTACCTGCCGCAGCCACACGACTGCAACCCATGCATATGTATTGGATCCCCCACACCAAACAGGACACAGTACAAACACCAAACATAGGAACCTGCACACCAGTAACTGCCTGGACCCCCATGCGGACAGGATGCATGAAGGCACCAGGTAGAGCTGCTGACTAATTTGAAATTCCCCCTCCAGGGAACCCTGGGGCCCTCTCACCAAAGGCACAGACACACAAGGAGATGTCTAGCATCCATGCAGGACTGAGCATACACCATAGACAGACCAGACATCGAACACCAAACAAGACATCACAACACCCACCCATATATAAACAACACCATACCACAAAACGGATAGTGAAGGGAAGGAGAAAACGGGAACACATCGGAGAGACATCGATGTCCCACTAGGTGGCCCTCAAGGACTGGGTAGATGGAACACCCTGGAAAGGAGCAAAGCTTCAGCACAAACAAAGGCTGGAGTACAACTGACTCCATCCTAAAAGCCACAGGCAATATAAACCACTAGTGGCCACACCCAGCCAGGTAGTTAACCCCACCAGTACAAGACAGGGAAAAAAACAGGAGAAAGGAGGAGGCTAAAAACATGCTGCAACAACAACACGTTGCCCCTGGCAAACAGCATGCACTGCACACGTGTCACGACGAACAACAACAATATTGTGACACAGCCGTGACACCGCCTCCACGTTCTCACGTTGTTGGTCCTACGACAATGTCCGCCTCTGCCTCCTCATCCTCCACCATGTCCTCAGCCTCCACTGCAAGGACAATTCACAGTGCCCCACCAGTATACCACATGTGCAGGGCACAGTGGTGTCACGCTGTTCAGCACCTAGTTTGCCTGGGCGAACTGAGTCACACAGGGGAGGAAATGCTCCTTCATCAAGAAATCAAATCCTGGCTTTCTCCTCGACAACTCAAAATCGGAACCATGGTGACCAACAAAGGGAAGGAAATGTTGTCGGCGCTGCTTCAAGGAGGGCTGAGCCATGCACCCTGCATGGCGCACGTGTTCAATCTGGTTGTAAAGTGGTTCCTGAAGTCTTCAGCCCATCTGCAAGACATCCTGAAAATGGCCAGGAAACTTTGCATGCACTTCAGCCACTCGTACACCGCAAAGCACACCCTCCTTGAGCTGAAACCCAACATAGGCTGATATGCAATGTTTCCACCTGTTGGAATTCCACCCTACATATGTTGGACCGTTTATATGAACAGAGAAAAGCCATAAACGATTTATTGATGATACAGGCGGACAAAGGTACTCCCCTGTGTAATTTCGATGTTAGCTCATGCATGACACCTTCCGTTTGCTTAGGCCCTTTGAGGAGTCCACTTTATTTGGCAGTCGCCAGGACTACGGGATGAACAACGTCATTCCACTGATTCATGTCCTGGAACATGGCAACTACATCTCTCGGCCACATGAGCCCTGTGGGGGCTGAACTAGAGGAGGAGGACATTCGAGCACAAGCAATGTGTAGAGAAATGGGTGGTTTTTCTACACATGTGACAGGAGAGGAGGAGGAGGAGCAGCCAGAGGAGCTACAGGGCGATGAGGAAGAGGACCCAGACACACCATGGCAGTTTGCAGTGGAGATGGAGGCAGGGAGTCCCTCCGAGTCACTTGCGCAAATGGCCTGATGCATGCTCACTTGCTTGCGTAGTGACAGCCAAATTGTCACCATTCGCCAGAGGGATGACTACTGGCTCTCCACCATTTTACAGCCTCACCACCGGTTCAAAATGGGGGCCTTTTTTACACCCACTTAGAGGGAGGACAAACTGAACTACTTTTGAGACATCCTATGTAGTTAGTTGGCCGCTGCATATGTGCACCATCGCCCATCCTCACGCAGGTCTGGCCGGGGGGGGGGGGCCCTCTGCGCTCACATTCCACTGCCATGGCTGCTGGGATGTGGGAGAAGGGGCAGGAGCAGTACCAGCTCCATCAGCAGTAACTTAAGTCTAGAGTTGCTGATGAGCAGTTTTCTTCACCTTCCTACTGAAGAAACTACTCACCAGCAGCAGATACATAACTACAAATATCCATAATTAAAAAACAATAACTAAAAGCCAATGTTATATATGACTCCTAAAAATATGTATAGGGATTTTCTAGCATAAATATTGCCTACTTGCACGGCCCGTCCTAACCGACGGCGTACAACTTGGTGGCAGTCCCTCGCTTAGATACGTGCAGGGGCCTACGAAGCTAAGAGGAATACCGTAACAGAGTCAGGCAAGCCAAAGTAAAAGCCAGGAGGTCACACAGGTACACAGGGAGCAATAGAATAACAAGGTCAAAACACAATCCGGAGTCAGAAGCCAAGAGATCATGTCAAATCCAGGGAGGTCACAAGGTTGAGGTCAAAAACAGAGCCGAGGTCCAAGAACACAGGAATGCACAATAGGAATCTTGCTAGGACTGAGGGTAGCAAGACCAATCACAGGCAACCTGTAGTCAGCGAATTCAGCCAAGGACAAATGTTTCCTCCAAAGATGTTGTTTGACTGGAGACGTAACACCTCAAATACTGTTCAAGAGACTGATTAAAACGTTCAGTTTGACCGTTGGTTTCCGGATGAAAGGCCGAAGAAAAAGACAGAGAGATAATAAATTTATGACAAAAGACCCTCCAAAACTTTGAGACAAATTGAACGCCTCTGTCCGAAACTACATTCTCTGGAATTCCATGTAAAGGTATTACATGGTCCACAAACAGGGAAGCTAGAGTCTTAGCATTAGGTAATTTTGCCAGAGGGACGAAATGAACCATTTTGCTAAATCTGTCATTGATTACCCACACAACTGATTACCCACACACCTCTGAAACCGGTAGGTCGGTGACAAAATCCATGGAAATATGAGACCACGGTCTACTAGGAATGGGCAGCGGTCGTAACTCACCCATCGGATGGGACCTAGGAGTCTTGGACCTGGCACAAACTTCACGGGAGGATACATATGCCTAGATATCTTTAGACAAAGAGGGCCACCAGTAAAACCTGGACACTAGTTCCTTGGTGGCATTAATACCTGGATGCCCACTGAAAACAGAATTGTGGCACTCACCTAGCAGCCGGAGACACAA
This sequence comes from Bufo gargarizans, assembly GCF_014858855.1. Taxonomy (NCBI): domain Eukaryota; kingdom Metazoa; phylum Chordata; class Amphibia; order Anura; family Bufonidae; genus Bufo; species Bufo gargarizans. The sequence continues at coordinate 345,727,937 of NC_058081.1, read as the reverse complement.
ATGACCAGGGACAAACAACTCATCTTTAGGAGATTGTACTGGAGTCAAGTGTTGTCCCGCAGTGATCTCGGTCGTCAAATCGGAGGAGACCGAAGCCACAATGATACCTGCCAGCAAAATAGGTTCTGGTGGAGTATCAGGAGACTGAAAGGCACAAAAACTCTGGGATAGGGCATCAGCTTTAACATTTGACTCTGCAGAGACTCCAGCCTGAATAACAGGTAGACAACATGAATCACATTTCACTCCTCACTTCTCTAATTCACCCGTGGACCAGTTGATGACTGGATTATGAACCTGGAGCCAAGGTATACACAGAACTACCTCCACGCGTACATTTTTTTTAATCAAAAAAGAAGTACACTCCATATGACAGACCCCCACCGTAACAGAGTCAGGCAAGCCAAAGTCAAAGCCAGAAGGTCACACAGGTACACAGGGAGCAATACAATAACAAGGTCAAAACACAATCCGGAGTCAGAAGCCAAGAGGGAGGTCAAATCCAGGGAGGTCACAAGGTCGAGGTCAAAAACAAAGCCAAAATCCAAGAACACAGAAATGTACAATAGGAAACTGCTAGTGAGGGTAGAAAGACCAATCACAGGCAACCTGTGGCCAGCAGGTTACCTGTTACCAGGTTACCCTGGGTCATGTGACGTGGCCAGGGTCACATGACCCATCCCCCGCAACTCAGAACAGCTGAGTGCCTAATTATCAATATCTGCACTCAGTTCCCCATGTGCTCATTGCCTAGGGGATGGAGGACGCCAGCCACACCAAGAAAGCGTGTTCGGCCGGGTCCTCGCCGCCCTCTGGTTGCTATGGAGATGAGGACGCCAGCCGCGTCCTCACTCCTCTTTACTAGCGGGATGCTGGAGGCGCTGCAGAGGGGAAGCGCGTCGCCCGCTCCCCATTACACAACAGCTACCAGCTCAAGGTTGTCAAGAATTTTAATTTTTTCTGGAGCATGGCAAACATGCAAAACTCAATGCAAAATCACTGACATCCAAAAAAATGTACTAATAAATTGGAAAATCTTAATGAATTATAAAGATTACAGTAGTACATGTCTACACCTCAATATACCGATGAGAACTCATTACCAACATATTTTGTAAAATGAAAATAATTACCACCAAAATAACCACCAGGCTCAAAAATAATCACGGACACATGCTTTTTTTTTATGGACACAGGAAAAAAAAAGGGCCTATTTTTACGTACGGTCCAGAAATTTGTGGATGGTTGGAAACCCTCTACCAGCCCTCATAAATGTTGACATTCAATTCTACAAAATGTTATACCAGTGACAGACATCGGTTGAGAAATACAGTGAAAGACAGTGAAAATGGAAATTCCAAAATTACACAGATTTTGTTATTTCTCGCACAAGCAGAAAGCAAGTTGGAATCATTCTCCTGAAGTAATAATGCATAAATAAATAAATAATAATAAATGTGCAAGTAAAAAAAATTCTATATCTACTAATACAGATTTCATTTAATAGAAAGCCATTATACCTTTCATCACATCTTACCTTATATAAGGTACAAAAGCCACCACATGTCCCTCAAGCACTGCAAAGATGTAAGAGGCAATAAATGCAGCAGAGGACCAAATAACCAAGACACATGGCAGCACAGCCACACCGTCCATGCACCAAACAACCATGGGGTCGTCTTCCTTCGCAGCTGGTCTGCAGCAGCCTCTGAGCTCTAGGAGGAAGTGTCTATTTCCTCTATGTACAAATCAGTATAAAGTACAAGGGTATACGAGAAACCGTATAAAACTCATTCCTTCAATTTTCTTAAGAACAAATTCCCATTCACGTGATCTCAGTGAAGTTTCATAGCCACCTTAATGTTGCTGCCGCCTCCCACATACTTCCCTTTTTTCAACATTTTCTGTTTGCCTTAACATTAACATTGATCCTGACCTTACGGCAGTTCTGAAACTAATATTTCACAAGTCACGCCTCCTCCAGTAATAGTTCTGCTCTTCCTACAGTATACAGACACAGTGATCTCAGTTGTTTAAAGCAATCAAAACATGACACCCTGAAAAAATCTTATTTAATGACAAAAATGCCTGTTTCATGGGTACATTTATTGTGTGGACAACTTATATTAAGCCATTAGTGGCATAATGCCACAAGTATGGTCCTTGTGTGGATTGGAGAGTTGGCGAGAAATAAGAACATTTCTGGAATTTTAGAAATATGGAAATCTGTAAGTATATCCATAATATTCACTAGGACCCCAGGCAATCACTAGAGGGGTATTTCATGTCTCTGTATACACACATCTGATCAGTCATCAGTGCATGCGCAGGCACATAGCAGAAAATACTTTATGTGGTCATTTCCAAACATACCAGTGCATATTCTAAAAGCAGTCACCTGCTTTGACAGTCAGCTGTTTGTAGAACCTCCAGCACAGAAACCAGGTAAGCTTGGTTACTGCAGCTCTGCTCCCATACACTTGATGTTCATGACTAGAGATGAGCAAAGTTTTTAATACAAATTTATTTGCGAGGAAACGCGCTAAGAATCAGATATTTCCCAGCCTCAGAGAGCCTGTATATTGGTGTATAACACTGTGCATTGCAGACACATGCATAAGTAGTCCGCTGTGGTAGTAAAATAGTTACTATTCGTCAGTATGACACGCCGATGACAGGCATCACTCTTAGAATCACTTAACACTTCAATTATTTAGTCAGTTATGGGGCCAAAACTGACCAAATTACTCAAGTGTGAACTTATCCTTACAGGTCAATGTTAGTGTCAGGTATAAAGAACTGTACAGCGGCCGAAGATTGTACTATAGCGTGAAAGAGAGCACTCCTTTTACACCGTCATCTGGTTCCACATAGATTTCTTCAGAATCTGTTCTGTTACAAGCTGATACAAGTAGTGGCCCCATGACAGAGTGGAGATGGTGTCAGCAGTAAGTTTGTATTGATGTCGCAAGTTATTTTACCTTCTTCTGATCCATCACAAGAACAACCCCAAAAAAACAGATCCTGTCTTTTGAGCATCCTCCTTCACATGGTCAGCTTTGGGTCAGTAATCCATCAGTATGGCTAAGACCAACAAACACAGGAGTGGATGCAAAACAGAGATGACACGTGATTAGAATATTTGCATGTATTCTGTGTTTTTTACCCACTCCTGCTTTTGGCTTCCAAATCATTAGCATATCCTGATGCAAAATAGGCTGATACAAGCCTTATGGATGCTCCAAAGACAGGATCTGTTGTGTTTTTTCATTTTTCCTTCCTTCTGACAGATCAGAAGAAGGGTAAAATAACTTGTCACCAAGGCCCAGCCTCAGAGTGGCGACGGTGGCAACCACATGATGAGTCGACACAATGGCCCAGTCACAGAGTGGTGAGGGTGGCTACCGCATGAGGAGTCAACATAGTGGCCCAGTCACAGAGTGGGGAGGTGGGGGGCAACAGCAGTGGCAGTAACAGCACAAGATGGCGCATGGCAGTAGGATAAGATGGCAGTAGAGGCAGCAGGTGTGTGGCATCAGGCAGGTGGCAGCATCAAAATAGTGGCTGAGGCTGGTGGACAGAAGAAAGTGTGGCACCCAGAATGATCTACTTTGATGCGTCAGACACTGGCGTGTGGAAATCCTGGCAGATCCATGCCTGATTCATCTTTACAAAGGTCAGTCTCTCAACATTTTGGATGGAAAGGCAAGTTGTACTTGGGGTAACTATGCCCACCGCCGCACTGAAAACCCACTCTAATGCCACACTACTGGCCGGGCAGGAAAGCTTTTCAGGGCAAACTCAGCCAGTCGGGGCCACAAATTAAGTTTGGCTGCCCAGTAGTCCAGGGGATCTTAGATGTGGGGTGGCAGGGTGCAGTCAAAGTATGCCACCACCTGCTGGTTCAGATTCTGCTCCATGTCTTGCTGCTGGTGGTGGGTAGTTTCTTCAGTAGGCGGGTGAAGATAAGTGCTCATTAGAGACTCCAAACCTAAGTTGCTGCTGACAGAGCTAATGCTGCTCCTATCACCCCCAACGCCCTCCAGTAGTCATGGCAGTGGAGTGTGAGCGCAGAGGGCCCCCCCAGTCAGACCTTTGTGAGGATGGGCGATGGCGTACATAGGCACTGCCAACTGACTATATAGGATGTCTCGTAAGTAGTTGAGTTTATCATCCCTCTCAGTGGGTGGAAAAAATTCCCCCATTTTGAAGCAGTAGCAAGGGTCTAACATGGTGGAGAGCCAGTAGTCATCCCTCTGCCGAATCGTGATAATACGGCTGTCACTACGCAAGCAACTCAGCATGCATCTAGCCATTTGAGCAGGGGACTCGGAGGGACTCCCTGCCTCCATCTCCACTGCACACTACTACAGTGTGTCGGGGTCATCTGCCTGGTCTTCCTCATCTCCCTCTAGGTCCTCATGCTCCTCTTCTGTCACTTGTGCAGAAAAACCACCCATTTCTGTATACATTGCTTGCGCCTGAATCTCCTCCTCCTCCTCCTCAGCCCCCACAGGGCTCAGGTAGCCGTGAGATGTAGATGCCACGTCTCCTGTCCCCTGGCCAGCCAGATTTATTAGCATCTGCTCCAGGACGTGAAGGAGTGGAATGCTGTCATTCATCCCATAGTCCTGACAAATAAAGCGGCCTTCTCAAAGGGCCAGAGCAAATGCAATAGAGCAGGATACGGGGTATACACACTGACGCCAAATTATGCAATGACTGGGTCAGGTGTAGATGATAGTCTATGTTTGGTAGTTGTTCGTGACACCAATTGCAGCATGTGCAGGGTACTATCACAGGTCCTTTCCAAGATGTTATAACTCACGCCCCAGGTTAGGAATGCCAGAGTGGTGTAATTGCCTATAATGTCTCTGTATGGTGATGATAATAGTGTCAACGGTGTCTCCTACCTGGGTACGGCTGGACTTCTGGCTCCTGGCTCACTTGCAATAAATTGAGTGTAGTGATAGTAGGAGTAATAGAGGGATTTTGTAGCAAAAATTGATGTCCAGACCTTTAGGTGAAATTCAAACTTGGCTTTACTGAAAATAACTTTCATCCAAGCAATGTACAGCTTTGGTCTCAGGTCCCAGCAGGCTTTGGCAATAGTTGGCAGGAATTAATCTTCTGCTCTATGAATCTGGAGCTTGCAGGAAAGAACGTCTGCTTAGTAGCTCTAAAACTGTGGCAGGAATTTGGCTTCTGCATTTTCTTTCTATCTTCTGCTTTATGGGGACTGACTAGCTGAGGAGGAATATAACTTCTCCTGGGTCTCTGGACTTTACTCACAGAAATATTCTCAGGAAAGGCTGTCGTCCTGGAACTCTGGAGATTGTCTGCTTGCTTGTCATCCAGCTGAGGCTGCAGGGCTCAGGCTGGGGATTGTGATCAATGTCTCAGCCGATACAAGATCCTGGCTTTGTTCCCTATATTGGGGAGCTCCCAACACACACACACACCCTACCCCTAGCTGGGGGTGGGCTCCACTCTTCCTAACTTCCTTCTCCACCTAGGGTGTAGGCTGTGGGTCCACACCTCCACAAAGGGGGAGCTAAGCTGGAATGAACCATTCCAGGCTAAATGTACTAAACTGTAACTAACTCCTTACCAATCCATTGCTGCCACCTGCTGGTGAACATGGAAAATTACAACAATAATTGTATTTACCTTGTACATTAGTAAATAATATAATATAAAATCATATCAGATAACAAGGTAAAGGCTCTTAACAGACCCTGGTTCTGATTTTCAGTTGGCTAGGAGAGAGACAAGATTCGACTTCCTCTTGAAGAACGCAGCATACTTCCTCCCAGGTGTCACTCCGTTCACCCAGGCAAACCAACTGCCGAACAGCGTGACACTGCATAGGTGGTATGCTGGAGGAGCACTCCGAATTGTGCCTGCAGTGGAGGCTCAGGATGAGGAGGCAGAGGAGGACATTGGCGCAGGACTCACAGCTTGAGAACACGGAGGCTGCAGTGCCGTCACCTGGCCAAGTTGTTGGTGTGGCTGAGCAGGAACTACATTTACCAAGTGGGCCGTAAAATACATATATTGTCCTTTACCGTAGGTACATCTCTACACGTTGGCGCTGCCGTGAATTTTAGCAGACACCGACAGGCTCAAGGACTGGCCCACCTGCAGTTCAACATACATGTGCAGGGCTGGTACAGCCTTTTTGGAGAAGTAATGACGGCTTGAGACTCTCTACCTTGGCTCAGCAGAAGCCATCAGTTCTCTGAAAGGTGCACAGTCCACCACATGGAAAGGGAGGGACTGTAGTACCAGCAACTTAGCCAATAGCAAGTTCAGCTTCTTCGCTGTTGGATGAGTGCACATATACTGTTGTCTTTTTGCAATCGCCTCTGTGATCGTTTGCTGGTAAAACACATGACGAGGAGGAGTAGGAGCTTAAGGACCAGTAGATAATAGGAAGGAAACACAGCTCCCTTCTGCTGAGGTGGTGGAGCCCTAACTGCTGGAGAAGGGGGGCAAGCCACTGGGAGAGGTACCGGTTGCTGCGTCAGGCTGTAGTACTACATTAGCTCCACGGTTTTCTCAGCCCACTTTATGGTGATGCTGCATGTGTTGAAGCAGGGCTGTGGTGCCAACAACTTGGCCCCACTTCACCTTCTGCCCACAGATTCTACAAACTGCCACGCGGGAAAAAAAACACACCAGCGAGTATGAAATTTCCCCACCACCACTCCGTGCTGACTGCCTACTGCCGCTGCCTCCGTGAACCCATGCACCGCTAGCTCTTTTCGGACGGGTAGGCTCCTGAGTAGCAGACAGTCTAGCCTGGACACGTTTGACTCTAGACCTTACACTGCTGCCACCCTCCTGACTCCCGACCATGCTAGCACCCTGCTGGCTAAGCCACTGCCTCACATACAACCTGCCACCCTCATTCCCCCATGATGATGAAGCCCCCTCGTCACCCGGCTACCACGAGCAATTGGCTATATCATCATCCACTACTGTCTGCCTGTCAGTGATGTCAACCTCACCAGTCTCAGGGCATTGTGCCTGACCGCTCGCAAACACCTGCTCCCACGCGATTCTCATTGTCACTACTTTCCCTCCTACCAGAGGAAGCAGTGGATCTCTCCTCCAAATCTTAGTTGGGCAGTAGCTCCTGACTGTTCTCAATAAGCTCATCCTCCCTAAAAAGCAGAGCAGAGCCGACAGCACACAATAATTTCCGAGCAGAAGGAACAGAAAATGATAGAGGCAGGTTCAGGACAGGTGGGGGCACAGAATATGTTTCTGGGCCATGCCAACTAAGCGTGGTGTCAGAGGAACCCACCAACTCCTGGCTAGGGGTTTCTGATGTCACTTGAGATGATATATTTAAGACCGAGTCAAACATTCAAGGACAGCTTGGGTGCTGGTCAAAACACGACCGCTGGATGACACTAGCAGCTCTGGCTTGTTGCTGCAACTGCTGCTACCACCCCCCTTCTTAAGCTCCTACTTCTGCCAGCTCTGGAAACATTTTGACCACTGCCCATTCCCTTAGAAGGGCCTAGCACCTGTCTGTCGAACATACTGTACTGTAACAGTAACTGTAAGTGTAAAATAGCAGTAGTATCAGGGTGCAATTTCACCCCCAAAACAAGAATGAATGGATGTACTTAGGTATAAAAGAATGTGAACACCCCAAAATCTGTAGTATCAGGCCGCAATTTCATCCCAATTACACAATTACGGATTAACGGATTTATTTATGTTTTAGATAACATGAACAAATGTCACGGAAGGTGTACAGAAAACTAGAAGACACAAAATGAAGATCCGACTGACTGGATCCAAAACTAAGGAACCAAAGGGAGAGCCCTGCAAAAGACCTGGCTCTCTCCCTAACTGCTCAGCCTATGCAAAAATCTCAATGGTAGATGATCGCATATCCTCGTTCCTCGACTGTATAACACCTGAACACCCTATAATAGTGAGGGGACACGACCACCGGCTCCCTACACTTGATACGGAGGGAGTCAGGGTCACCTGGGATCCAGCAAACAGGAAAACACAAATGAATGAACAAAAGTGATGCAGTATGGGAAGGGATTTAAAGGGATGCAATCAGTGCAACTACATGACAGCTGAGAGAGGCTAACGAGATGAGAAAACGAAAGCAAAACAAAAGGAACCTCAAGGAGGAGGTTCTGAAGAACGTCTGTCAGAGCTTCTCAGATGTCTGGTGGTGACAACACCCCAAAATTTGTAGTATCAGACAGCAATTTCACCCCAATTACACATTTAAGGAGGATTGAATTATGTATAAAAGAACGTGAAAACCCTAAAATCTGTAGTATCAAGCTGCAATTTCACCCCAATTGCACAGTCAAGGATAAAGGATGGCTTGGCTTAAAGGTGTTCTCCAGGAATTAAGACAATAAAATTACTGAAAATACTTACCGTATTTTTCGCTTTATAAGACGTACTTTTCCCCCCCAAAAGTGGGGGGGAAATGGCTGTGCGTCTTTTAAAGTGAATACCAGTGAGCGCTTCCATTATGGAACCACTCACTAGTACGCTTTTGGTGCCGGCAGTAGGGAGTGAAGTGCTGCAAGCGCTTGTAATACTCACCCTCCCGGTCTTCATTCCTCCCGTCTTCCCGGCCGGCGCTGCACATAGTGCGTGAAGTAGTGCGCGCACTATGACCTGACGCTGCATACAGTCAGGTGACAGAGCAGCGCCGGCCAGGAAGACAGGGGATGTCGGAATATTTATGCTGTCTCCGATTGACAGTCTATATTATTTATGTGAAAAAATTAGAATCTGTAATGAAGGAGATTCCAATCTAATATTATAAATGCCAAGCTAAAACAAGCTCGTGATCTGCGAAGACAAAACCCAGTTACAGACAAAATATATATGTAATTTATGAATACAATTTTTAGTGCAAAATAATATACAGTGGGATGCGAAAGTTTGGGCAACCTTGTTAATCGTCATGATTTTCCTGTATAAATCGTTGGTTGTTACAATAAAAAATGTCAGTTAAATATATCATATAGGAGACACACACAGTGATATTTGAGAAGTGAAATGAAGTTTATTGGATTTACAGAAAGTGTGCTATAATTGTTTAAACAAAATTAGGCAGGTGCATAAATTTGGGCACCACAAAAAAGAAATGAAATCAATATTTAGTAGATCCTCCTTTTGCAGAAATTACAGCCTCTAAACACTTCCTGTAGGTTCCAATGAGAGTCTGGATTCTAGTTGAAGGTATTTTTGACCATTCCTCTTTACAAAACATCTTTAGTTCATTCAGGTTTGATGGCTTCCAAGCATGGACAGCTCTCTTTAAGTCACACCACAGATTTTCAATCATATTCAGGTCTGGGGACTGAGATGGCCATATCAGAACGTTGTTCTTGTTCCTCTGCATAAATGCCTTAGTGGATTTTGAGCAATGTTTAGGGTTGTTGTCTTGTTGAAAGATCCAGCCTAGGCGCAGCTTCAGCTTTGTCACTGATTCCTGGACATTGGTCTTCAGAATCTGCTCATACTGAGTGGAATCCATGCATCCCTCAACTTTGACAAGATTTCCAGTCCCTGGACTGGCCACACAGCCCCACAGCATGATGGAACCACCACCATATTTTACTGTAGGTAGCAGGTGTTTTTCTTGGAATGCTGTGTTCTTTTCCTCCATGCATAGCGCCACTTGTTATGGCCAAATAACTCAATTTTAGTTTCATTAGTCCACAGCACCTTATTCCAAAATGAAGCTGGCTTGTCCAAATGTGCTTTAGCCCACCTCAAGCTGCACTTTTTGTGCTGTGGGCAGAGAAAAGGCTTCCTCTGCATCACTCTCACATACAGCATCTCCTTGTGTAAAGTGCGCCGAATGGTTGAACGATGCACAGTGACTCCATCTGCAGCAAGATGATGTTGTAGGTCTTTGGTGCTGGTCTGTGGGTTGACTCTGACTGTTCTCAACATTCGTCGCTTCTGTCTATCCGAGAATTTTCTTGGCCTGCCACTTCGAGCCTTAACTTGAACTGAGCCTGTGGTCTTCAATTTCCTCAATATGTTCCTAACTGTGGAAACAGACAGCTGAAATCTCTGAGACAGCTTTCTGTATCCTTCCACTAAACCATGATGGTGAACAATCTTTGTCTTCAGGTCATTTGAGAGTTGTTTTGAGACCCCCATGTTGCTACTCTTCAGAGAAAACTAAAAGAGGAGGGAAACTTACAATTGACCCCCTTAAATACTCTTTCTCATAATTGGATTCACTTGTGTATGTAGGTCAGGGGTCACTGAGCTTACCAAGCCAATTTGAGTTCCAATAATTAGTTCTAAAGGTTTTGGAATCAATAAAATGACAACAGTGCCCAAATTTATGCACCTGCCTAATTTTGTTCAAACAATTATAGCACACTTTCTGTAAATCCAATAAACTTCATTTCACTTCTCAAATATCACTGTGTATGTCTCCTATATGATATATTTAACTGACATTTTTTATCGTAACAACCAAAGATTTATACAGGAAAATCATGACGATTAACAAGGTTGCCCAAACTTTCGCATCCCACTGTATATATATATACTCTCAATTATTTTTGACTTTCTTACTATTTTGCAGATCATTGATTGAATTTCAATTGTCACCAATTTTATTATATACAGTGGGATGCGAAAGTTTGGGCAACCTTGTTAATCGTCATGATTTTCCTGTATAAATCGTTGGTTGTTACGATAAAAAATGTCAGTTAAATATATCATATAGGAGACATACACAGTGATATTTGAGAAGTGAAATGAAGTTTATTGGATTTACAGAAAGTGTGCTATAATTGTTTGAACAAAATTAGGCAGGTGCATAAATTTGGGCACTGTTGTCATTTTATTGATTCCAAAACCTTTAGAACTAATTATTGGAACTCAAATTGGCTTGGTAAGCTCAGTGACCCCTGACCTACATACACAGGTGAATCCAATTATGAGAAAGAGTATTTAAAGGGTTTCTACCACTTGCTGTGGACACATTTCGTTTTCACACACTAGCGATCCGCTATTGTCTGATGTACCATACAAGCCAAGTATTATATTCCTCCGTTCCGCCGTTTTCTTTAAAAAAGCACTTTTATATTTATGCAAATGAGCCTCTAGGTGCTATGCGGGCGTCTTTTCAGCACCTAGAGGCTCCGTCTACCTTCCTAAACTGCCGCCCAGCTCCTCGCTCCAGCACGCCCATCTCCTAGTGAAATCGATCCTCCCCCTGCTTCTGGCGTCCGAAATCTTGCGCCTGCGCCATTCGTCTCTGCATTCGGCGGCATTCGGCGCAGGCGCAGTCAATGTCTGAGCGCTCAGACATTGACTGCGCCTGCGCCGAATGCCGCCTAATGCAGAGACGAACGGCACAGGCGCGAGATTTCGGATGCCAGAAGCAGGGGGAGGATCGATTTCACTAGGAGATGGGCGTGCTGGAGCGAGGAGCTGGGCGGCAGTTTAGGAAGGTAGACGGAGCCTCTAGGTGCTGAAAAGACACCCGCATAGCACCTAGAGGCTCATTTGCATAAATATAAAAGTGCTTTTTTAAAGAAGCCATGGGGGTCTCACTATGTGGGCTGATGTAAAGTCTGATGAGGGTCTCACTATGGGCTGATATAAGGTTTGGTGGGGTTCTGACATGAAGGGCTGATGTGTTGTCCTGATAAGGGGGTCAGATGGGATGTCCTGATATGGGGGCCTGATCTGATGTCCTGATATTTATGGGGATCTGATCTGATGTCCTGATATTTATGGGGGTCTGATCTGATGTCCTGATATTTATGGGAGTCTGATCTGAGGATCTGATATGAGGTCTGATGAAAAATATTTTTTTCTTATTTTTCTCCTCTTAACCCTATGGTATGTCTTATAAAGCGAAAAATACTGGTAAATATTACTTTATTATAAATATATTTCAAAATACCTTTCATTAGTTATAATGGCTTGTTTTGTCTCGGGAGAAATCAATAGGAGAAATAAAATGGACGCCGTCCTATTAGTACACACAAAACCTGTCCTAATCACACAGCAGGACAAGTTACTTCACAACACTGAGGTAAAGGGCTGCCTCATCCTCCTCTCCTACTTGTCAAAGATTATGATCCCGAATACAGCTGATAAGATCTAAAGCTGATTCTCTTTAGGCATGGAGTTAAGGAGGAGACATGAAGTATGCTGAGGAGTGTAGGGGTGTGACTACTGAGCAGCAGAACTTGTATGCAGTCTCGATTACCACAGCCCCACATTACCACTGTCTGTCCTATCTGTCCTCTCTGTACTTCATGTCTCCTCATGGATTCCATTCCCAAAGAGATTCAGTTTAAACAGGACCTTTCATCTGGCAAAAAATTGTGAATTAAGTATCATGATGTAACGGACCGTTTCAGCAGACAAGGGGTTAAAATCCGTTTAGGCGATATGCCCCTTTCTGAAAGACAGGCACAGCTAGGCGAGGTTGGGTTTGCCACACATCTCCCCCTCCCAGGGAAGACTAACCAGATACCTGATCTCACGGTCAGTACCTGAGTTAGTCTGGCAGTCCAACCACAACCCAATACTGGACCTGTTGAATCTTGGGGCCTGGCTCCGTTCTGTATGTCCCCAGCTGTTGAGTGTGCATCTGCTACTCCTTGCTTTGTGGTTCTCCAGCTTGGAGCTGTAAGTACTTGGTGGGCAGAGGCCGACTGCGCTCTGCCCAGATGCCAGCTCTTCCGCTGGGGATGCCTGTGGGAAGTCAGTCTCTGGACAAGAGGATAGGGGAAGGCAGAGGCCGACTGCGCTCTGCCCAGATGCCAATTCTTCCGCTGGGGATGCCTGTGGGAAGTCAGTCTCTGGACAAGAGGATAGGGGAGGGCAGAGGCCGACTGTGCTCTGCCCTGATGCCAGCTCTTCTGCTGGGGTGAGGGGGGTACAAGCCAGTCCTGTAACAAGGGGGTCGGTGGAGCAGAGGCTAGCGGCTCTCTGCCCTGATGCCAGCTCTTCCACTGGGAAGGGATCAGTGGGTATTGCAGGCTCATTCCCTGCCCCCAGAACTCGGTTGGGAAGTAGCTGGGAAGGGGAGGGCTTGCTTACCTCCTCCTCCTGGTATCCCTGCGGAGATGGCTGGAGATCTGGTTGTTTGAGGGGGAGACTGACTGTCTCCTCTTTAGCTAAACAGCCCTGTTGCTGGGGGACAGGACCGACTGTCCCTACCCCCTGTGCTGTAAGTGCAGAGACCACGGTCCCATCTGCACAGTTGTGGGGCTTACTGTCTCCCCCTGGTAAGTTAAGCTGCCGCTGGGGAATGGAGACTAGGCTCCCAGTTCCCAACAAATCCTTCTGTTGCTGTGGGATGGAGACTGGGCTCCCAATTCCCAACAACTCAATCTGCTGCTGGGGGACAGGACCGACTGTCTCTGCCCCCTGTAACTCAGCCTTCCGCTGGGGAATGGAGACTGGGCTCCCAATTCCCTGTAAATCCACAGCCGCTGGGGAATGGAGACTGGGCTCCCAATTCCCTGTAAATTACGGATCCGCCGCTGGGGAGAGGTGGCAAGCTCCTCTCCCATACATACTTCCATACTCTGTGGAGGGAGACCGACTGTCTCTGCTCCCAATACAGTGTCCTGCTGCTGGGGAAAGGAGACTGGGCTCTCTATTCCCTGCTGGACACTCTGCCGCTGGGGAATGGAGACTGGGCTCCCAATTCCCGGCACATCACTCGGCCGCTGGGGAATGGAGACTGGGCTCCCAATTCCCAAAAAATCATGCTGCTGCTGGGGGGCAGGAACAACTACCTCTGCCCCCTGTAACTCAGTCTGCCGCTGGGGAGGGAGGACGCTGCTCTCCTCTCCCTGCATTTCACACTGCCGCTGGGGAATGGAGACTGGGCTCCCAATTCCCTGCAGGACCGGTGGAGAGACCTCGGTCCCATCTCTAACGGCCACCTGGGGTCCTTCCCAGTAACGCTCTACAATATCTGCCCAGCTGAATGGGTCTGGATCTGGGTCTGTCACCTTACTGTCCTGCTGAGCCTTCCCAATGGAGTGGAAGAGATCTCGGTAGTCCTGCTCCAGTTCCCACTTCAGGGTTGCTAGGTGAGCCAGGTCTTGCTCTACCTCATGGGGGTCATCCCACTCATGCCTAGCCTCCCTCTCATAGAAAATGTCCTGAAGTCTGGTTTGCACAGGGCTCCCAAAGCCAGGCTCTGCAAAGGACTCCCATAACAAGCCAGGACCATCAAACTCCTCTCCATCTGGCTTGTCATGCTCAGCTGTCCAGGGTATATACTGTGCCATATACCACCAGAGCGCCTGGTAGGCATCCTCCAGCCATAGCTCCTGCCATACCCGGTGCTCTAGTTCCTTCACCCATTCCTCCAGGGGCTGCTCTCCCAGGAAGGGCATCCGCAGGGCCACTTGCTTCTGCAACTGCTGCTCTTCACTGGGGAGACTCTCACCCCGCTGGTATTGTACATTATCCAGGGCCTGGTACCAGATGCCTTTCCTTAATGCATCCCGGCCATCTAGGTCCTCCTCCTCGTATAACACTGCTGGTTCCATCCTGTTGCTTTTAGGGTCGCTGTACTGGGACATGCGTTGCCCTTAAATTGTAGAATCCACAGAAATGGTGTCTCCTGTAGCTGTCCTTCTGGCTGTAGGAACGATCCCGCCGCTTGCCACCAATTGTAACGGACCGTTTCAGCAGACAAGGGGTTAAAATCCGTTTAGGCGATATGCCCCTTTCTGAGAGACAGGCACAGCTACTGCAGAACACCAAACTCCCGAACTGGATACAAAATAGCACTCCAAACTGGAACCTCGCGAATAGCTGCCAGTAGACGAACAGGAAAAGCATACAATCAGCTTACACTCCTGGCAATCAGTCTCTAACAGCATACAGGGAATCCCCCCAATAACGAGACAAGGCTCCGTGTTGAGGGTCAAGCAGTGGTCTGACGTGCTGGCACACCCAGCCTGGTTTTTATTACAGTTGTTGCAAATACAGGACAGATACAACACATCCCCACAATGCATCATGGTTTCCTCCTCTCTGTCCCGGAGACAACCGAGAAGTAATCCAATTATCTCTCAGGACAAAGGGAAATCACCAATACACATGTGGAGACAACAGGACAGACATCACCATTTAAACACACAATGGGACAATGGAACACACTCAGCATTTTCCTCCCCTCTGTCTATCCACCCAACTGTCTCCCAAGCTGACAAGTTACACAAACATATATATGCTTGGTTCTTTAAAGTGGTATACCCATATGCCCTAACATCATACGTACAGGAATTACCGTATATAGTGGCTGGGTTTGCCACAGGGCCATAATCCTGAGGCAAGAGGCTTTTAAACAGGCCTCCCCAAAACCCAGTGGCGAGGTTGGTTTCGCCACACATGATATGTACAGCGGCACCCAGGGATCTTACTGCACTTACTATTATCCCAGGGCGCCGCTCCGTTATCCTGCAATGCCCTCCGGTATGTTCGGTCATTTGGTTATAGTAGGAGGAGACTGCCCTTGTTCTCCTGGGCGTCTCCTTCTCCCAGGCTGTAGCACTGGCCAATCGCAGAGCAGAGCTCACAGCCTGGGAGTTTTTGTTCTCCCAGGCTGTGAGCTCTGCGCTGCGATTGGCCAGCGCTACAGCCTAGGAAAAGGAGACGCCCAGGAGAACAAGTGACCGAACATACCGGAGGGCATTTCAGGAGAACGGAGCGGCGCCCAGGGATAATAGTAAGTGCAGTGAGATCTCTGGGTGCTGCTGTACATATCATGATACTTAGTTCACAATTTTTTGCCAGATGAAAGGTCCTCTTTAAGTTCTCATCATCTGTATTCAGGATCATAATCCCTGAAGCAAAGCAGAGAGGAGAATAGCTCTTTAGCTCAGTGTTATGAAGTAACATCCTGCTGTGTGATTAGGACAGGTTTTGTGTGCACTAATAGGACGGCAGCCATTTTATTTCTCCTAATGATTGCTCCCTAGACAAAACAAGCCATTATAACTAGGGTTAAGTCAAGGGGGTTCAGACTGCTCTGTCCGAACCTGATTCATTCCAAAACTTTGTTAATAATATGCGCTCTGTACAGCCTTACAATGTCTTGGCTCTGATGAGGCAATCTTCTTATAACCACCAGTAATACGAGACTTGTTTAGTCTCGTGGCTGTGACATTACAGTTAGTTTCTGTGCGTACATTAATGTTGCAAAATCCAAACCCGAACTTGGGTTCGTGGCTCATTAACGAACCCAAGTTCGGATTTTGAAACATTAATGTATGCGCAGAAACTAACTTCCACGCACAATAGTAAACAAGTCTCGTGTTACTGGTGATGATAAGAAGATTGCCTCAGTGGAGTCAATATATTGTAAGGCTGTATGGAACTTAATATTATTAGGTTTGGGAACGATTCGGGTTTTGATAGAGCAGTGTGAACCCACTTCGCTCAACCCTAATTATAACTAATGAAAGGTATTTAGGAATATATCTATGATAAAGTAATATGTAAGTATTTGAATTTTTTTTATTCCCGGAGAACCCCTTTAAAGTTAGAAAGGTTGGGGAGCTATTGTTTATGGAACATGCCTTCAGCAGTGCTCTGAAAGAGAAGTTTTTTCTATTCATGGTACACCAACAGTCATATTTTTGGGGACATCCGCTTTGTCAAGTGTTTAGCAGGCCCTGATGCTGCCCCTCCTCCTACAAAATTAACCCTTCTTCTCTACATTGATACAGCTTATAGGATTTCCACTGACCACCTCTATATTCTGCAGTGGGTGCTATGGTCTCACTCTATACTCTCATTGTGCCCTTCCTCCCCTCTCTGCTGGTACTGTATCTCCCTTTGACACTGCTACTGTGAGAGGAGAGACAAGTAGAAAAATTACATCATCCCTGAGCTGACAGCAGCCTGGAGTAGTGTGTTGATGGTTATACAAACTAAATCAGAATATTAGGAAATTTTTTATAAAGACTATATAAAAATGTGGACTTTAAGCTTTACATTGATTATACATTGATTAAAGAAGTTTTCTGGGAGGATGAAAATATTGATGACCTACTCTGTGTAATACTACCACTTAATAAAGTGTTGGTGCAGCCTTATCTGAAATATGCAGTTAATTGAATGAATTAAATTTATTTAGTCTTGAGAAGAGACATCTAAGGAAGGGGGGGGGGGGGCGGACATGATTAACCTATACAAAAATATCAATGGGCCATACAAAAAATAAGGTGAAAAACTGTTCCATGTAAAATGCCCTTAAAAGACAAGGGGGCATTGCCTTCGACTGTAGAAGAAAAAGTTCAGTCTCCAGAAGCGTCAAAGCTTCTTTATTGTACGAACTGTGAATCTGTGGAATAGTCTACCTAGGACGTGGTCACAGCAGGAACAATGGATTTATGGAAGTAAGGGCTTACAGTAGATGAATTCTTAAAAGTAAATGACATTAATGCTTATGAAAATGTGTAGAAATCTGAGTCTCACTTACTTCTGGGATTCACATCCCCACCCATCCCTTGTTGAACTTGATGGACTTATGTCTTTTTACAACCATGTTAACTATGTAACTCTCGGGATAAGAAATCAATAACTGATCTGTGGGTTTCTGACACCCAGCTCCACCACCTATCAGCTGCCACCCGCTTGCATTACAATGCCACTGGGAGGAAATCGAGGGCATAGCTTTCCCTCATTGGCTTAGAAGCTGATATACAGCCTGGATTAAAGGGTTTCTACCACTTTGATTTCACATAATTGGGTGTCAGACACTAGCGATCCGCTAGTGTCTGCTCTGCCAAACTATCCCGCTATAATAGCTTTTGGGGCAGCCGTTTACCTAAAAAAAGAACTTATATTGATATGTTAATGACCCTCTAGGTGCTATGGGGGCGTCATTAGCACCTAGAGGATCGGTCTACCTTCTCAAGATGCCGCCGCCCAGCGCCTCCCTCCAGCCCGCCCATCTGCTTCGGAATGCGATCAAACGGACGACTTCACGCGCATGCGCCATGCGCGGCTGTATTCGGTGCATGCGCAGTGAATGTCCGACCGCTTCCCTGCTCAGACATCTCCACTGCGCCTGCGCCGATGGAGCACTATGACGTCATCGGCGCAGTGGAGATGTCTGAGCAGGGAAGCGGTCGGACATTCACTGCGCATGCGCCGAATACAGCCGCGCACGGCGCATGCGCGTGAAGTCGTCCGTTTGATCGCATTCCGAAGCAGATGGGCGGGCTGGAGGGAGGCGCTGGGCGGCGGCATCTTGAGAAGGTAGACCGATCCTCTAGGTGCTAATGACGCCCCCATAGCACCTAGAGGGTCATTAACATATCAATATAAGTTCTTTTTTTAGGTAAACGGCTGCCCCAAAAGCTATTATAGCGGGATAGTTTGGCAGAGCAGACACTAGCGGATCGCTAGTGTCTGACACCCAATTATGTGAAATCAAAGTGGTAGAAACCCTTTAACCTATCAGTGGAACAGCAGGCAGGGAGGTGGCTGTGAAGGCTTCTCATTTGTACTTGCGACGTCTGTAGATTGATATTCTGAGCTAAGGGCAGTATAAAAAGGTTATAGGCAGAGAAAAGATAGCAGGGACAGTCTAGGAAGATTATAGGGAGAAAATAGCTATATTTGGGGTATATTAAGGGGTGTAATCAGGGAGAAGGATTGAGTACTGTGCGTTTGCTAATGAGCCTAGCTCATTAAGGTGTTACATTTGTTGCTGGGGGAGGAGCTTGTGAAGGAGTGTGTGTATATATAGAGACAGACTCATTAGCTGGCCTAATTCATTAGCTGCAAGTACTACCTTCAAGTACTACATTAAGTACAGTGAAGAGATATTGCAGGAGACTGAAGAGATTGAAGAGATACTGCAAGAGATTGGCTTGGAGTTTGCAACTGGCTCATCTGTGTTTCTTTTGCTGACCATTGCTTGAGAAGAGGTAAGGAATTTGGTCAGGTGTTTGCTATTGTGCGTTTGCTAATGAGCCTAGCTCATTAAGGTGTTACATTTGTTGCTGGGGGAGGAGCTTGTGAAGGAGTGTGTGTATATATAGAGACAGACTCATTAGCTGGCCTAATTCATTAGCTGCAAGTACTACCTTCAAGTACTACATTAAGTACAGTGAAGAGATATTGCAGGAGATAGTCAGGAGGTAGGCTGGAAGGTGGAAACAATAAAAAAAAAAAAGTAAGATTTGTTTGATTTAAATTTACAATTTTTTTTTTTCTCCTCTTTAAAATGGCAGACTTGGTTCAGTGCAGGAATTGTTGTGCATTTATTTCATGTTCCACTCTTTGGAGATTCGGATGCTGTCAGATCTGTAGACAGTTCTCCTTACTGCAGCAGGAAATTGCATTTTTGAAATCTGAGATATTTAAATTATCTGTTAAACAAACTCCAGCTAGGACTGCTGCAATGCCACTGCCACAGAGGACCCCCAGAAATGGCAGATGGGTTACTGTAGGTTCTGGAAGACTTAGAGTGGTGGATAGAAGACATGTCCCACAGTCGGTGGTTCTCCATAATTCATTTGCAGCACTCTCAGAATGTAAGGACAACATGGATATGGACTCAAGCACAGAGGGTGAGAAACCATCGACTCCTATGTCTAATGTATGCAAGACTGCAGCCAAGGACAAAAAAGATAAAGTGAAGTCTCAAAGGAAGCAGCTGTTGCTGGGTGATTCAATCATAAGAAGTGTGGAGCTTAAAGAAAATGGTTTTGTGAGATGTCTCCCTGGGGCTACTGCTAGAAGAGATAGAAGACGTATTATTAATATTGTTAAGCAAGCAAAGCAGGAAGGGGACGTGGATGTTCTTGTCCATCTAGGGACAAATGACCTGGCTTGCAATGAAGTGTCAGAGGTGAAAAAATATTTTATCACACTTGGTAATGACGTACAGGATTTTGCATCCACCATTTCATTTTCTGAAGTTCTGCTTGTGCATAATGTTCAGAATGATAGGCAGAGGCGCATAAAGGAGTTCAACATATGGCTTGGTAAATGGTGTCAAGAGCAAGGATTTGGCTTTGTTTCTCATGATAGCTCTACTTGGAATAGAAAGGAACTGTACAAAAAAGATGGTTTGCATCTTTCTCTCAAAGGAACAAATGTACTTAGTGAACAACTCCAAGAATTTGCGAAAGAGTATTTAAACTAGGAAGGGGGGGCAAAAGAGTGAAAATAAAAGAGTCCAATTGCCCCCCGAAACAATGCCAGAACAGGTCAGAAGCACAGAGGTTAAGAAATGATAAGCTCAGAGTCCTGTCTACAAATGCTCGCAGTTTAGGTAAAAAAATCAATGAACTTGGGTCAATAATGGCATCTGAGAATGTAGATTTAGTGGCTGTTACGGAGACATGGTTTAATGAAAGAAATGACTGGGACATAACCATACCAGGGTACTCTTTATACAGAAGAGACAGAGAAGGCAAGAAAGGAGGAGGAGTGGCCCTGTATGTGAAAGATAGCATTAAATCTAACCTAATACAAGTTGGTGAGGCCAACATAGAGTCAGTTTGGGTTACGTTGCAGTTTGCTAATCATGCAGTAACTCGTGTAGGTGTGATATATAGACCACCTGGTCAAGTTAAAGAACTAGATGATCTACTAGTTGAAGAAATAGCTAAAATGACAATGAAAGGAGAAGTTATCATTATGGGAGATTTCAATCTTCCAGATATAAACTGGAAAACCAAAATAGCAAGTTCTACCAGGAGTACAGATATTCTAAATTCCCTACTGGGGTTATCCCTACAACAAATGGTTGAGGAGCCAACCCGGAGGGAGGCCATTTTGGATTTGGTATTCACAAATGGGGATTCGATTCGGTATAAGATGTCATTGTAGGCGAAACCTTGGGATCTAGTGATCACCAGTCAGTGTGGTTTAATATAAGAACTGTGAAAGAGTCCCACCACACAAAAACAAAAGTTTTAGATTTTAGAAAAACAGACTTTTCAAAAATGAAATTAGTCATAAATGAGTCCTTATCAGACTGGAACGGATTACATGGAGTCCAGGAGAAATGGGACTACTTAAAAGGTGCATTATTGAAGGCAACAGAAAATTGCATTAGACTTGTCAGTAAAAGCAAAAAAAAGGAAGAGACCACTGTGGTACTCAGGAGAAGTGGCCCAAATCATTAAAAATAAAAAGCTAGCATTTTGTAATTATAAAAAAAAAAAACAGAGCAATGAAGATAAGGAAATCTACAAGATTAGGCAGAAAGAGGCCAAGCAAGTTATAAGAACTTCTAAAGCGCAGGCAGAAGAAAAACTAGCTCAGTCTATGTAAAAAGGGGATAAGACATTCTTCAGATATATAAATGAAAAAAGGAAATTAAAACAAGGAATAACTAAATTAAAAACAAAGGACGGAAGGTATGTAGAAGAGAATAAAGGGCTAGCCGACTGCCTTAATGAATACTTCTGTTTAGTTTTTACAAAAGAATAAGGAGAAGGACCTCCACTAGAAAGGATGACTAATTAATCGTTTGATGCATGTGTCTTTACAGAGGAAGATGTTCTAAGTTTGCTGTCTAAAGTGAAGACAAATAAGTCACAGGGGCCTGATGAGATACACCCAAAATTATTAAAAGAGCTTAGTGGTGAGCTGGCAAAACCGTTAACAGATTTATTTAACCAATCATTAGTAACAGGAGTCGTCCCGGAAGATTGGAAATTGGCAAATGTCGTGCCCATTCACAAGAAAGGTAGTAGGGAGGAATCGAGCAACTATAGACCAGTGAGTCTGATATCAATAGTAGGCAAATTAATGGAAACCCTATTAAAGGATAGGATTGTGGAACATCTAAAATCCCATGGATTGCAAGATGAAAAACATGGGTTTACTTCAGGGAGATCATGTCAAACAAATCTTATAGATTTTTTTGACTGGGTGACTAAAATAATAGACGGTGGAGGTGCAGTAGACATCGCATATCTAGATTTTAGTAAGGCTTTTGACACTGTCCCACACAGAAGACTTATCAATAAACTGCAGTCATTGAGCATGGACTCCCATATTGTTGAGTGGATTAGGCAGTGGCTGAGTGACAGACAACAGAGGGTTGTAGTCAATGGAGAACATTCAAAACAAGGTCATGTTACCAGTGGGGTTCCACAGGGATCTGTACTGGGACCAATTTTGTTTAATATCTTCATAAGTGATATTGCAAAAGGCCTCGATGGTAAGGTTTGTCTTTTTGCTGATGACACAAAGATATGTAACAGGGTTGATGTTCCTGGAGGGAAACGCCAAATGGAAAAGGATTTAGGAAAACTAGAAGAATGGTCAGAACTCTGGCAACTGAAATTTAATGTGGATAAGTGCAAGATAATGCACCTGGGGCGTAAAAACCCAAGGGCAGAATATAGAATATTTGACACAGTCCTGACCTCAGTATCTGAGGAAAGGGATTTAGGAGTAATTATTTCAGAAGACTTAAAGGTGGGAAGACAATGTAATAGAGCAGCACGAAATGCCAGCAGAATGCTTGGATGTATAGGGAGAGGTATAAGCAGTAGAAAGAGTGAAGTGCTTATGCCGCTGTACAGATCACTGGTGAGACCTCACTTGGAGTATTGTGCGCAGTACTGGAGGCCATATCTCCAGAAGGATATAGATACTCTAGAGAGAGTTCAGAGAAGAGCTACTAAACTAGTACATGGATTGCAGGATAAAACTTACCAGGAAAGGTTAAAGGACCTTAATATGTATAGCTTGGAAGAAAGAAGAGACAGAGGGGATATGATAGAAACTTTTAAATACATAAAGGGAATCAACTCGGTAAAGGAGGAGAGCATATTTAAAAGAAGAAAAACTACCACAAGAGGACACAGTTTTAAATTAGAGGGGCAAAGGTTTAAAAGTAATATAAGGAAGTATTACTTTACTGAGAGAGTAGTGGATGCATGGAATAGCCTTCCTGCAGAAGTGGTAACTGCAAATACAGTGGAGGAGTTTAAGCATGCATGGGATAGGCATAAGGCTATCCTTCATATAAGATAGGGCCAGGGACTATTCATAGGATTCAGATATATTGGGCAGACTAGATGGGCCAAATGGTTCTTATCTGCCGACACATTCTATGTTTCTATGTAGTATAAGGTGTATTTGCTCGCAGGCTACTGTCAGCTTGCCTTTTGACCACTAGTTCTACATTACAAATTCCTGCAAAATCAGGTGTGTTTTTTTTTTCTAGAAACCAGTTGTACATCGCCGCAAGACATGGGGTAGATACAGCAGCAAATGCATGCCACATCAGTAACAGGGTTACTGATGGCAACTGCATCACAGCATCGAGTTCAAAAGCATTGCTGCAAAAAAAAATGGAGCCACACACTGGTTTTGATTGAAAGAACTGTATTGTTTTTAAAGAGCATTGAACAATTTTACCGCCATAAAAATAATCATACGACAATCATAATGCCATTACCATAGCAGTGTTACTGAACATGTTGTATGTACATTGCTGCAAAATAAGGCATAGATACAGCAGGAAAGGCATTTCACATCAGTAACACAAATTATTACTGAGAGAGGGTTTTTAGTGCCACAGAAGATATGGTGATACCCAAATGGACCAATTGTCTTCTGCCAGTGTCCAAAACATCACTTTTGTCAAAATGAATGATGCATGGATCCGGGAGGATTTTCACACTCTTCCGGCTGAGGCTGACAAATAGATCTGGGCTGGCTGGTGGTGCTTCATCTTGCCACTGCTTCGGCCTTCCTGCTTACAATAATGTTGCCTGTCTACCATCATGTTCTGTACCTTATAGCTTCTGCTGCTGCCGTCGCCATCATGCCACTGCTACCATCATGCCGCTGTCTGCCTGCCTGCCATCATGTTTCGTGCCATATGGTTCTGCTGCCAACATAGCTGCAGATGCTACTGCTCACTGCTAATCGCCTACTGGTACCACTATTAATGCTACACAACTGCCACTACTACTATCCCTAAACAGCCAATCTACTGCCTTGTCTGTTCCATGCTATGCTGCTACTGCTGCTGCTACTGTCGGGGCCACATGTCAAGATTACTCTACCCTTTCCATACCATACTCCTGCTGCTCCCAATAAAACAATAGAATTTTTCTAGGTTTGTTTAGACCCAGCCATTCTTTCTTCTGACAGTTATCAGTTGTGCAAGTACAAATACTGGCAAGCCTCTGCCTTCGATAAAGGCTCATTCAGATGCCATATGAATGAGTCCGCATCCGTTCCGCAATTTTGCGGAATGAGTGCGGACCCATTCATTTTAATGGGGCTGCAAAAGATGCAGACAGCACACAGTGTGCAGTCCGCATCTGTGGTTCCATTCTGCTGCCCTGCAAAAAAAAGATTTTTCTATTACAGTTGCATCCATGTGCGGTCCGCAAATTGCGGAACGCACACGGCCAGTGTCCATGTTTTGGGTATCTGCAAAACACTACGGTCGTGTGAATGCGCCTTAAGGGACATTTTTGGAAGCTATGTATTATGAGAAAGCATAGCACATGTGCAAGCACGTTGTGTTTATTAACGCCGTCAACCATGCTTTTACACATAGCTATGTATGTCAGTGTCACTCTGACATTATTTGCTATTGCTGTCATTACGTTTAAGAGCTTGGTGAGGGGTAAGAGAAAATGCTTAAATTTGGAAAAAAAAAATCTACAAAAGAGATAAGATCTTTTCTAGTGCTTGTGTGCTCGCGTGCTCTGGCCGAACACATCGGCATGCTCGTGTGCTCTACCGAGCATCCAAGCACAATGGAAGTCAATGTGAGAACCCCAGGCACCCCCTGCTCGGAAGAGAAGAAGGTGTCTGGTTTACAAAAAAAAATTTGAAATTGATGGAAACCCCATCAAAATGGTTTGGAAACAGCATTAAGAGGATGGCTGGATGCGTCTTGGACTCCTATATGCAAGCCATCAATTTATCCATGAGACAGATGACAGGCTTAGCCAGAATACCTTACAATGGCAGCCTTGTGCACTATGAGACATTCCAAACCAGCTCTCATCTGACTGAGAGCCAGTAAGCCTCAAAGCTACTTCACATCTGTTGGATGGCTTGGGTGGACCTGCCATCTATTGGTTTTATAGTCTTATGACAAGAGTAATAGTCTTGTCATCAGACTATGAAACCAATAGATGGCGCTGTTCATGAGTAGTGTAGATCACGAATTTTCCATGCAAATGGTTTTTCAGCTTAAAAACAAGGCAAATTTTGCTAATTTGCATGTCTTTCCCATATGCCCATGTTTATGCAAATGAGTTTTTACATGACAAAAAAGGATACATAGGTTATTGAATATTATGTTAGGACAATCAGAAAACTTTTTGTCACCCTAATGATATTTATCTAGGTGCCCAGGTCCACCTAAGCCATCCAAAATATGTGAAGTAACTTTGATGCTTACTGGCTCTCAGTCAGATGAGAGCTGGTTTGGAATGTCTCATAGTGCACAAGGCTGCTATTGTATGGTATGCTGACTAAGCCTGTCATCTGTCTCATGGATAGATTGATGGCTTGCATATACCTGGCTTTTGGCATATAGACTTTGTGTGGTTGTCTATTGTATGTTGTAGATAATAGGAGTCCAAGATGCATCCAGCCATCCTCTTAATGAGGTTTCCAAACCATTTTGATAGGGTTTACATCAATTTCTAACCTTTTTTTGTGAACCAAAGACCCTCTCTTCTTCAGAGCAGGGGGTGCCTGGTTTGATGCTCGGGTCTTCCATTGACTTTTATTGTATTAAATTGTACTCAAGCACCCCCAGTATTCGGCCGAGCACTCCGATGTGCCGAGCATAGCGATGCTCAAGCCGAACATCAGTTCGGCCGAGCATGCTCACTCAACACTAATCTTTTCCTAAAAGTCCTTGGAGACTAGAGGATTTTCAGGTCAATTGGAGTAACTTTGGTTTTGGTAGAATTGATTCTGGTCTGAACTAAACTTTTTGAAAAATGAGTCGACCTAAAATGAAACGAATCTCAAAAGATTCTCTCATCACAACTCTGCATCGGTAATACTTATAGCGAAGGAAAGGCTGATTTAATAGGGTTGATCATGGTTACAGTGATTTATACTTTGGCTAATCAGCATATTAATTAATTAAAACAGAAACATATTCTGCGGGGCAGTTCTTTTGTTATTACAAGACTTGCCATACTTTATTCTCATTTCCTGATTCATGTTAATCTGAGTACTGAGAATAAGAAGTACAGCCAGACTTACAAGAATTCCAAGCCGATGTGACATGCTTACCATTTCCTGATGGGGAAGATTTACACAATGCATCACAAGACTGAAAACTTAACTGTGGTTCTAATTGTGAAATAAGGGCAGAAAATATACATACATACAAGGTGTAAGGGATCGTCTCTTATTTGGGGGTCATTCTCACAGAATTATCTTCACAACCACTGGGTTTCAGGTCCAAACAGTGCAATTTATTTTACACTCTTCATACACAACATGGCATAAAACAAAAGCCTGCCCGTCTGGGCTCTACCTAAACATAATAAACATTGTATCCCTAACTCAGCTATACTATAGCGTTCCCACATGGAACCAGGTGTGGCTTACCCCAGGCATACAGTGCATCAGCCCTCAGGCTGTAACAAATGCAGTACCTTTGGAGGGGGTTGTGGTCTAGCAGTCCTCCTGACTCTGACTTTTCAATGCTTGTTCCCAGGTGTCGCTGAGTCCCCCAAAGTCCAGGCTATTGCATAGCCTCGTGGCCCCTCAGCCTTGCCTAGCTGAGACCACACTGACAGAGCCTCACCAGGCCTCTGTCTGCACACTCTCCAGAGTGAGACACACCCAAGATCCAGTAGCAAGATTAAATAGGATCCCTGGACATGAGCATGCCCTAAGTCCCGGACTGGAACCTGGGGAAACAACACCTCAATGTTCACATTGCCACAAAGGTCATTGCAGGAATCCACATGCAGAATAATTGCAATACGGTAACATAAGATTCATTTTTATACTGGAGAAAAATGTATGAAGAATAGTGATGAGCGGCAGGGGCTATATTCAAATTCGCGATATTTCCCGAATATTTGGGCGAATATTCGTCATTAATTCGCAAATTTGAGATTATTTTCTTGATTGCGAAAAATCGGCAATGTAATATCGGTGTAATGCGCACAAATTTACAGGCGTGGGTCACTTTTGCTACATTTTACCAAGCTGCTAGAAGTTTCCTGAGACTAGAGAAAATGGTTGGCAAGGCAGAACATAAAAAATGGCTTTATATGCAGTTAGAGTGCTCCAATATATTTGCGATTGTGCTAATCAGCACTAATGATGCAAATATTTTGGCACAATACGTGAAACTTCACATTTTAGTAGGTCTGCATGTATGTTCGGACAGCAGAACCTATCACACTACCTAACACCCTGCACTGCAACAGCTACACTATATCAGAATAACCTACACTGACTATCTCCCACTAACTATCTTATTATATATATATAAGCTATCTAACTATATAATGTAGTGTGGAAAGCACAGAGCACAGCAATGTCACTGCTCTCTCTCTCTCTCTCTCAGAACTTTAAAAAACGGTAGAAAATGGCTGCTGGGGAGGTTCTTATATAGAAAGGGGCAGGAAACTTTCCTATTGGTTGCTAGGGATGTTGCTAAGCTCAGACAAAGACATTGCAGCCTTCTCATTGGCCCACAAGCAAGAAGGGAGGTTACTGATGGAAAAATATCTAGAATATTCAAAATTACGAATATATATCCCTATATTCTAAATATTCGCAAATTCTCAAAGTGCCGATATTCGCGATTAATATTTGCAATTTGAATATGCGCGCCCAACACTAATGAAAAACAGAAATTGTTTTGGCACATATCATCAGGTGCCAATGGTACAGCCATCACACAGCTGTTTGAAGAACAATCGTAGTCTACGGGGTTATTCACACGGCTGTTTTTTTGAAGGCTCATGAACAGTGGTTGTCAAAAGTAGGACATGTCCTATTTTGTCCGTTTTCACAGACTGACAGCCTCCATACAATTGAAAAGGACCATATTTAACAGCCATTTTTTTTACTTTAACAAAGTTGATTAATAGTACACAATTCTGCCAGCAAGTATTCTGATATGTACCAACTCAAGGCCTTCTAAACTGTTGTATTATATTTACTGATGGCCTCTAATGAGTAAGTTAGGCTGGAAAAATAAAGCTGGCCATAGACATGGTCAACTGAAGCTGCTTTTTTATTGTCTATTATTGTAGCCATTGTTTCATTCAAACAATAGATAGCTAACAATCTTTAATGATTGTTGTTCATAACATAAAGTTTATGGTACAAGAGGTTGTTAACGTTGAGTCTTCTGTTGGTCTTTTGGTATGTATGATTGCAGACATCTTAAAGGGGCTTTCCAACCCCTAAAAATACCCACTAAAGTGCTCCAAAAGACTAAATGTAACAAACATTTATATGCCATACTATTTCCTTCTGTAATGCTGGTGGTCATGCCTGCTGACGTGCCTCTGGTCCAGACTGGTCCAGCCACTAGGATACTCACCTTGATGCTGTGCTGCTTCGGTGTCCATGCCCCATGGCATCCTCCTGCATCTTCCCAGGTGGCACTGCCACCAGAGCAGTGATACTGTTCTACTTCTGCTCTCGGTCTACGTGGCCCATTTTTATTCCTGTCTTCACCTTCCTGCCTAGGGCACGGGCATTCTCTTCAGCTCATACAGAACCAGCATGCGCACATACTAATATGTCCCTAGCCTATGGCTGATATTATATAATATTATATTTTATATCATGTTAAACCCATACTGCCTTACCTGACCTTTGGACTGTTTACCGGGTTGAATTTATGCTGCCTGCCTCGACCATGGCTCATCTAATGACTATGATACTGCCTGTTCCATTGGTGCCTTGCATCAGTATCTCTTGACCTGTGTGGATCAACTGTCACTGAACGGAGGCTGCTCCAGGTAGCAGCCTGGTTCTCCTGCAGCCAGGGGGCCACGTAGGTTCACATCTGCTGAGTAACACATCACCATTGCTAGGCTGCCAGCACATATGGTCATCTGAGCTGCAGCAGGAGATTGAGTATAAACCCCCTATGGACACTTTTGGAGCATATTTTTTATTGCATTGCCTATTATATGGGATTTTTACAAAATGTTTTCTCAGTTTGGCTTCAGAAGGCTGCGTGTATTCTCATACATTGCAGGCCAAGCAGACCCATTTAGTGTGAAATCTGTCAGACAAGTTCTCCAATGGCTCAGTCTGGGGTTCCTCTATTTGCTCACCTAAATGTACTAGTGCACTCGCCTCAGGCACTTGCTGTAATATTTATAACTACAACCTACATGGGAATAGAATTGAATTCTTAATTTGTTATTGATGAATGGATCATGTCCTCTATAAGCACCCCAAGTTAAACCCTACAAAACCTACAGTGTGCAAGGTTCAGCCTTTGTGAGAATACATGCAGGCTTCACAAGACAAACAGAGCAAAACTTTTTAAAATAACTAATGTTGGAAATCGTCTGCAGCAATATGAAATTCTTGAGACAAATTGTTCTTCGGAAAGTTCTTACATGTTTATTAGAGACAGAGCAGCAAGGCAGAATATGGCAGTGAGGTGATATTGAAAATGGCAATAGTACCCTATTTCTCTCCCCAGAGAGCACAGGAGAGATCATTAATATAACTTACGTTTTCCGCAGGGTAACCCAATTCATAGACATCAATGTTTCACATTTCATTACATCATTGATACATTAACCCCTTACGCATAATCACATACGTGTATGTGAGGGAATGCGGCTTCTTGCAGCATCCTCACTGCATGTATGTGATGTGATCGGGCGGGTGCAGGAGCTGCACCCGCCCAATCTGCAGCACGAGTTCGGCTGTTACTGATAGTCGGGCCCCCGGCTGCATCCGCCGGCATCGCTGTATGGGGGTGATGCAGGCGGATTAATCCTTTCACATGCAGCAGTCAGCGCTGGCCGTGGCATGTGCGGGGTTTGAAGAGGGAGGGGTCTGACTACATTGGCATATTAGATATCGCCGCCTCTGTAATGACCCGCTCTATGAAAATGTTACATAATCTACCACCTCAGGTGAATGCCAAAAACAAAAAAATGAGAAA
This sequence comes from Bufo gargarizans, assembly GCF_014858855.1. Taxonomy (NCBI): domain Eukaryota; kingdom Metazoa; phylum Chordata; class Amphibia; order Anura; family Bufonidae; genus Bufo; species Bufo gargarizans. The sequence goes on along the minus strand of NC_058081.1, from coordinate 345,697,783 downwards.
AAAAATAAAAAAATTTGTCCCCTTACATCTTAAAAAGTGTCATTTCAAGCGATCAAAAAGACATATGTACCTCATAATAGTACCAATCAAACGTCATCTCTTCCCACAAAAAATGAAACCCCACATAGAACAATAGCCATAAGAACCATTTGGCCCATCTAGTCTGCCCAATATACTAGGTACTATGGATAGCCCCTGGCCCTATCTTATATAAAGGATTGCCTTGTGCCTACCCCATGCATGCTTAAACTCCTTCACTGTATTTGCAGCTACCACTTCTGCAGGAAGGCTATTCCATGCATCCACTACCCTCTCAGTAAAGTAATACTTCCTGATATTACTTTTAATCATTTTCCCCTCTAATTTAAAACTATGTCCTCTTGTAGCAGTTTTTCTTCTTTTAAAACATGATTTTTTTTCCTTCAAAAATGCTTTTATAGCGTAAAACTGAAATAATAAAAAATAATAAAAGTAGACATATTAGGCATCTCCACGTCCATAATGACTTGCTCTATAAAAATATTATATGACTTACCCCCTAAGGTGAACACCATAAAAAAACTGTGCAACAAATTCAATTTTATGTCACCTTTCATTACAAAAAATATAATACCAAGTGATCAAAAAGTCATATGCAACCCAAAATAGTGCCAATCATCTCTTCCTGCAAAAAATTAGCCCCTATATAAGACAATCGCCAAAAAATAAAAAAAATATGGCTTTTAGAAAAACATGATTTTTTTTTCAAAAATGCTTTTATTGTGTAAAACTTAAATACATTGAGGTATTGCCGCATCCATAAAAACCTGCTCTATGATCTACCCCCTCAGTAGAACGCTGTTAAAAAAAAACAGTGCCAAAATAGGCATTTTTGGGTCACCTTGCCCCAAAAAAGTGTCACATTTAATAGTCAAAAAATCATATGTACCCAAAAATAGTACCAAAAAAAGAGCCCCTGCATCAGCAGAAAAATAAAAGAAATGTAGCTTTCAGAAAAGGAAGACACAAAAACATGTTTATTTTCAAAAATGCTTTATTACGGGATGTAAAACTTAAACAACAACAACAAAAAATACACATATTTGGTATTGTGGCATCCGTATCAACCTGCTCTATAAAAGCAACACATGATCTATCCTATCAGAACTCCGTAAAAAAACAAAAAATTAAAACTGTGCCACAACAGCCATTTTCTTGTTACCTTGCCTCACAAAAAGCGTAATATCTAGCAATCAAAAATCATATGTACCCCAAAATCATATGTACCCCATAGTTTACAAAATTAGGTCACTTTTTGGGAGTTTTTACTCATGGGGTGCATAAGGGGGTCTTCAAATGTGACATGGCAACTTAAAATTATCCCAGTGACATCTGCCCTCCAAAATCCTCTGCACCCTGCCATGTGCCCATACAGCAGTTTACCACCACATGTGGATTGTTTCTGTAAACTGCAGAATCAGGGTAATAAATATTAAGTATTCTTTGGCTGTTAACCCTTGCTGTGTTACCGCCACCTCCATTTTCCTTTCATTCTTGTGGAACACCTAAAGGGTTAACAAAGTTTGTAAAATCAGTTTTGAATAACGTGAAGGGTGTAGTTTCTAAAATGGGGTCATTTATGGGTGGTTTTTACTATGTAAGCCCCGCAAAGTGACTTTATAACTGAACTGGTCATTAAAAAGTGGGTTTTGGAAATGCTCTTAAAAATAATTGCTTCTAAAATTCTAAGCCTTCTAATGTCCTAAAAAATAAAATGACGTTTACAAAATGATGCCAACATGAAGTAGACATATGGGGAATGTACAGTAACAACTATTTTATGAGGTATCACCAGGCATGGGATCCAGCCGGTTCTCTCCGGTTCTGCCGAACCGTTTGTTAAAATTACAGGCGGTTCGCAGAACCGGTGAGAAGCAGGGATCCCGACCCGGTCCTGCAGCTGCGCCTGCACCAGTGGTGTAGCTATAGGGGTGGGGGCGGAGCGGAAGCCGAGAGGAGAGGCCCTGTGTGACGCGCACTATGCAGGGCAGCTGGACAGGCGAAGTGAGGAGGGGCCGGGGGAGCGGCTTCAGTTGAGGTGCGACGCAGGACTTAGTCACGTACCTCACTGTGACCTCCTGCGGCGGATCTCGCGAGATGACGCGATGACGCGGCGCGGGAAGGCACAGTGAGCGAGGCATTGGTGACCGCCTGTACCAGGATGCCACAAGCTGTGAAGGAGAGAGAGGTAAGTATTAATTATTTCTCCTAAGCAGGTGCCTACTCCACCTTCCCCTCATCCTGACCCAATGTTTAGATTCTTTTAGCCAAACAAGAGTTATGGATGGGGTTGATGACAATATTTAAGGTGGCCACACACAGGGAAACACATCTATTTTGCCCACAGAGTAAGAGCAGCTTTTTTAAGCGGTACTCCACTATGTAATGGCCCCCTCTTTATTATTAATATAATGGCCCCCTCTTTATTATTAATGTAATGGCCCCCTCTTTGTTATTAATGTAATGGCCCCCTCTTTATTATTAATATAATGGCCCCCTCTTTATTATTAATGTAATGGCTCCCTCTTTGTTATTAATGTAATGGCCCCCTCTTTGTTATTAATGTAATGGCCCCCTCTTTATTATTAATATAATGGCCCCCTCTTTATTATTAATATAATGGCCCCCTCTTTGTTATTAATATAATGGCCCCCTCTTTATTATTAATGTAATGGCCCCCTCTTTATTATTAATGTAATGGCCCCCTCTTTGTTATTAAAGTGGGGGCCATTATATTAATAATAAAGTGGGGGCCATTATATTAATAATAAAGTGGGGGCCATTATATTAATAATAAAGTGGGGGCCATTATATTAATAATAAAGTGGGGGCCATTACATTAAAAATAAAGAGGGGGCCATTATAATAATAATAAAGAGGGGGCCGTTACAGTAATAACAAAGAGGGGGCCGTTACAGTAATAACAAAGAGGGGGCCGTTACAGTAATAACAAAGAGGGGGCCGTTACAGTAATAACAAAGAGGGGGCCATTATATTAATAATAAAGAGGGGGCCATTATATTAATAAAAAAGAGGGGGTCATTATATTAATAATAAAGAGTGGGCCATTATAATAATAATAAAGAGGGGGCCATTACAGTAATAACAAAGAGGGGGCCTAAGGCTTTTTAAAAGTTGAGTGGTATGTGTGTAGTGTATATATGGTGTATGTAAATATGTCGTGACTGTGTTGCATATATATGGTGTATGTATATATGTGTCATGACTCGTGACGCGCTGCGTATCCACCGCTGAGTAGGGAACCTGTTGTTAAAAATTTGAATCCCACCCCTGGGTATCACAATCTGATTTAAAAGCAGAGACATTCAAAATTTATAAATAAAGGTGAAACATATTGACTCGAATTTACCACTAAAATGAAGTACAATGTGTCACGAGAAAACAATCTCATAATTGCTTATATAAGTAAAAGCGTTCCAGCGTTATTACCACATAAAGTGAAACATGTCAGATTTGCAAAATGTGGCTTGGTCCTTATGGTGAAAAGTGGCTTGGTCTTGAAGGGGTTAATATTTATTTCTATGACCACATCACCATATGTAAGTAAAGTCACACCTCCTGTACACTAAAGCAGTTCTTGATTAGTCAAAAGTTCTTATTTTCTGACAACCTCCAAACATCAATATGCATAAATAAGGAAGACTTATGTCTTCTTATGCTTTAGGCTACATGCACATGACCATTATGTGTTTTGCGGTCTGCAATTTGCGGAACGGCGCGGAGAGCCATTAATATAACTGCCTGTTCTTGTCCGCAAAACGGACAAGAATAGGACAGGTTATATTTTTTTTGCGGGGCCACGGAACGGACCAACGGATGCGGACAGCACACAGAGTGTTGTCCGCGTCTTTTGCGGCCCAATTGAAGTGAATAGGTCCACATCCGAGCCACAAAAACTGCGGCTCTGATGCGGACGTGTGCATGAGGCCTTATGTTAGTTAATTGGCTAAAAGTTTTCTATCACGTATGAGAATGAATATCGAATGCATTCTATCCTTTCATCCATCTTCCTCTGATCGCATTGTCTTACAAAGTATTTGCCATAAACTGAAGTGTCTGTAAAATGTCTGAAAATCAAGTATCTAGGGGAAACATTAAATTACATTTATCTATCACTCCGTGATCTTATAACTAGTTCTCATCAGGAAATCTGTTTTAAACAATCACATTCTTGCAAAATTATTCACCATTAACCAAGCTATCTTTTCCGTTTAACTCTTTGCTGAACTTTGATGTAGAAATACAAGATAAGAATACAACTGAGACAACATAGCAGACCTACAGGTAGTGTCCTACAACTAATTGCAAATATGTTTTTTTTAAATCCCATAATACAGCCAATGCACAAAAATCGCCTTAAAGGGGTATTATCATCTTAATGATCACTGTTAAATCTGTTAATGATTTAACAGTAATCATTTTCCTAAATATATTTCATTAACAAATCCCCACCCCTTAGAAAAGGGTCTCCCCTGGTTACGGCCACCGCTCTTCTCAGGAATCGCGGTGGCCGCACGTGCGCAGGCGACTTCTTTTCTTCTCCCGGCCGGCCGCGCGCTGTACTGAACGCGCACGCCGAGTCCACGCATGCGCCCTGGTGACTTCTTCCTGGGCGGGAGAAGACATCAATGAAAATGGAGCCCGCCCCCTGCCGAGTGCCGAAACCAGGAAGTGGACGGCGCGCCGGGAGCAGGTAAGTATAAAACTGCTTGTTGAGAAAACCCCTTTAAGGCCTCTTTCACACGGCCGTGTGCTGGCCGGGCCCATGCTTCGGACTGCAAATTGCGGTTCGAAATGCATGGGAATGTTTATTCCCAATAATTGCCTAGTCAGTCAGTCTGTTTAAAATGATCTTTAGATTTCAGTACAGTTTGTAACACATGCCCTTTGCGGTTTGATTCCCAGGAGATTCACAGAAGCAAAGCTGCCAAGACTACATTACTGATTTATATCCAGCAAGTCCACAGATGAGTAATGCAGACCACATACATCAGCATCTTCTTCTCCAGTCCATATGATCTGTGAGGAAGTAGCTAGGTTATTGAAGACATTTTTTACATCTAAGGACATTTTGTTTTACACCCAGTAAAATAGTTTCTGTTATACAGTTGAAAAGTATAGAGAGCTAAATATAATTCAGTATGATAATAGTCAATTATGTTATTACTTTATCTATAACTATACTGGACAACTTAACCATCGTAAAGTGACCATGTACATTAGATTAACTCTTAGGCCTCTTTCCCACGGGCGTCTCGTGTGAGGGCCGGATTTGCGGGAAAATGCTAGATTTTTCCGTGCGAGTGCAAAGCGTTTTAATGCGTTTTGCACGCGCGTGAGATAAATCGGCATGTTTGGTACCCAGACCTGAACCCGGACTTCTTCACAGAAGTTCGGGTTTGGGTTAGGTGTTCTGTAGATTTTATTATTTTCCCTTATAACATGGTTATAAGCAAAAATAATAGCATTCTTAATACAGAATGCTTAGTAAAATGTCCATTGAGGGGTTAAAAATAATAAACAAATTTAACTCAACCCATCCACTTGATCGCGTAGCGGATCTCCTCTTCTTTCTTCAGGACCTGGGTAAAGGACCTTTGATGACGTCACTGCGCTCATCACATGGTCCATCACCATGGTGATGGACCATGTGATGAGCGACCAAGTGGATGGGGTGAGTTCAATTTGTTTATTATTTTTTAAACCCTCCATCCCTAATTTACTTACCATTCTGTATTAATAATGCTATTATTTTCCCTTATAACCATGTTATAAGGGAAAATAATAAAGATCGGGGTCCCCATCCCGATCGTCTCCTTAGCAACCATGAGTGAAAACTGCACCGCATCCGCACTTGATTGCGGATGCTTGTGATTTTCACGCTTCCCCATTCACTTCTATGGGGCCTGCGTTGCGTGAAAAACGCACAATATAAAGCATGCTGTGATTTTCACGCAACGTACAAGTGATGCGTGAAAATCACAGCTCATGTGCACAGCCCCATAGAAATTAATGGGTCCGGATTCAGTGCGGGTGCAATGCGTTCACCTCACGCATTGCACCCGTGCAGAAAACTCGCCCATGTGAAAGAGGCCTTACACGCACCACACTTATGTTGTGGTACAGTGTAAAGAGTATAGAGCTGGCTCACATGCTGAGACCACTCCATATGTGGCGGGTGCGGGTTGTGTAATACATCTGGCCGAAATGACTGGCATTGGCCATGACTTCAATCCCAATCATTTAACCCCTCCAATTCCATAGTCAATGGCAATTGCACCATCTGTGGGGTTAGCAGAAGGAGAGGATCCCTCTGCCTTACAATCAGAGCCCCCATGGCAAGATTTTGGGGCTCCGGTCAGTTGCCATGACAGCCTGGGGCCTTGGAAAGTTTCCAGGGCTGTCATGGCTAACTGCCTGAAAAGCGGTGCATAAGGCACCGCTTCTCAGGCAGGCAAGCAGTGATAATCCCATAGACCGCAATATTCCATTCCGGTCAGTGGGACAAGCAGAAGATCACATTTTCAAATCGTGATATCTGCAGCAAATCATCTGCCTTTAACTGATGCAAAGTTTGCAGAATAAGAGTTACAGATTTTACCACAGATTTATGGCAAGACCCATGGTGGACTTGTTCCATTCACTTTATATACAGTGTAGAAATACTGTACAGTAAATGAGATCTGGATCCTTGGCTTTGGCACCAGACGTACAGTCTAGTCAAACATATAAGCACAAACTGAGCAAAAATATCATTTGGTCATGAGAATCAGTGGGGTTTCCATCACTGGAGTCAATCTGTCTAATGGTTTTAAGCAGTGGGAAACTACGTTAAACATTATATTTGGTAGACCATCACAGTACACTTACAGATATCTTAAGTGTTCTCACAGCAGAATTCCATCTCTTGCTGTTCTTAATAGGAGATATGCTAAGAATGCAAATATTAGCTTGTTGAAGTTGATGACGTCCTTAGTAAAACATCATTGCAGTGGTGAATATATCTTATCATTTTACTTGGTGACCCTAGAAGGAGGACAACTTTACATAGTCTTTGTGGTATATTTTGTATATAAAATAGATAATCAAATATAAAATATTTGTATAATCTATGAACATTCTGTAGACATTGAAGTCATTATTCCCACATCAACCACAGCCAGTGATAACAATCATACATTGATCGGTACAGAGCTGTTCATGAAATCTTAATTTAGTTCAGGCAATAGTAAAGTTTAACAATATAGTGCTACTGCACATAGATACATGCTCGTTTCTTATGCCACTAGTGTATAAATAAGGTTTCTTATGGTTGCAGGTGTGAACAGGGACTATGGCTGGTCCATATATTTAAAGGAGTGGCATTTGCAGCTTTTGCAATGAGGCATTATAAAAACTGGAGGAACATTTCAAGTATATTTAAACATGTACCGAACTTAGGCTGAGTTCACATCACAGTTTAGTTTTCCATTCTTTTGATCTGTCAGAAGAACAGAAAAAATATATTTTCTTTTGAGCATTAGTTGTGCTTATTTTGCATCAGTTTTAATCAGTTCCAGCTGAGATCCATTATTTTTGACAGGGGGAGGACTTTTTCACCTGTCAAAAATATTGGATCTGAGACAGAACTGGCTGTGGGGGTTACTGTTAAAGAAGTGGGCTCCATGTAGGTCACTGTTAAAGGGGTGGGTACTGTGTAGGTCACTGTTAAAGGGGTGGGCACTGTGGAGGTCACTGTTAAAGGGGCAGGCACTGTGGAGGTCACTATTAAAGGGGCGGGCCTTGTGGAGGTAACTGTTAAGGGGGCGGGCACTGTGGAGGTTACTGTTAAAGGGGCAGGCACTGTGGAGGTCACTGTTAAAGGGACAGGCACTGTGGAGGTCACTTTTAAAGGGATGGGCACTGGGGAGGTCACTGTTAACGGGCAGACACTGTGGAGGTGAGGTCACTGTTAAAGGGGCGGGGTGCTGTAGAGGTCACAGTTATGGGGATACTGTTGATATCTTTTAACGACACACAGAAACATTAAATAAGTGTTTTATATAGTTTTCATAATTAGCATTAATAGATATTCCCGAATAAGAAAGAGTTGTTGAAAAAAGGACACTTAAAGTGATATTCCAGCATTTGGATGAGAAAACTGAAAGAAGACTGCAGAGTCATTGCACACAGAGCAACGGTACAACAGACCATAATAGAGAATTATCAAAACCGGTGTGAAGGAAAACGGGTTTAGTTTCCCATAGCAACCAAATTTAGTTGCCCATAGCTCCTTTGAAAAATGAAAAGTGGAATCTGATTGGTTGCTATAGGCAACTAAGTCAGTTGTCCTTTACATCAATTTTGATAACTCTCCCTCCAATCTTGCACTGCAGACACCTATTCCAGGCTGGCCTCCTCCACTTACTGCTCCAAACTCTATAGGACTGCTGGAGATAGTCACATAGTTTGACTGGAGCGGCAATGCCCATGCTTGACCACTGCTCCATTCCAGTTGGGGACATAGGCCCCCCATTCTTGTTATCGGTGTAGAGTTGGTAAATTTAAATCTTGGGACCATCTTATTAATATGTAATAGACCCCATAGAAATCTGTCTGTTCTCATTTGGCTGTGTTTACTTTGCAGGGCCAAATTGGTGGCCAGCTCTGGCAAATATCGAAGAGGAGAGATTGAAAGGAGGAGGGGGTAAGTTATCAACTCCATGTTATTATAGGAAGTCAAATGTAATGACTACTTGATGTTCTGATTCAATGGCGTTAGTCAGTGTAGTTTATGTTCAGACCTGTATTTCATAGTTCCTATATAGACATACTCTACACACAAATTGAGAAATTTACTTTACTTACCTTGAATGAATCCACATACAGTATATATCATATGTCTTAAAGAGATCCTGTCACCTCTCCTGACATGCTCGTTTTAATATCTTCATGTATCCCCCATGTAAAAACAATTCTGGAGCATCTGTAATGAAACAAAATCGCCGAAATATAGTGGCCAATATGGGGGAACTGCTCATACCCCAAACACTGTGGCGTGTTTCTCATTGGGGGAGCAGTCCCACCGCATGTGGACCGCAGCAAACGACCATCCCCAGCAAAAAATGCGTACAATGGAGGATGCCGGCGCGGTCCACATGCACCACAAAGGCATCCTACACAAAACGGAGCATTGTGCGGATGAAAATATAATATAAATCACAGAAGAAATGCACCAAACGGATATGCCACTGACTATACTAGCTAGTCATGCAAGCAGATATTAAAAGCTGAGACTTTTGCCAATATATTCCTGTCAGGAACATATCGGAGCCCATCATGCACCACGTCACGGTCTCTCAGCATGGCAAGGGGTCCTACCACTGTGCTAACTGTGGTGTGAACACGGTCTGAAGGTGATGAAATCCAGCTCACAGCCAAGCTTCCACACAACCGCATAGCAGGACAACTAATGCAATGTGAATAAAGCAAGACTGTAAGCCACACCCATATCAGTCCGTGTGATGGAGGCTACCAGGTGCAAAATAATGTTGAATGCCAGGTAAAGGCACATGTTAAATGAGCAGGATACGGGGTATGCATACTGAGGCCAAATTATGCAGTGACTGGGTCAGGTGTAGTTGATAGTCTATGTTTTGTTTGTGACGCCAATTGCAGCGTGCGCAGGGTACTGTCACAGGGCCCTTCCAAGATGTTATAACTCACGCCCCAGTTTAGGAATGTCAGAGTGGTGTAGAGTCTCTGTATGGTAGTGGTAATTGTGTCAACGGTGTCTCCTACCTGGGTACGGCTGGACTCCTGGATCCTGGCTCACTTGCAATAAATTGTGTAGTGCTAGTAGGAGTAATAGAGGATTTTGCAGCAGAAATTGAAATCCAGACCTTTGGTGAAGTTCAAACTTGTCTTTACTGATTGTAACTTTCATCCAAGCAAGGTACAGCTTTATTCTTTGGTCCCAGTAGGCTTTCAGCAATGGTTGGCAGGAATTTATCTTATGTTCTATCAACCTGGAGCTTGCAGGAAAGGACTTATGCTTTGTAACTCTAAGCTGAGGAGGAATATGGCTTCTCCTCGGTCTCTGTACTTTACTCACAGTTTACTTTACTCTCAGGGTATGCTTTCTTCCTGGAACTGGGGTTTGTCTGCTTGGTTCATCCAGCTGAGGCTGCAGGGCTCAGGCTGGGGATTGTGATCAATGTCTCAGCATGAAACTAGATCCTGGTTTTCTTCCCTATATCTGGGCGCTCCTAACATGCACACCCTACCCCTAGCAGGGGGTGGGATACACTTCCCTAACTTCCTTCTCTCCCCATGCTGCAGGATGTGGGCACAGCCCACTCTGCTCACAGAGGGGGAGCTAAGCTGAAACAAACTATTCCAGATTAGATGTACTAAACTGAACCTAAGTCCTTGCTAACACATTGCTGCCACCTGCTGGTGAACATGGAAATTACAGCAATTATTAGATTTAACAAGATTTATGCATATCTGTGAAGATATAATGTAAAATTACATCAGATGACAAAGTTAATGCTCTTAGGAGATTGTAGTGGGGTAAAAGAGTTTAGTAACACAACTCTGGGGTGTTACACATCTATTCTTATGTCTGTATGTTGTCCCATTCCTCTGTTATTTCTACTAGAAGTTATGAATAATTGGTAGTAGTCTGCAGTAAGGGTACAGAGGGGTGGTAACCAGTTGGGGGGGGGGGGGGTCCTGCACAGTCTGAAAATGGCAGCACTGATTGGATAGAGTCTGTTTGTGCAGGTACAGCCCCCCCCCCAACTGGTTACCTCCCCTCTGTACCCTTACTGCAGACTGCTAGCAATTCATTCATAACTTCTAGTAGAAATAATAAAGGAATGGCACAATATAGAGCCATAAGAATAGATGCTCCAGAACTGTTGTTACATTGGGGATACATGAAGCTATTAAAACAGGCATATCAGAAGAGGGGACAGTTCCTCTTTAAAGTTGACAGTTGCATTTACAATTCTCCAGATTACTAAGCTCAGGGGTCACGACATCCTTTACTTGTTCAGTGTCTGTGCAGAACATTTTCTAATGATTTACACTCTGAGAAGTGCAATGTGAGTCATGATACGACAATCTGATTTGTAAAACAGGCTTGCAGGATTATATGGAGCTATAATAGGTTAACTTTGCATTATTAAAGCTCTGCTCAAATCTGAATTTTGGATTCTATTCAGAATGTAAGCCACATCATAGTGCCAGATCCATCATATTAAAGATCCAAATAGTTCAATGGGGTCTGTTGAGGTTCTATCAAAATGGCCTTCATTTTGTCAGCAACAATAGAGTTGCATAGGATGTTCTTGCCTCAAAACTATCAGAACTGGAATGGAGGCTCCAAATGGAATGTGAGCCGCAGTATAACTACACAGCAGACTACAATTTCTGTTACTGTGAAGAAAAGTATACTAATATAAACCAGGCATACAGATGACCAAATCTATGTCCTGTAATAAAAAGCTTTCATAGGATTGAGGTTTCTGAGAAATGATGATTTGTGCTTTTACTGCAGATTTTAACTTACTGAACCATGAGGTGGCAGTATAAGATAACATTGTACAGGAAGAGGAGAGGGAGCCAAGGAGGAGAAGAGGACGTGTGGGTAAAATTGCATACTTCTGGGTATTGAGAATACTATAATATTCATTCATTCTTCATTTAACTTACTGGACCATGAGGTGGCAGTACAAGATAACATTGTACAGGAAGAGGAGAGGGAGCCAAGGAGGAGAAGAGGGCGTGTGGGTAAGTCATCATTTATAGATGATGTCATTTTTATTTGGGGTGGGACACAGGAAAATCTGAATAAATTTGTTGAGGAGATCAATGACAACGAAAACAACCTGAAGTTCACCTCGAATATTGGAGGTGAGAAGGTTGAATTCTTGGACATTGAGATTACACGGATGAACAACAGATATTTATGTAACACCTTCCATAAACCTACGGCGAAGAATGGTTATATTCCTTTCTCAAGCTGCCACCTACCAAGGTGGCTAACAAATGTTCCCTTTGGACAGTTCCGCCGACTCAAGCGCAACTGCACAGAGGTTGACAAGTTTGAGGAGGAAGCTATAGGCATGATTAATCAATTTAAAGAAAAAAACTACCCGGAAGTAATTATTAACGAGGCTCTCACAAAAGTGAAAGAGTTATATAGAAAAACTTTTTTCGAACCAACACAAGAACATGTATCTGACACATAGCTGTAAGGTTATAACATTTAACAAAGTCAGATGGCCACATGTCCTCTAATATTGGATATTTCACATATTAAATGGTTTCATGTAGTATTAGAAAAAAAACCTCTAGTATTTGGTAAAGACAGTATGACAAGTGTAACAGAGATGTTTAAGGGGTTGCCAGAGTTATATAAAAATGTAGGCAACCCCTGTTAATGGCCTAAAATATCAAATGAATGGATAGGCACCCATTCTCTCCTTTGCTTCACACTGTGCTGAGCTTTCTTGCTGGAGTGGTGACGTTCCAGGCACAGGTCACTGCTGCAGCTTTTCACTGGTCTCAGCAGATATGTCACATGCATAAGTGCGGCCAGTGATTGGTTGCAGCAGTTACTTGTGTCACTGTTGCAGCCAGGAAAATGAAGTCAGCAGCGGGAGAACCGGAGTGCAGCGCTTGAAGAAACGGGAGAAAATGGGTGAGTATCCATTCATTTGTTATTTCAGGCCAATTACTGGGGTTGCCCGAGCTTTTATATAACTGGGACAACCCCTTTAAGTTACTAATGAATTTTAAAGTTTATATAAGATACTAAAAACCCATATTACCCATTGTGGAAAATATCTGACCCATTAAATTAAAAGGAGACCTACCAGTAGAGATAACTAATAGGTCAATTAATGTACATTGAAATACAACAACAAAAAAAGAACTCTGTTCACATTAGTGTCATTGATTTGTAATAACACCTTACTTCTGTGATGACATTGCTTAAAATGAATGTCCACCTTCAATGCCATTTAACGTTTTAACTTACGATAGTGGATGATAAAAATTTGACTCCCTGCAGCCAGCACTAGAGGGAGTTTATACACTTGCTGAATACTTATTAGACATCGCACTCAATGTGTTAAAAAACTGCGTGTAGTAAGTTCCTAGCTCCCCCTAGTGTTGGCTGAAGTCAGCCAGAATTTTAGCATTTAAAGATGTTCTGTAATGGTCACGTACACACACACACAGAGGGGAGGATATTGACCACTGCGCTCCACCCTCACCCCTGGCCATCAGCTCTCTCCCCCCCACCCCCCGTGCCATCAGCTCTGACACATGGAGTGAGTATTAGGAACACTGTGGGCATGGTGATGGTGACATACACACACATAGACACAGACACACACAGGGACAAACACACACAGACACACACACAGGGATGGCAAATACACACAGGGACAGACACACACAGGGATGGTCAAATACACACACACACACACACACACAGGGATGGCAAATACACACAGGGACAGGCACACACAGGGACGGTCAAATACACACACACACAGGAACAGACACACACACACAGGGACAGACACACACACACAGGAACAGACACACACACACAGGGACAGACACACACACACAGGGACAGACACACACACAGGGACGGTCAAATACACACAGGGACACACACACAGCTAGGTTTCAACACACTCCAGCCTGGCTCCTCTCTGTGCAGGAACACATCTCTCTGCTCCCCCGACGCCTCCCCCACTGGTCACATGGACGGAGGACATCAGTAAGGAAACACCATCTACCCTGTTCTGAGTCCTGGGGACGCCCACCCCAGTAGTGCACTCTGTGAAAATTGTCTGCTTGCTGGGGTAAGCTGCCCTAGAATTCAGAACAGCTAGTTTAATGAACACCAGAACACGGCTGCAGGAGTGAGTGGGCACAGTGGGCCCCCCTCCCCCCTCCCAGGAGCAGTGGGTCCCGGCACTTGCCCAGGTATGCTGGGTGCAGATGCCGGCCCTGCTTAGAATAGGTCATCAATATCTGATTAGCGGGGTTCCGACACCTGACACCCCTATTAATCAGCAAGTGGAGGCGGCACATCATGTGAGCACTACCTCCTGTTCATTCAGGGGCGGATTGAGAATTTAAAGTGGCCCTGGAAAAAATATTAAAGTGGCCCCATGTTTTAGGCGAGGATAAACTGACAGAAGGTGTGGCCAACATGAGTGGGCGGGGTCAAAACACATGGGCGAAACTAGCAATATCATAGGCAAACAGAACCAGATATCACAATGCAGCACAATATACTGCCCCAGCAGAGCCAAATATCACAGTACAGCACAACATACTGCCCCAGCAGAACCAAACACCACAGTGCAGCACAATATACTGCCTCAGAAGAACCAAATACCACAGTGCAGCACAATATACTGCCTCAGCAGAACCAAATACCACAGTGCAGCACAATATACTGCCCCAGCAGCACCTAATACCACAGTGCAGCACAGTATACTGCCCCAGCAGAACCACATACCACAGTGCGGCAGAGTATACTGCCCCCCCCAACACAACCAAATACCACCGTTCAGCACAATATACTGCCCCAGCAGAGCCAACTATCACAGTGCAGCACAATATACTGCCCCAGCAGAACCAAATACCACAGTGCAGCACAATATACTGCCCAGCAGAACCAAATACCACAGTGCAGCACAATATACTGCCCCAGCAGAACTAAATACCACAGTGCAGCACAATACACTGCCCTAGCAGATCCAAGTACCATCCCAAAGTCACCAAACACCACAGTGCAGCACAAAATAGTGCCCCAACAGAAACAAATACCACAGTGCAGCACACTATACTGTCTCAGCAGAGAGTTTGCTGCACTGTGGAATGTATTTCTGCTGGAGTAGTAATTTCTTCTGCATTATGGTTTTGTGCTGTGCTATTTGGTGCTGCTGAGGCAATATATTGCGCTGCACATTAGTATTTCGTACGCTACAGAACCATATACCAAAGTGCAGCACAAAATACTTCTCCATCAAGCACAAAATATATCCCCAGAAGTTGCCTCTCTGTAGTGGCCAGTTGCCACGTTCTGTCCTCCTCCTCTAAGATCTGGAGTTAGGGTCTAAAGAGGTGTGACACAGGCCACAGCAGCAAGACAGCGCTAACTTTAGCTATTGTCATGTTGTAAGGTTCACTTTGGGCTAGATTTTAGTCTTCTAATGATCCACCCGTAGCTGTCACTAGAGGGAGCTGTGAAATTTGCTGTAATGCATACTGTGTTATCATTGACTACAATGTATATCATTGTAAAATATGCTCACATCTTCCCTGTAGTGGCTGCAGCAGTCAGCCAGCATATATGTATCCAGGCGATCTGCAGCTTTGTCTGACAAGAGCAGAATCATACACACATCACATTAAAGAGGTTGTCTAACTTCTAAGTGTGTTTTAAATAACCCCCCTCCCACCACCACCCAGTGAGACCTGTCAAGGGACGCACACTTACCTGCTCCCTAATGCTCAGTTCTGGGTCTGTGGGTCCACCGCTTTCTTTGCTGTGCTTCGATCCTCGCATGTACATTTTTAGCATGGGTGGGGGACACATGTGCTGATGCAGTCAATGACTTGCCACAGTGGTGATGTGTCCACCAAGCGGCACATCTCACTTTTCACGTGCCATTTGGAGACACGCCACTGCTGCAGCCAACCATTGTCTGCAGCAGTGCACTTGATCTCTGTGCATGCTGTAAGGTTGCTCAAACAAAGCGCAATGAAGACAGCATCGGAGAGCAAGTAAGTATGCTTCCTTTGACAAGTTCTGCTGGGTGGAGGTCTGGGGCAATTCTACACACACATAAAAGTTGGACAACCCCTTTAAGGCTGGGCTACACAGTGATCTTTGCTGCGACACTTGTTGCCGCGATCAGAAATCACTATGTGCAGTATAGCCATTGAACTAATTTGGGTTGCAGCATGTCTCGCAAGCTGATGCCACTGCAAACAGCAGGACTGCAAATAAATCTGCCAGTGTTGGTTTCTGGGGTCACAGTTGCAGCAGTTTGCAAGTCGCACTGCAATCCTATTCAGTTCTTTGGCTGCAATACGGCATAGTGATCTTGGATCACACAACAAGTGCCGTGGCCAAGATAATCAAGTGGCCTAGCTTTAAACGATGTGGCACACTGAACCTCATTTGGACCCTGGGTTTAAAGGGGTATTCCCATCTCAGTGATCATAGTTTAATTTAATAAATATGTCCCACTGAGCATTTTTGTAAATATATCTTATTAAAAATTTCCCAGTGTTCCCCCTAAAATTTGTTGCCTCCTACCTCATTGTACATGTTTGGTATTCCATGGATACGGCCACCTCTTGGCCGCCGCATCCATGGGCCACGCTTGCGCAGAAGAAGTAGCTCCATCCAGTGCCTGGCCTCTTCATGTTATCATGAACGAGCACGGCTCTGGGCGGCCGCACATGCGCTGATGTTTATTCCTCTGTCCACGTCTAAAACAGAGCCGTGCATGCGCGGCTCAATTTTTGGAGCGGTGCAAAAGAATATAGATCTGCACATGCGCGGACGCCCCAAGACTTCTGAAACTATAGAGGAGCGTGAGGACATGCCAGAGAAGGATTAGAGGACCGGAGGCAAGTTCAAAAGAGGTATTATTTTTAAAATATTATATGCACCACCAAATCCACCAACCATATAATAATATATGATAATAAAGGGAATCAACAGGAATTGAGGAACTCTATTATGGCATCTAGGCACATAGGGGGAAGACAAATATGGAGTGGCTGGAACAAAGTGGCAGAGGGGAGGGTCTTAACAGACACTGCAGGCTGCTGATGACTCATACAATCCACATGAACCAGTACGCAAGGACTGAGCTCTGAGTGATGTCATAAGAAGGCGTGGCAGGCCTTCACTCAAACTGCCTAAGTCCGCCCAGCCTTAGCAGCAGGAAACCAGGTAGTCAACAGCATAGCTGGCTGCAGGTAAGGATGAAGTAGCAAGATGGGAATACCCCTTTAACCCAATGATGGCTTCTTCTTGAGATTCAGAGTGCCACATGGTTGTAATGTGATAATCACTTTTTTCCCCAAACCTCCACAACGGCACTCCCCAGGGACAGTAAACAACGTGGAAATCAATCAATAAAAGCCCCCTCCTCTTTACCTAATCCAGTTGTTTCCTGTCCCTCTGGGAGTGCGTGGAAATCGCCTGCAAGTACGGAGGTGCCTGCTACAGGAAAATCCACCCGGCTTATAGTCTCCCTGACGGTTCAAGAGAGCTGTGGCAGAGAGGGTTGCCACAGGGCTGCAGTTGGCAACCTTTGTCCCCTCTAGGCATAAGTTCTCTGTTGAAGGCTGCTCCGGGCTAGGTCGGGTAGCACGTGCTGTAAAGTTGTTGGCGTCTCCTTTGGATGACGCAGCCGAGATCTCGCAGGCCATGACGTCTCTTCTGATGCGCCTTCTTTCCCTAGACAAGGAGCATAAGAATTAGAGTGGGACCCGGAATTGCTGCAACTTTCAGCAGTTGAAAAGTACTGGCCTTCTGTTTGCTTCCTCCTGCTTTCCCACTGAGGATGTCGGGGCCAGAGATGGAACATAAGCCTGCAGACCCAACCAGAGCCCTCAGCCCGGTAAGCCTCCTCCTCTGGACCAAATACAGTTGCAAGAAAAAGTATGTGAACCCTTTGGAATGATATGGATTTCTGCACAAATTGGTCATAAAATGTGATCCGATCTTAATCTAAGTCACAACAATAGACAATCACAGTCTGCTTAAACTAATAACACACAAAGAATTACATGTTACCATGTTTTTATTGAACACACCATGTAAACATTCACAGTGCAGGTGGAAAAAGTATGTGAACCCTTGGATTATAACTGGTTGAACAGTATCTGTTAGCATATGCCAGATACTTTTGTAAGTCTTTAGATGACACTCTAGGATTCTTCTTCACCTCATTGAGCAGTCTGCATTGTGCTCTTGCAGTCATCTTTACAGGACGGCCACTCCTAGGGAGAGTAGCAGCAGTGCTGAACTTTCTCCATTTATAGACAATTTGTCTTACCGTGGACTGATGAACAGCAAGGTATTTGGAGATACTTTTATAACCCTTTCCAGCTTTATGCAAGTCAACAATTCTTAATCGTAGGTCTTCTGAGAGCTCTTTTGTTTGAGGCATCATTCACATCAGGCAATGCCCCTTGTGAAAAGCAAACCCAGAACTGGTGTGTGTTTTTTATAGGGCAGGGCAGCTGTAACCAACACCTCCAATCTCATCTCATTGATTGGACTCCAATTAGCTCTTGGAGATGCCATTAGTCTAGGGGTTGACATACTTTTTCCACCTGCACTGTGAAGGTTTACATGGTGTGTTCAATAAATACATGGTAACATTTAATTATTTGTGTGTTATTAGTTTAAGCAGACTGTGATTGTCTATTGTTGTGACTTAGATGAAGATCAGATCACATTTTATGACCAATTTGTGCAGAAATCCATATCATTCCAAAGGGTTCACATACTTTTTCTATCAACTGTATGCTTATTTGGCTATTCTGGAGTTAGCCTTAATGCACTTATTTTTGGTTTTCTGTATCACCGTTAGGTGGTGGGTCCTTATCCATTTCTGGCAGCATGATTATGATTTAATGTTTCTCTAAGGAAGGGAGTCTCAAAAACCTGGCAATAAAGGATCACAGAGATACAGAAAGTGCACCATTTGTAAGAAAGCCTTAGGCACTACACATAAAAAAAGGGTTTGCCTAAAATGTATGGCCAAAGTGATCAGAACCATAATCAAAAAAAGAAAGCCTCGGATAGGAAAAAAAAAAGTTTCCAGATATTATTATATATATATATATTTTTTTTTAGCAAGATGTAATTTTTGTGCCCAAAAACATAATTAGACAGCCCAGAAAAAAGGAAAGGTACTAGCAGATGGTAGTCATCAAGAGGAAGGAGTATGGGTTTCCTTTTTCAACCCAGGAAATTCCTCCCAGCAACAGAAAAAAACTATAATGTCAGAAGTCAGGATTCAAATAATTTTTCAGGCCTGACAAAAAAAATAAAAATTCCCCTTGGGTTCTTGTAGTTATAAACAAAAGGGTTATCTTCTGGAATTTTCCTCCCCCTCCAGAAAAGTTCAAGGTTAACAACCCACATCATCAGGCAATACAAGATCAGGTATATATTTTCCAACAGAAAGGTACATAAAGGGTTGTCCCAAAGAAAGAGTTTGCCTTAGGGGAACTTCACAAGCAAACATCAAAGGTACCATTAGAATCATAGACTGCTATGCTAGAGCGCTATGTAAGCAGTCTATTAGGTCACAATCTGGTGACAGACTCTGGATTTTCCTTTAGCCTCCACAACAGCACCCTGTTCCCCACCCTTTTTGTTCATTTGTTTTGCTTAATGTTCATGTATTGTTATTTTCAGTTTGAATACATATAAAGGGAAGTCCTCTATCATTAACTGGATCAGGTAAAGGGAAGGGGGCTTTTATTGATTGATTTCCACATTGCTTCTTGTTCCTGCTGAGTGCTGTTGTGGAAGCCAGAGGAAAATCCAATTACCAGTAAGTAACTTTCATATTTCTTTCTGCTCTTGAGAGTACATTGAATAAAGAATTTTATTTGTTTTACCTCACAGGTGTTTTTTCCAAATGATCCAAACTTAGGGACCTAAGGGGAACTAAACTTTACTCTATATACCATCATCATTTTCAGTGTGGAAATACATCTTTATGAAAGAAAAGACAGGCACGCCAACTAACATATTTTTCTCTGTGAGCAACATTTTTCTTCTTGAGAATTGAAGGCTGGTTAGTGACTTTGATTTGAAAACTGAACCTACATTTCTAGTGTAGTAGCCCTGAGGGCATCGATTTTGTTTTATAAAGTCTAATTGATGGAGGTTTGACATTTAACCTGCTTAGATGCATCTTATAAATGCAGTGCATCGCATCTTGCTACATATGGGACTGCATAACTGCGAGTGCTGTGTTGATTCCTGTTAATCTCCAAAAGCATCCAAAATGGGCACACAAACATCAGAACTGCACCATGGCGAAATGGAAGAAGGTGGCCTGATATGATGAATTGCGTTTTACATCATGCAGACATCCAGTTGCGTGTACGTCTATGCGTGTACAACTATGGTAAGAAGGCACAGGCAGTATGATGCACTGGGCAAAGTATTTCTGGGAAACCTTGAGTCCTAGTATTCCTGTGGATGTTACATTGACACATACCATCTAAACATTGATGCAAACAAGTACACTTCTTCATGGCAATCCCTATTGGTAGTGGCCTCTTCAGCAGAATAACGCACCCTGTCACACAGCAATTATCGCTCAGTAATGGACTGAGGAACATGACAGAGTTCAAGGTCTCTGAATTGCCCAGATCTCAATCTGATCAAGCACCTGTGGGATGTGCTACAGAAATAAGTTCAGCTCATGGAGGCTCCACTTCACAACTACATGACCTAAAGTGGTCAGACAAGGAGGCATACCGCTAGGCATACCGCATATCTCTAAAATGAAGCAACTAACATGAGGCCGGCAAAGTGGTGGTTGGCAGTGCCGGCCACTACCAAGCCTTCCTATTGGCCCACCAAAAATAGCTGGAATGCTCTTTAGCGATGATCTGGCAATGTAAGGGTCCATTCACACGTCCATTGTTTCTTTCCTGATCTGTTCCGTTTTTTTGCGGAACAGATCTGGACCAGTACTGTACCCATTCATTTTCAATGGGTCCTGAAAAAAATCGGACAGCTCAATGTCTGATTTTTTTTGGGTACCATTGAAAATGAATGGGTACAAAACTGGTCCAGATCTGTTCCGCAAAAAACGGAACAGATCAGGAAAGAAACAACGGACGCGTGAATGGACCCTAATACTGCCGCCAATTACCTGGGCAATCCAGGTTTTCAACCATGCTTAAAAATCATTGTTTGCCGGCGGCAGATAGTGCTGTCTAATCAGGATCTGCTGCAGGCAAACGAGTCTGTATGGGAAACAGCGATGACATTAGTGATTGCTCCTCCCTATACTGTGGAGGAGATCGCTGCATGTAATATCAGCAGTCTTCTTCACTAAAGAGGAGGCGATTGCCAGGAAGGAACCCTTCCTTCCGGACAATCGCCTGCATAATCTTAATGTACTGTAATACAGCCTTTAAGAGATCTGCTGCTAATGTCTCTGTACCAGATACCACAGGACACCATCAGAGGTCTTGTGAGGCCTATGCTTTGAGTGACCATAACTTATTTGATGACACAAGGAGGACTTACACAATAAAAGGCCTTGTTTAATATTAGAGCTGATTAGTGTATACTGTATATCTGGAAAGATTTTCAACTGCTTCAGTTGTCAGATGATATTACTATCAGATGTAAATCCTTCCATGTGATAAACATCTGAGAAGCAGCTCTGAGACACTGCCTGCTTGCGTCAGAAGATAAGAACTGCAGTACAGCTAAAACCATATCTGGCCCTCCATGTCAGGCTTTATGCAGGTCATGTTTATTTCACGTTCAATAAGTGGACACATATATATGCAGTCATCATTTTGTAGACTTACAGTCGGTAACAACAAATTATTATTTTACCTAATCAGTTTCTTCTTTCATATTTGTTCCCAACTGAAATAATTATTGAATCTTTCAGACTCTGCATTGAAGTTCTGCAAAAGTACACTTGCTAGGCAGAGCCCCAATGAGTTTATCATATTCCTAGTCACAGCTGCCGCAACTGGTGGGCGACAGCACCATTTCTATATACATTTAAGATTCAGACATTATCACCCACTATCAAATAAAATGATTAGCGGAGCATATTTAAACAAACCATACTACCTCTGCCCACTTTTACCACACAGGGAACATCAAGACATTAATGAGGCGGTCCAGCAGTATTACATTTGTTATATATGGCTCACAGTGGGTTAAAAATAAAAAAGAAGAATGCCATTCCGACACTTACCGGCCATGGCCCGACGTTCAGGAAATGCCAGTAAAGGCCCTTTCGGCCAATCACTGTAGTAGTCTTTTGAAACTGTCCGGGGAATGTTTTACTGAAGGAACCATAGCTGAGGAGTTTGTCTCTTGATCAATGTAAAGGGTAAGATGTTATACCAAAAGGCTACTTTCACACTAGCGTTTTGGCTTTCCGTTTGTGAAATCTGTCATGGGCAAAACTGATCCGTTTTGCCCTAATGTATTCTGTATGGAAAGGATCCGCTCAGAATGCATCAGTTTGCCTCCCATCAGTCTCCATTCCGCTCTGGAGGTGGACACCAAAATGCTGCCTGCAGAGTTTTGCTATCCGTCCTGGGATGCGGAGCAAGACGTTTTCTATTGTGTCAGAGAAAACGGATCCGTCCCCATTGACTTGCATTGTGTGTCAGAACGGATCCGTTTTCTCTGACACAATAGAAAACGGATCCACCCCCCACTGACTTTCAATGGTGTTCTGGACGGAACCGTCTTGGCAATATAAGACGTAATACAACCGGATCCGTTCATGACGGATGCATGCGGTTGTATTATTGTAACGGAAGCGTTTTTGCAGATCCATGACGGATCCGCAAAAAACGCTAGTGTGAAAGTAGCCTAAGCTGGCCATACACATTAGTCCTTTGTCGGCCAAACTCGCCGAGAGCGGCTTAGTTTGGCCGACACTAATGCATGTGGAGAGCTCCCAACTCTCCCCTGATAGATGATGTTGGGGGAGACAAGAATTGGGCAAAATGAACATCCTTTGTTCTCCAGGCAGAAGTGTCTGGCAGCGGCTTTCTCTGCTCTCTCCGCAAAACACATACAAGTTTGGCCGAGCTAAACGCGCATCTGTATGGGGAACACGGGGGGGAGTCAGGAGAAATAACTGTCGGCCAAACAATCGTTCGGCTGACAGCTATTCAGTGTGTATGGCCGTCTTAAGTCTTGCGTCTACAAGCTTCAAATGATTGAAAAATGGAAATCTACCCATCAACACTGAACATTCCTTAATCTCAAGGGACAATGCCAATTCAATATTCTTGCCTGTACTTACCCGTTTAGTAATTTACTGGCCAGTCGTACACAAGAAATTTGGATAATTAACCAGAATAGTGGCTCTGAAACACGAGCCAAGGACTCAAAGTATGACGCACGATTGAAGCAATAGGCAGTGTTCATATTTGAGGGCCAGATAAGTCTGAGATATGAATCCATTGCTCTGCCTACCCTCATAACAACAGAAAAACTTGTAAGCTTTACGACTCTTATTATTTTCTCCCTTTTTTTTATAACTGTTTTGCATGTAATTTTATTTTGTCTCCTTTTATATTTTGCAAGCACTGTACCTTTTAAATTAAAGCTTTATTCTTTAAACTTTAATCTTTTTATACCCTAATACTCCACAGTCTTTGAAAGAATGTTTGATGCCTGACATCAGTGTGTGCCAGTTTGTACTTGTGTGTTAATGGATTGGCATCTTGTCAGCTCTAATAACAGGTGGTGGCAGTGTGTATTTGGGGTGGGGGGGACTGTATTTGAGGTGTGATTTATGCTGAATTTGGAGCCTTACTGGAAGGTGTATACAAGATTGAGTGGAGACAGATTCACCCTTTGTAGTGGTGCCCATGTCACGTGCCGGCGTGGTGTGTATTCTTCACCCCAAAAAACTGCTGGTCATGTGCCCCTTTTGCCATTTTTTTGGATTTTTTTTTTCCAAGGCATAATGAAAAAAGATACCAAAAAAATGAAAGATTTATGAAAACTGTCTAAAAGAAAAACCATAGCAACTGATCACCGGGCAGCTTTACCAGAGCAACAGAATAAAATGAAAGCTGATTTGTGATTACTCAGTATGGGCGATAAAGCCAGTTTTTATTTTAACCCCTTCATGTACAACTGAAGTCTAAAGAGATTGTACGAAAAGGACTCCACATGGGGCAGGTGCCGACAGTGTAATAAAGTTGACACCCACCTACAGCAACTGGAATATGAGATCATTTCTGTCCTGACCATTTAATCTCAGATTCTGCGATCAATAACAAATGTGGCATCTGCAGTGCCCCAGAGGATCACTGCAAAGGGTTAATTTAATGCTATTGAATCAGTTTGTTGTTTTAAGCACATATTTCTTTATGCGCTATGTATACCTAATGGCAATGCATAGACAACAAATACTCAAGTAACTGGCAGACTTGGTTAGTTCATTAGGGTGATGGAGATAGCCCTTCACCTGGTTAGAGACTCTTAGATGAGCAGAGCAAGAGAAAATACCTACTCTGTTACTATATGTGAGCTGGGAGATACTGCTCCTGAGACCGAAAAGCTGCCAGAGAACGACTTAAAGGGGTTTTGCCATGATTGTTGGAAAAAATGAAAATCAGACATCACATAGTACATGAGAATACCATTCGAACAAAGCTAGAACCAGCACTGTACCTCACATGGATCCAAAGATCTCCCCATTTATAGCCTTTTCCACCATCTCAGTGAGACAGACAAAAAATAAGGACAAGAATAGACAGCAGGTGGCGCTATACAGATATTGACTATAGCTCCTTGGTTACATTTTTAATTACATATTCAGATCCAGGTACTGGTAAGAAAAATGCAAAAAAAATTTCTTGACACAACCTCTTTAACTGAGAGAATACTCCTGAAGGAAAGAGAAAAGACATCTATAGAAGGTCTAGAACCAACATGGCCGTGCACTGGATTCAGACAGTAAGGTGCCACACTTATATATGGCATTAAGACTTTACCGCTTTTGGACCCAGACTGACTTACCTAATGCAATCCCTCCCAATCAAAATGCCAAAATCCTTCTTCATCACTTTCAATAAATCAATCCGTAAATTAATCTGGAAAGGACGGCGTCCTAGAATCTCCTTCAACACTCTTACCAAACCTAAAAGGCTGGGAGGAATTGGCCTTCCTGACCCAGAAATGTACATGAGAGCCATACACCTAGCCAGAGTAGTATAATGGATCAGATCTCCCCCCCCCATAAAGCCTGGGTCTGCATGGAAAACCTTTCTTCCCTCCTCTCCACGGGCTCTCCTACTATCAGGCAAACCCCTCCTACTACTACAGAAAGTCCCAAATCCCATGATAGAGTACATTATCAGTCTGGGACTGGTTCTCCTCACATAATAAGCTATTAACAACCCCCTCACCTCTCCTCACTCTAGGAGACATAATGGATCTAGCTCCTATGGCTCTGAAGGAGGGTTGCCCTCCCTCAATTAGACTTTCAACTACACCCTTACCAGAATTACTAAATGATTGTCACGGCCACGGTTTAGGCCGTGACTCCTTCGGAGCCGCATACAGTTGCCCGCGGTTTGGGTTGTTGTGTCAACCGCAGCTGGAGGCATAATGTAGTTAGCCTCAGTGCGGTTGCCGCGGACAACAGCTATGTGTGCGGTTCCCTTGGAGTTGTGTGCGTGTGTATATGCACTTTTGTATGCCTGTGTGCACTCTGTTTGGTGTTTGCGGTGCACTGACATCGTCCCTTCACTGTGGCTGTCCATGGCAATGTTTGGTTGATGTGTACATGTGGTGGCAGTGTCCCGGCCTTTGGGCTGACTCCCAGGACACGGTTGCCACCCATGTCATTGCCTGCGGCAACAGCCACAGTGTGTTTGTTGAGTTGGACACTTCCCCTTTAAGTTGGTGTTTTCCCTTCTGTGGTGTTGGAAGGGTTAACTCCCTTCCCAGTGTGTGTGTGTCACTGGGTGTGTCCAACCGTTGGGTGTGGCCACTTGGGCCTATATAGCCTCTCTCTTTGGCATGGCTCAGTAGGTTGCTTCAGCCTTGCTAGCTGGAGCAGCCTCCTTTGTTTGCTATCTGCCAGTGAGAGCCACCACTGTGGTTATAATGTTTATGTTTTCCTTTACTATTCTGTGCAGCTATGGATCTGGGTTCCTGTGTGTGGATGTGTGTGTGCTGAGTACTATTTGTATTGTTTGTGGACTCCAGCTTGCCTGCACACGGACCCAGTCAGCAAGGCTGTGGCAAGTGGCTGGAACTAGTGCAGCACCTGCCATATCCATAGGCCTGTTGATGTTCCCTTCTTCTTGCTGCTTGGCCAGTGAGACTCCTGCTCCTCCGTGTCTAGGAGGAGTGGGTTGTCTTACTCTGTTCTCTAGTTCAGGGCCGACTTGAGGGCTTGTAGGGACTATAAGGTTCCAGCGTATGAGCCCTCCTACCATCAAGGTCGGCTCATACTGACAGGAGACAGGGTCAGCGTTAGGGACGCAATAGGAGGTGACCTGCTCCCTAATTCTGTGGTCCTGGCCAAGTAGCGACCGGACATCCACCATCATCGCACGGCTGAGGATTTCCCCCATCCTGAGCCGTGACAATGATAAAGCATGTGTCAGACCTCATTGAAGGCTTGGGGAACTCCGCAACTCTTACCTTTCTACAGGGTTTCTTCAACTCAGAAGTCATTGCCCTCCTTAAAGCGTCTCCCTTACAGCCCCTGTCTTCCTGGTTTGACACAACACTCGTGCAAAACAGCCTCCCAAAAGAATCATCTCAATTCTGTATAGCCGCTTGAAAACACCCGTATCTCTTATTAAGCCAGCAATAATTGGAACATGGGAAAGAGATTTAGGTCGATTTCTGTCTCCTACGGAGAGTTCTACGGTCTTTTTAACCCCTCACAAAATATCTAGGTGTATACGCATTCAAGAGAATGGCTATAAAATTCTGACAAGATGGTACAA